>NW_028318001.1:4873642-5186713 GCF_062004578.1 Staurois parvus
CTCATTCACCCCTTCTACTCTGTCTCTGGGATCAATGTGTTTGAGGAAGACCTGGCCTTCACTACAGCTGTGGCCCCTGGAGCTCATCCATTTCCTCCACTCTGCCTCTGGCACCACGTTCAGATGACGTCCCTAATATACCGATGCCTGATTACTACTTTCCTCCTGTGAGTTACTTTATATTTTGTGCAATAAAATTATATTTTCATACTGCACTTAGTCTGGCGCCCCTCTCTCTCCTCTTATCTCCCACTGCAGAGTCCAGATTAACTCTTGAGGGTGCTGCCTCACGACTGTGCTATCCTTAACAGCTGAATATCCTCCCACAATTTATGGGACTGTACTATGTTAACCCCATCTCTCCAGTGCCAGCTCATTGCTACATGCTCTAGCATTTAACTCTATAATGAAGAAATTCTAATTATTCCCATAATTGAACTTTTTTCTTTCCCGATTACCCATGGGACTGTAATATCATACCCACCTCTCCTGCACCAATATACTTTCTATTTATCACAGCGATCATGTGAACCGGGATCGGGAGTCACACGGGCTCTCAGTGACACCCCAGTCTTTGTGCTGGGAATGTACTGTGTGGCACGCTCCCAGCACAAAGACAGGTATGCAAATATACAGCCCCACGGAAAAAAGCCCAGTTCTGTGAGGCCGCATAGTTGTGTTATGTCGGCGTGAAGGGGTTAATGTAAGTTCCTCCTAGTAGAACTGCATGGTTATGATGCATATCTCTGTCTTTGTGTTCCTGTTTTCCAGTAAAAAAGAAGAGCTCAGTCATGTGTACAGCGCCATCTTGATGGATAAGGATCATGTTTTGCAACAGGTTGTAAACTCACTCAGTATCCATTATGACCCTTTAGAAATGTATGTATATTTTTGCCACAACACCCAGCCCAGTATAAATCCGTTGTTTGCCTTTAATTTTTCAGTATCAAGAGTTCTAATATAAGGTGCTGAAATAATTAAAAAGACTTAAAATGCACCTACACAAAAAAGCTAGAAAAAACTAATTATGGATGTGAACTATTGGTATAATTGTAAGCATGAACTGTGTCATACAAGTAAACATATATTTCTTCATTAGAATGAAAGAAAATAATGAAATACACAATACAGTAATAAAGTAGAATTGTATGACTCATTCAAAGTTAATACAATATTCGCAGAACTTCAGTTACATAAATCCAGCACAGAAAAAATAACAAGCTTTTAAACATACTGTATGTCTATAGATTTTCTTTTGCTCTCTTGGAAGCATGCACATACAGCTTTTCATTTTCGTACTTAGTTCCTGTTTTATGAGAAATTGATAGGTACACTGGTTTCCGTCTCTACATATGTTACCCTAGATGTTTTCTCATCTCCATCAAATGCATCTGAGCAGAAGGACATGGTGGGAAATTTACTAAGGCTAGGTTCACATCTTTTCAGGTTGCGGTTGATGCATTTTTCCAGTGTGTGTTGCGGTGTGCTTTTGAACTCACGTTTTTGCCGGGTAATGTGTTTTTCTGCTAATAGGAAAACTAAAACAGTACTGTTCATGTAGTGCGACTTTGATGCGACTTCACACTCTCCAGAACTCAAGTAGCATCAAAGTCACATCAAATTAGTGCGGGAAAGTTTCTGTGACTAAATTCGCATATTAGGGTTGGGGTTAAGGGCTAGGGCTAGCATTAGGAGCTAGGGTTAGGGTTAAGAGCTAGGATTAAGAGCTAGGGTTAAGGGTTAGAGTTGAAGCTAGGGCTAAGGGTTCAGAGCTAGGATTAGGAGCTAGGATTAGGAGCTAGGTTTAAGAGTTAGGATTAGGAGCTCGGGTTAAGGGTTAAGAGCTAGGATTAGGAGCTAGGATTAGGAGCTAGGTTTAAGAGTTAGGATTAGGAGCTAGGGTTAAGAGCTAGGATTAGGAGCTAGGGTTAAGAGTTAGGATTAGGAGCTAGGGTTAAGGGTTAAGAGCTAGGATTAGGAGCTAGGGTTAAGAGCTAGGATTAGGAGCTAGGGTTAAGGGTTAAGAGCTAGGATTAGGAGCTAGGGTTAAGAGCTAGGATTAGGAGCTAGGGTTAAGGGTTAGAGTTGAAGCTGGGGTTAAGGGTTTAGGGTTAGCAATAAACATTAGGGATAATGTTAGCAGTAATTGTTAGGGTTAGCATTTCAACTCTAACACTTACCACTAACCCTGACCCTAACTCTAACCCAGTCTCTAACTCGAACCCTAACATTTAACGCAAACCCTAGCCCTTAACCCTAGTCATTAACCCTAACCCTAGCTGTTAACCCTAACATGCGACTTTGGTCACATAAAGGTTCCTGCACTCCGTTGATGCTATTTGAGTACTGGAAAGTGTAAAGTCGCATCAAAGTTGCACTACATGAACAGAACTGTCATACTTTTCTAATAACAAAAAAACCCCAAAAAAACATGGGAAGTGAGAGAAAATCCCTACAACTCAAAGGAGTCCATTGAGGTCTCCAGGGTCACCAGAATCAGTGTCTCTATTGGAAGATTTCCCCTCTATTACTTTTCTGGAGAAACCCCGAAATTCTGGATTTTCTTTTACTTTAACTTTCAATGATAATGGTAAACAGGGCAAACATGGAGGGTGAATCTCCCTATCAGGGCATGGACAACAAAAAAAACCTGACAGATATTCTAATCTATCTCCACTTTGTTCAAAATGTGTTTAAAGTTTTGCTTTTAGTTATAGTTTAAGTAAATCAACCCCAAAGATTCTGTGTCTTTCCATATTTAGGTTTCTATGCATTACTGTTGAAAGAACTGATCCAAAAAGGTAGTGGCTACTCCAAATTGGCTAGTATGTTTTTGATTCTTTAAATGCCGCATGCCCAGACCATTACTTATTTAGCTCATGCATTTGTTTATTTCCTTTAGAAAATTTACTTTTACACCTCTTTATGAGGTATTTACCATTTGTACTTTTTGAGGTAAATACTGCATTATGGTGATAGTGAATTGACATTTTCAGCATTGCATGTAATATTTGGGAAAATGTCTCAGATCATCTGAATACCGCATGCAATCTGCTTTAGCGAATGGTGCTGTGTCACTACCATTTCCCATATCCTTGTATATTGCATTTACTAAGAAACACATCTAAAAATGTTTTAAAATTATCGGCACTCCCCACTTACACCACCAACTGTGGAAGGAAGTTCCAAATCCTTTCCGCTCTAACAGTAAAGAACTCATTACACAGTTTATCCCCTTGCCTACAGGGCACTTTTACCCCCTTCCTGCCCAGGCCAATTTTCAGCTTTCAGTGCTGTCACACTTTGAATGACAATTGCACGGTCATGCAACACTGTACCCAAATGAAATTATTTTTTTTTTTTAATCACCGCTGGATTTTTTATTTTTTGCTAAACAAACTAAAATAGATCGAAAAGTTTGAAAAAAAAAAGTTTTTTCTTAGTTTCTGTTATCAAATGTTGTAAATAAATAATTTTTCTCCTTCACTGATGTGCGCTAATGAGGTTGCAGTGATGGGCACTGATATGCTGCAGTGATAGGCACTGACAGGCGGCACTGATGAGGAGGCATTGATAGGTGGCACTGATGGGCATTGGCAGGCATCACTTGTGGGCACTGACAGGTGGCACTGACAGGCAGCACTGACAGGCGGCACTGACAGGTGGCACTGATAGGCACTTATAGGTGGCACTGATTGGCAGCACTGACTGGCACTTATAGGTGGCACTGATTGACAGCACTGACTGTCACTTATAGGTGGCACTGATTGGCAGCACTGACTGGCACTTATAGGTGGCACTGATTGGCGGCACGGATAGGCGACACTGACTGGCACTGATAGTTGGCACTAAAAGGCAGCTCTGATGGGCACTGATATGTGGCATTGATGTATACTGGTGGGCTCTGATGGGCACTGGTATGTGGCAATGAGCAATTACAGGTGGCATTGATGGGCACTGACAGGTGGCAATTATGGGCACTGACAGGTGGCACTGATAGGGCTACACTAATCATTAGACCACTGATCAGTGTAGATGTCCCCTCTGAGGGATAGTGTAGATGTCCCCTCTGAGGATTGCCGATAACCGGCATTTCCTATTTACATGTGATCAGCTGTGATTGGACACAGCCGATCACGACAGAGCTGATATCATCGGCTCTTTATTCTGATCGGTGATCTGCTGTGTTCCAGGGACACAGCGCACCACCAATTGCCGCATTAGAGCTAGTCATATGACGTCTTCCTAGAATGAGAGAACTGCCGCCCCCTGTCATTTCCTTATATGGCGGGCGGGAGGCAGTTAAGGTTAAACCAATTCTTGCCTAACATCATTGAGAGGCCACGTGTCTTCTTAAGAGACCTAAGACTGAGTCATTTTCTCTCGATTCTAGAATCACCGTTTAGGTATTTGTATGGTGTGATTATACCTCTAAGCATCTCTTCTCAAGGAAAATACATTTAATGTTTATAGTTGCTCTTCATGACTGAGGTCCTCCAACCCCTTTAAGCTTTGTTGCCCTTCTTTGGACTCTTTCCAGTTCCAGCACATCCTTCCTGAGGACTGGTGAACAGAACTGAATGGTATGCTCAAGATGTGGCAAACCAGAGTTTTTTTATAGTGGTACAATTATAATTTTATCTCTTGAGTAGATACTCTGTTTAATTCAAGCTAATAGTCTCCTAGCCTTGCTTGCTGCAGCTTGGCATTGCATGCTATTGCTGAGCCTGTGATCTACTAGAACACCAAGATCCTTTTCCATTCTCGAGTCCCCAGAGGTTATCCCTCGAAGAAGTAATTTGCATTCTTATTTTTAGCCCCAAATGCATTACTTTACAATTTTCAGTATTAAACATCATTTTCCATTTAGTTGCACAGCACTTTATTTGATCAAAGTCTTCTTCTAAAGTTGTTATATTCTGTTGTGAAGTTATTTATCTGCTTAGCTTTGTATCAGCAAATACTGAGATTGAACTATTTATATTCATTTATTTTTTACAGGTACTTATATAGCGCATCAATTTACGCAGCGCTTTACATATATATATATTTTGTACATTCACTTCAGTCCCTAACCCTCAAGGAGCATACAATCTAAGGTCACTAACTCACATTCATACATACTAGGGCCAATTTAGACAGGAATCAGTTAACCTACCAACATGTCTTTGGAGTGTGGAAGTAAATGGGAGTATCGGAGGAAACCCATTCAGACACAAGGAAAACATGCAAACTCCAGGAAGGTGGTGCTGTGGTTGGAATTCGAACCAATGACCCTAGTACTGCAAGACGGACGTGTTAACCATTTAGCCACTGTGCTTTACCATCCTCAATATAATTTATGAGCAAGTTAAACAGAATCAGTCCAGGACAAAGCCTTGAGATACCCCACTTACAACTCCAGACCATTTGAAGGACATGGTATTTATCACCACCCTCTGGATGCGGTCCTGTAACCAGTTTTCTATCCAGGTACACACACTCATCAATGCCTAAAGACCTCAATTTGTAAATGTTTATGTGTTTATGTAGTACTGTATCAAGTGTTTTGGCCAAATCCAGATGCAACACATCCACAGGCCTTCTTTTATTCAAATTACAGCTCACCTCACCATAGAATGTCATCAGCTTGGTCTGGCAAAAATGATCTTTAATAAAACCATTCTGGTAACTACTAATGATACTATTTCCATCAGCAAATTCTTGGAAATGGCCCCTTATCATCCCCTGCAATAGATTACATACTATTGATATTAGCTGACTGGTCTGTAGTTTCCAGGTATATAGCTCAGCCCTTTTGTGAATATTGGTACCACGTTAGCTTTTTGCCAATAAATTGATACCATTTCAGTCTATAGGCTGTCCTTAAAAATTAAGTATAATGTTCTGGCTATACCATGGCTAAGTTCTTTGAGAACCATGCACAGTTTCTCCAGATGTAGTAAATTCCCTTTTGATATGGGTTTGTGATATATTTCAAATGGTATACAGAATGCCCCCTGAAAATGTAATTTCCTGCTTGAGTGATTGGCGTACAGATTTTCCCAGAAGCCTGCACTAAGGCAAAAGTTGGATTTTTGGCATCCCCTGCAACAAAAATGTTGTTTTTGGTTAGATACTCCCAAATGGAAGTCAAAGTCTAATGGGATGCAGACCTTGACAATTTCCTCATTAGAGCCCTGCAGGTGCAGCAACTGATTGATAATTATAAAGACACTCCCATACAGATTTACTCTGCACATGGACACAAACACTTATTTCTTCAGAATAACAAAAGGTTGGAATATACAACAAAGTTTGTTAAAATTCAGATCAACCAGAGGGGAATGTTTTTTTTCACAACAAAAGTTGCATTATTCTTTAATTACTTAGGCCTGGACAGTTTCAGTAGCATTGTAAACTGGAATGTTTTTACATAATTTTTGCAATAACCATTAAAACGAAATTGTTTTAGAGGCTCTTCCTTGATGTTAATATTTATGATTGCTATTTAACCATTAAGAGGTTTTGGATTAGCATTTTGTATAGCCATTATGACTAATTAGTGACCACTCAGTTCTAGCTTTAGCTGGGCTAATGGAATTTATGATGGCCTGCTCCATGTCACAGAACTGACTGTTCAGTCTGAACATTTGATTTGCGAATATGAATTTTGAGTTTGACACTCCACTCCCCGGACCTCATTATCACCACAGGATTACATATGTTTTAAACTACTTCAACACTTGTATCTCTATACCATTTATAGACCAGAGCAATTTCCACTATGGTCCTGTTTATCAGGTGATAATTTTGTCATTACTTAAGATAACAATGTAATATTTACAATTTATTTTCTGGAAAATTGTCTTGCAAAATGTATTTTATTTATAATCTGTAGAAAAAGAAGGGGCAGTTGGTTTAAAAAAAGTAGTTTACTTTTATTTTCAATTCTATCATTTTCCCCGTATGAAATAAAACTAAAATAATGTTTCTGGTACAAAACATGACAAAGGTTCCAACAAAACAAATGAAAGCAAAAATTAAATTAAAATATTAATGTTAAAAACAGAGATAAAAATATTAGCTAAAGGAGATGGGGAGTTAATTATGAATAATTAGGGTTAGATAAGGGTTAAAAAAGGGGATAAATAGGAATACAGTTTACTTAAAGCAAAAAGCTCAGATTCTGCAGTGGGCACGTTGGACCACTGCAAAGAGACTACTGCTTCCATACAAAGAGCAAGGGTCCTTCGCTATAGCTTGCTAGCAGGGGACAAGCTTTTCTATTCAGGCTGTTGCTGTCTTCTAAAGAAAACGAACTGTAAGAATTTCCACACCTTTTGTTTTGATGCACCTGTAATGTATTAAACTGATTTCAGGGGAAAGTTAATTTGGACTTTAAAGAGGTTCATTTCATGTGTCAAGTGTCTGATTGCTAAATACGATCCTACTGTTGCCAGAAGAAAGTGGTCTTTCTACCCTGAATAAACCTCTTTTCTTAAATAACATATTCTTCAAGTCTTATAGAAGCATTTGCTGTTATATGCCCAATCTCCTGGGTTCTATATTTAGTTGATAAATCTGTAGGTCTGATCTGTGTCAAATACTGCTGCAAGCACTACCATATGACAAGATAATAACCCTACCTTCTAGCTAATTCTTAGTGATATACACAAACGACTTCTATCCATTATCCCTGTTAAACTTTTAAACTTGATCCTTAAATATTATTTGCATATTGCTTTGCTTTTTCATGTAAAAAAAATGTCTTCATTAAGGAAGGCTGTCTAGACTATCTAGAGCCTCTAAATACTATATTTTTGAACTGGCAAATGAGAACACAACACACCCATAAATCATTTTCTATCATTTTTTTTAAATCATAAACTAGAAGAGCAGTGGGAATGTGTGTTTAATTTGAAGTTAAGTCTTAAAACATTAGTGATCTATTTCTATATCTGTGTGTAAATTGCAGCTTGAGCTACAGAGCTTGTAAACAACAAATGTTGTTCAGTGCTAAATGTATCATATCTGAAAATGTAGATAAAAACAATAGTGAAGCTCTCATGAAAAAATCAAAATAATAAAGAATCTAAAAACACATAAACCACTATGTCATGTATTTACATACATGATAACCAAATAAAAGTGTGTGAACCAATGTATCAAAAATTCCAAGTGCAATAGCCATATCGCTAATACCATGCGTTAACACAAATATAAATGAAACACCACTCTAGTGCAATAATATCCTTAATACCATGTGTTTACACAAACTTGCATGAAAACACACATGTACAACCAATGCAACTATCCCAAATTATATTATGGTATACAGTGGGTATAGAAAAGAATCATCCCCCCCTTTTAAATTAATCACATTTTGTTACTTTGCAGCTTGAAATGAAGACAGACACATTTTTTGTTTTATCAAGTTGTATTTACTTAGCGCAGCTTATAACATGTGAAAAGACATAACACCAACATGTCAGAAAACATTAAAAAAAAATTCAAAAACAGAATCACTGAGATGGAAAAAGGATCATCCTTTTGTGTCAGTATTTTGTTGAACCACCTGTTGCTTTAATTACAGCCTTTATTCTCTTGGGATACGTCTCTACTAACTTTGCAATATTTGCCCACTCTTCTTTCAAAACTGCTCAAGTTCAGTTAAATTTGATGGTGACTGTGGACTGTAGTTTTAAAGGCATTCCACAGATTGTCACTGGGGTCTAAGTCTGAGCTCTGACTAGGCCATGCAAGGACAACCTTCTTTTTCTCCGTCAACCACTGTGTGGTCATTTTTGCTGTGTGCTTGGGTCATTGTCATGTTGGAAGGTAATCCTTTCAAAGGGCAGCAGATTTTTGTCAAGAATTTGACATTACTTTGCCCTATCCACTTTTCCTTCTATCCTGACAAGTTATCCAGTCCCTGTTGCAGAGAAACATCCCCATAACAGGATATTACCACTTCCATGTTTTACTGTAGGAATTGTGTTAATTGGATGGTAAGCTGTATTGGATTTCAATTAGTAGGCCAAATCATTCAATTTTAGTTTCATCTGATCATAACACCTTTTTCCATGTGGCCTCAGAATCTTCAAGATGCATTTTTTCAAAGCTCAGTCATGGCCGCATGTGGCCTTTCTTGAGGAGTGTTTTTTTTCTTGCAACCCTCCCATACAAGACACATTTGTGGAGAATTTGTAATATTGTTGTCACAAGCACACAATGACCACTCTGTCAAAAAATTCTTCCAACTACTTCAGAGTTGCTGTGGGCCTCTTGGTAGCCTCTCTGACCAGTTTCCTCCTGGCTTTTTCATCCAGTTTGGAGCAACATCCTGATCCAGGGAGGGTCTGTGTTGTACCAAATACCTTCCACTTCCTAATAATATACTTCACTCTGCTTCTAGGCATTGAAAAGACTTTGACATTTTAGATAGTGGCTTGCCACCCATAGTTGCTTGTTTGCTTCAGTTGTACTACCAGGGAATTAAATGCTCCAGGAAAGCTCTTTTCATGCTGAGCTAATCAAAATGACAGCAGCTGATCACAGGTGAAAGTCAAATGGCTTTGTTTGCCATTAAGAAGGTGATTATATACACATGATTGAGTTTACAACTCATTTTTAGGGAGGGAGATCCTTTTCCTAACTCAGTAATTCTGTTTTTTTTATTTATTTTTATTTTTTTCTAACATGTTGGTGTTATATCTTTCACTTGAATATTATAAGTTGCACTGGCAATTGTAAACACAGCTGGATGAAACAGAAACTGTGTCTGTCTTCATTTCAGACTGCAAAGCAATGAAATGTGATTATTTTAAAGGGGGTGATTCTTTTCTATACCCATGGTATATATGTCCTTTTTTATATTTATAAGGTACTCAAAAATCTTCCACCATTCCTTTAAAAATAATTCCATATATTGTGTGTGCTACCACTACCGCAATGTTGAAGGTGTGCACTTACCTCATGAGATGGACCCCGCTATTTTATACACAGGATGCCTAATCACAATAGATATCCAGATAGTTCACAGCAAAGTCTGCTCACATCCACCCCCTTGGTTAGGCATTTAAATTGTAATAGGATCAACAGCAGCATGTATACACTGAAACATTAATCCAAGATGGCACCTCGTGGCTGATTGGCGTGATGGCGACACACTGCTTTACCCACCTGAATGTTTCATCTTCCTGGATATTTATTTTGTGTGAAGTGATTGCACGTATTGTGTGAGCAGCTCTTGATATCTGTAATTTCTTTGGTAATTGTAGCATGGGGTTCATATTGACTTTTTTGGATATCTGAAAATGAACTACCTGTTGACAAATAATAAATGTAAATATACTGTACAATCATTTGTATTTTTGTAACCAAAAAAAATTTAATTTTTCATCACACTAAATAACAAATGAGGGTGCACAAAACCTCTAATAAATCAATTTAATGCTCATCAAGTGTTACAATTGCCTTTGGATTTATTTATTTGAGGTACTTATCGTACATTGGCATTACATTGGGATTCAAACCAATGACAATAGTGGTGCAAAACAGAAGTGCTAACCATTAAGCTACTGTGCTACCCAATCTAGCAATAGGTTTGTAGTGCAAGGTCCAACCTGGTTTTGACAGAGAATGATTGAATATTTAAGGTAGGTCCTCATATTACATATCTTTGGTAAATCTAAAGTTGATTTTCCAAGATTATATGGTCAGATTGTAATGTACTGATCACCACTCCAACACAAATAAGTATACATGCATAAAAAAATATGTACACTCCTTATTTAGGAATTAAATGCTTGAAATGAGGTGGGACTTCATGTTTCTATTCAAAGGTTTGGGAAATCTGAGCCATCAAACAAATATGTAAACCACATTTTTTGGCAACGACTCTGTACAGAGCACGTCACAGCTCTGTTTGACAGAATTTCCATTTTAAATACACAGAGGTTGTAAAAGGGACGTGTGCGACAAGCTAGATATATGTAAAAAATCTAAGTAATTGTAGTATGTTTTCATTCTTAAGGGATGAGCATAATCCTAAATATTTTACATATGCTGTCAGTGCTTGTTATAGAAATGTGAGGCACTTGACTTCTTTCTTCTTAGATGACACTTAAGTAAAACCACTTTTATAATGAGAGATGTCTGAACATTTCTAATAAACACTTCAGCAAAAGTCCATGTTTATATCACAGTTCAGGAATACTTGGACACATTAGTCAAAGACTTACAGGAAGCATTCTTATGTCAAAGAGAATGAAGAGTTTCACACTCTAAGGATGTCTACTGGTCCCATAACCAGGTTTTTATTATAACCTTTCATTTGAAAATGGTATTGTGTCTTTACAGACATATGTGAATTAATGAGTGGAACAGCGGAACTACAGGAAAGGCTTATTTCATTTTGGATTGAATGGAAACGGGCCATATGCTCTGTCTGGTTTGATTGTAATTTGAAAAAGAGTGTTCTAATTTACTGACTACTGTAAAAATACTGAATACTCCAAACTGAATTAGGCTCCATGCACACTAGCTTAAAAAAACGCCTTGTCTGAACTCTTGGCAGAAAATAAACACTAATTTTGAGCGGTTTTTGTACTAGCATTTAGGAGTGTTTAGTGTCTATTCCTGCCAGAAAAACACACTCTCAAAAGCGCAAAACAGAAGGGGTTTTTTTTTTGCTTCTTCTAAATGTTTAGCTTAAAAAAATGCCTAATTACCTAATGTGCATGGACATATAGGATAACATTAATTGTTTTCTACAGGCAAAATGCTAAACTTCTCTAGGAGCAGAGTTTTTGTAAGCCAGTGTGCATGGAGCCTTAATGTGAAAAGCATCCAACAGGCTCATTAGAAATTAAAGATAATCTATGCTACGCTAGTACATCTAACAACAAAACTCCATAAAATCCATGTCCATATTAAGAATGTTAGAATGTAATGGCAGTATAAGCAATAATTTAAAAAGTTGCTGCAATGGAGCCAACAGCTGTACTTTCCTGAGCTCTCAAAAAGTGGTATACAGGGGACCAACACTCAAATGTCAACATATAATTACCAGGATAAATAAACAGCAGGCTGGGATCCTGGGTGACATCATTGACTAGTGTTCATATGCTCTATTTGAGATTTTAAAACAGGACAAATCCACGTTAATAAGTGAGAAATGTTTACACAAGCCTAACAACGATGGGGCTCAGGTAAGTATTAGTTGGGGCTGAGGGCGCTGCTGCAGACAGAAGATTTTTTACCTTCATGCATAGAATGCATGAAGGTAGAAAACCTTGAGTCTTTAGAACCACTTTAACTACCTTCATTTTGTAAAGCTTTGCACAAACTGTTGGTGCTATATATATCCTGTATAATAATAATAATAATAATAATAATAATAATAAAACTGAAGCCTCCTCACATATCATACAAAATCATTAACTGCCCTGTTAAGCCAATAATATGATAATTTCCAATAAAATTGGGTACTATGCTGTCTCCTTCAGTCTTTTAAACCCATTGGAGTATAAAAACAGCAGTAAAGTATGAGAAGGGATGTAAATGAAATTGAAATGCTGCATAAAGGATAAGTGCACTTTCAAATAAAGTGCACTTATCCTCCACCACCACCACCCCCTCCCACTTCCTTCATCATGCATAGGTGTGTTCCTTCCTCTAGATTGCCAATGACCACTTTGGTCCTTTATTCTTTGCCTTTTTAAATTACAAATGTACAAAAGCTCTAATGATTCTCCATCACCAGTCATAATAATTTATTGTCAAAACATACACGAATAGTTCTTAAAATGTGTCTGCATTTTGTACAGTACAAATAGATAGATAGATATTGGAAATGTAGAAAGAATGATTTTTTTTTAAATATAAAACATAGTGTGTTTCCAAGCAAAAACAGAGAAATATACAAACATGTTAGTAAACCTGAGTCTCTAATGCACTTTCTTCACAATTCTAGTTCCTCTCTACCAGAGATGTAGACCTTGTATCCATCTCCAAACAATGAAGGTTTTGCACTCACAGGGCTGCCACCATCAGTCTCTCTGTTGGCCAGCATACAGTTCACCCCCTCTGAATTGAAAGGCTCCCAGGGAAGGTTGGACCCTGGCCAGACTTAGGAAGGATAGTCTAACTCTTTCTTTCTCTTAAGTGGTCTAAAAGCCAGCTTTATAGAAATCCAGGAAGTACATATAACATTTTACTTCTGTTCCAATGCTTCCTTTTAGTTTATTAATAATAAAGTTTACTAAAATACATAAAGAATACCCCATGAAATGTTTTTAAAATGATATGCATGAAGGTAAATAACTTCATGTGCAGCAGCCCCCCAAAAACTTACCTGAGCCCCATCTTGATCCAGCAATGTGCACAAGAGCCTCAATTCTCCAGGGTCCTTCCTTCCTCATTGGCTGAAACAGCAGTGGCAGCCATTGGCTCCCGCTACTGTAAGTCACAGCCAGTGAGACAATGAGGACAGATCGGGGGTCAGAAATGATGATTGCACCCTTCAAATTAGGTATTGCCACACACATCAGAGTGAGAACTTTAATTCTACAGCTGTCATTTGCTGTTAACTCTAAATTGTTGAGCTGTAAATGTTTTTAAAGCACAATTTTGTGTACAATAGTTTTTTGCCTTTTCATGGGCACTCACATTTTTAACATTTTACATATTTGTAATCTATTTACTCAATGTAACCTCATCTTTTATATTTTAATTTGAGACTATTTTTTTGCTTAAAATATTGATTTGTAAAACAGTAACGTGCTTATTGAATGGCATAAAAAATGTATTTGTGCCAATTTATTCTACATGGTCTCTGCTTTCAGAAACTCTTTTTTCAGTGTTTAAAGTATTATTCACGCCTACACAGTGTATTTTACCATGTGTGCAAAAATTAGTTAGAGCCAGGAACTATCTTGTGATCCTGACATTATTCTCTTTTTTCTGAGCTAATCAATGTAGTGGAGAATGATCTGCAATCAATAGGAACTGTCGGTTCAAAAGGTATTACCTCAGTGACTCCCTTTCCAATATTGATTAGTTCTTCTCTGCAGGGAATATTTTTTGGCTGAGATATGCTACTGCATGTTCTTCAGATTATTTCTTGAGTTAAGACCCATTCCAAAATCAGAGACATCTGTTTGTAGAAGTTCTTGAATTAAATTGATGGCAGTTAACACTGGTCTCTTACACAACAGTGCTTTCAGCTCCTGAAAAGCTCTCTCTGACTATTCATTCTATTTCAACAAGGTGAACTTGATCATTTTGGTGAGATCAGTAAGTGGAGACCTATAGTAGAAAAGGTAGGCACAAAGTTCCAGTAGTATCCTACAATCCCTAGAAAGACTCTATCCTGCTTTTTCACTGGCTGAGGATAACTTTTAAGAGCTTCAGTCTTGTCCAGTAAAGACTCTATAAACCCCAGAGCAGTGCTGTAGCCAAAATAGCAGACTTCTGCCAGGCCGAGGGCACATTTTGTTTGGATTAATCCATCCTTACAAATAAAATCTAAAACTGCCTGGACCTTTTCTAGATGGGAATCCCAGTCAAGACTAAACATGACAAAACTTTCTAGATATGCCAAAGAATATATTTTGTTGAGTTTAAGAATGCAGTCATATGTTTTTGGAGTGAGACTGGGGCCGCAGTGTAAACCAAAAGACATGACTGTATACTGGTACAGACCTTCTAGTGTCAAAGAAGCTGCCTTATTCTTTGCTCTGCCTGTTAATGGAAACTGTTATTACCCTTTAGTAAGATCAAGGGTGCTGATTTAAATAACAGGACCCAACCTTTCTATCAATTCATGCACCTGGAGCATGGGATGAGCATTAAATGTCAATGTTTAATTCAGTTTCCTGAAGTCATAGAACCTTAGGCTGTCATCCAACTTAGAAATTAGTACCCTTTCTGAAATGGCTTTTCTCTGAGCTTAAGGTACCTTATAAGGTTTTAACTTTACTCTGATGTGGCACTCAGTGACAAAGTCATGGCAAAGTACCTGTACATTAGTTGGCTAAGTAACTCTAAAAATACCTCTTGATCTTTCTGCAAGAACTCTCCCTCTTAACATTGTTATATTTAGAGTCTTTCTCTTTCCAGGCTTGTACACATGGTGGTTTACATCACTGATTTTCCTTGTGATCTCAACAGGGCCCTGCAACTTTGCCAGAAATTTACTCTTAAAAGTTGGTACCTAAACCAAGATTCTGTTACCTATGTTAAAAGTTCTGATTTATGCAGGCCAGTTATAAACTCTGGCTTGTGCCTCTTCAGCTTGCTGAATTTGTTCCCAAAGTATGGGCATACCTGCTGCTATCCTATACTGCATTTGAGTAATGTGTTTTATAAAACCTTTATGAGGTGTGGTCTCTTGCTCCCAAGTATCCAGGACTCCCTAGGGATGTCTACCATACAAACGTTCAGACAAGAAAAACTTTGTGGAGGAGTGTAGCAATTCCCTTATTGTAGATATTATGTATGGTAACAGGAAGTCACAGTCTTTTCTGTCCTTATCTACCACTTTTTAGCATACCTTTTAAAGTTTTATTGAACCATTCTACCAGCCCAGCAGTTTGGGGGCAGTTCAATCCTTTATTTGCCTTTGACAAAACAGAGGTTCCTTAGTCTGCCAAAGTTTCTGTATAAATAATGGTATAGGAACACACATGGAACAGCATTTTCTCTATAAAAAAATAGTGATATAATTTATTTAAAACATATTTTCAGAACTGGTTACCTGTTTTTGCCTCAACAGTTCCCAAAACAGAGAAAAGTCACAGCCAAGTATGACACTGTATGGCAAGTCCCCAAGCACACCTATGGTCCTTTGCGGTTCCACTGGGTGTCTACACTAAAAGCACCACAGTAGAACAGTCTTTGGCATCACAATATATACATGGAAATCTCGCTCTGTCTGAGCAAAGCTTGGCAGGGTATACTAGACTGAGACCAATGTGATGAGCCTTCCAACTAAAATCATGATGGACCTTGAAATGTATATGGGGACACCAGCATTCCTGCATTAATATTTTGGTTTTCATCCTGTCAAGATTATACTTTGCTAGGGCCCCCACCCCTCAAAATCTTGAGCACAACTGATCATCTGTAGTGGATCCAGAAATATCTTTCATCACAAATGTTGTAAAAATTAAAAAAAACTGCAATGCAATATGGCAGCTAGGGATGAGGTTTGGGTTGGCAGTGAATTCTCTGTGTTTGAGGTTCGCAGCCCCTGCTCAACACTTGTATTTTCATTTTTTGCAAATGTTAAAATCTACATATATATATATTAACAGTGCAGGGCCCTGTCACAGGATAAAAATAGTTAGAAGTGGTCTGGTAATGGAGACAGTGTCTGCACATGTGCAGAGTGCAGAACTGCAGAGCATAGATTTTGAGTGGAGAAAACTGCTGTTGCAGGTTTCTCCAGATTTTGATATTTTTGGATGGGGCTCCGTAGTTTGGAGATTTCAAAGTGCCTTGGGAGGAAAGAAATCTCCAATCCAGTGTCCAGATTTTGTAGTCAACCAGTAGGGTGTAGGCACAAGTGCTCACAACCCTTATAATGATGGTCTGCTGAGAGTTGCAGGGGGGAGTGGAGTGCTGAGCGTTAAAAATGCCGCACAAATGCCTATAATAAAGTTTGAATGGTGTTACCGCTCCGCAAACGCCCCGCAACCGTGTCGATACTGCACCGCAAACTCCGGCCGGGCATTTGCAGAGCGGCACCATAGACTAGAATAGGTGGCTTCAATGCCTCCTGACTCAACCAGAGGTGTCCGTTTTCCCACGACGCGACGTTAACCCTCCCGTTAGAACAGCACCATGTGCTGCAATGTGCAGAATTGTCAGAGGCGTTTGGGAAGCGGTAAAAATGCTTCCCAAACACCTCTCTGCTGTCTGCACACAACGCTAGTGTGAACATAGCCTTAGGTGGTTTGCCAGGAATAGCCAGTGGTCTGTGAAACCCACACCAGCAAAGGTACTGCTGACCAGCAGTGCTAATAAGGAGTAGCCATTTTAACTAACAATTGCGCGGTCATGCAATGCCGCACCCAAATGAAATTTACGCACTTTTTCTCCCACTAATTGAGCTTTCTTTTGGTTCTTTTGATCTCCTGTACGTTTTTTATTGTTTGCACTATAAACAAAAAAACACCAACAATTTTGAGAAAAAAAATTTTTTTTTTACTTTTTGCTATTAAACATGTCCAATAAAAAAAATCTAATTTTGTCATAAATTTAGGGCAAAATGTATTCTGCTACATGTCTTTGCTAAAAAAAATCTCAATACGTGTAACTTAATTGGTTTACATGAAGGTTATAGCGTTTACAAATGGCAGTATATATACTGGAATTTTTTAATTTTTTTATTTTTACTAGTAATGGTGGTGATCAGCGACTTATAGCGGGACTGCAGTGGGAATTCTGACACTGGGGGGAACTGACTTGGTGTCACTGACATCCTTAGTGACATCAGTAAAGTGATCAGTGCTAATAAGCACTGACACTGTACTAATGGAACTGGGCAGAAAGGCGTTAACATCTGTGGCGATCAAAGGGTTAACTGTGTGCTGTGTGTTTTACTATGGGGCTGTGTCTGTGCTTTCCACTGTAAGCACACGGCTTTGTATGGCTCTGCTATGCAGAGCCATACAAAGCAGTGTGCTGGAGCTGACAGGGGAGAGAACTGTATTGTTTACATACAGTTTTCTCCCGCTGTCGGTATTACTGCCGGGTGGGACCCGATGATTGACAGCTGAGGCCACGAATGGTGGTGAGGGTAGGGCGCGCGTGGCTCGGAAATGCAAAATCACGTGTATATATATACGTGATTTTGCGCACTCCTGCTGCCCTGTAGCAGTATTTCTGCTATATGGCAGCAGTAAAGCGGTTACGCTTTAACCAAGCCAGTTCCTCTGCTACCTCTGCCTCCAAAATTCTGAAAATTAACCATCATTGCTAGAACCAATACAATCTCCCATCTTGTTATTGCTACAGTGAAGCACACACACAAAGCTTACAATAAAACAGCCTACAGTTAACCCTTTGATTGCCCCTCCTGTTAACCCCTTCCTGCCCAGTGCCCATAGTACAGTATCTGTGCTTTTTTTTTTCTTTTGTCACTGGGGATTTTAGTGACACCAAGTAAGTTCCCTCCAGTGTCAGAATGCCTGCTGCAGTCTATAAGTCGCTGATTGCCGCCATTACTAGTAAAAAACTAAAAAAATCCAGTATCTATACCGCCATCTGTAAACGCTATAACTTTCACATAAGCCAATTAATTTACACGTATTGGTATTTTTTTGAGCAAAGACATGTAGTAGAATACATTGTGGCCTAAATGTTTGACGAAATTTGATTTAAAACATTTTTTTACTGGACATGTTTAATAGCAAAAAGTCAAACATTGTGTTTTTTTCTCAAAATTGTTGGAATTTTTTTATAGCACAAAAAATAAAAAACGCACAGGCGATCAAATACCACTGAATGAAAGCTCAATTCATGGGGAAAAAAGGACATAAATTTCATTTGGTTGCAGAGTTGCATGACCGTGCAATTGTCAGTTAACGCAGTGCCATAACGCAAAAAAATGGCCTGGTCAGGAAGGGGGGTAAATCCTCAGGAGGACGAGTGGTTAAAGTGGTGCACACAAATACACAACATACTTCAGTAAAAACAGTTGGACCACTTCTGTCAGTTACAGCACATAATTGTAAGAGATAATATAATTACAACAAACAGCATTGTAAAGTTCAGTGAGTAGCTGGATTATGCCATAAATCTGTCAACGCTTGAGTTTTTAATAAATCCTAGTTTACTTCATCAGGAGAAAATGTAGCTGACGAGGCATCTATAGAGGAACATATCATTAGCAAATTTAAGAAAAAATAAACATCAAAATTAAAAAGTAATCAATGTCAATTGATCAATCCATAAATATTGTGGCTGCAATCATTTCCTTTTTTAGCTGTTTTATTTTCACCTGGTGATCCGGACAGTAACAGACACCTCCTGTCTTTAAGTGTGTCCACTTTGGATGGAGGAACAATGGAAACACCTTTGGGCAGCAGCATTGTCAGTCTAGGGGTTGAACTCCACTCAATACCTTTTAGGTAGTGTAAAAAGCCCTGGGGCAGGTTTAAGAGGGGTTTAATTGTAGATGGCAGGTACTTCCGCTTCAGGCCTGCTTTTTAAGCAGCTGGCCAGAGAGGTTGGCTAATTGCAGATTTGCTGTCTGGAGTGAAGAGATCTGGATGCAACTTGGAAGTCTCTGAGTGTTACCTGCTGGGTGAGCTTGCCTTTACCAGAGACCTTGACATATGGTGTATACTGAGGATGGAACGCTGAGTCATCTATATGAGACTGCGCATTGTACTGATGGGAAGTTTTACCTCTTGTGCTTGAGCTGATTCTGAAGACATAGCCTGTCACTTACCTGGCGATGAATACAGTGAATTTTAAGTGTACTGAACTGAATGCCAAGAGCCTATTTACCCCTGTGATCTTGATAGCGGTTAGGCTCCATTCACACTTGCCATGAGAGTTTGGACACATAGGGGTTTATTTACTAAAGCTGGAGAGTCCAAAATCAGACTCCCTTCTGCATAGAAACCAATCAGCTTCTAACCTCAGCTTGTTCAATGAAGCTTTGGCAATGAAACCTGGAAGCTGATTGGTTTCTATGCAGAAGTGAGTCTGATTTTGCACTCTCCAGCTTTAGTAAATAAACCCCATAAAGTCACATGTCAAGTCGCAGCCCATGTATTTCAATAGAAGTCATTCAAATCTATGCGACTTAAAGCCGCAGTGACTTTAAAAAGGATCCTGCACTACTTTGATGGGACTTTCATGTGACTTGAGTGCTATAGACTGCAATGTAAACTTTCAAAAGTTGCATCTTAATTTTATCTGTGCAACAGTCAAAGCCAAAGTCAAAGATATGCAAAACAGAAAAGCAAAATGTAATAAAGAATAAAGTGTTTGTTCAGCAATGCCAGAGGTCTGCCAAGTAAACTAGGCATTGCGGGCCACGTTTGGCATGAGCACGAGAGCCCATTCTTTTGAATGGACTCCCGTGCCCGTGACTTGCAGGGAAGAAGTCCCTGCACTTCTTTGGAAAATGCAGCCCGCACGGGAACCTCGGTTTCCCGTACGGTTGGGTTTTCCAGTGTTGGCGGTGTGCCATTAGAACTAAAAAGTATTCATTTTGACAAAATATATATTATATAATAAATATTTTATACAGAAGATAAAAAGGGGGCGTTGTGAGATGTTATTAGTAGATAGAATAATGTCACATTTCATATGTCAGCACTTACTTGGCTATAGTTCATACTTGACATTGCTGAAAGAAAACAACCTAAAAGTAGCCATTTGTATTCCATTTATTATTTTCCTAAAATGTGTTAATCTTGGATTTGTTTTAATTTATGTTTGAGTCATTGTGTTTTATATTACAGATATCAGTGATCAGTGAGAAACGTAAGGACAATGGACACAGCATATTTGATGAGTAAAAAATTTAAATAAAACTTGCGCTTAGAATCCAAATAATAAAAATGATAAAGCAGCTTGCACATTCATTCAACAGCCAAAAACATAAATATTAACAAACAAATTGCAGCGCTATCTATACTTTCATCTTAATGGTATAGCAAAAAAAACAAAACATTAATAATAAATGCACATAAGTGGCAGCATATGAAATCCACATATGCAGGCAGAAGCTGGTGCATGAAGAAAGAAGACCATCACCTTCCACACAAAAAATTGGCCTCTCACCAGAAAGTTTGACCACCCAAAGGATTGGCCAAATACACGCAGTAGAGTATATACAACTGATAGCACGAGATCCTCAGTGCAGACGGCTCCCGGTATGATCACAGACACTTCTCCACATTATAGTTGCTCTGAGTAGCAAATGTCAAATCGGAGCTGTCCCCCATGGCATTTGTTCTCCAAAACTAGATATTGCCAGTCTTCTGTCTGCTTTGATGGCTTTAACAGTAAGTACAGCAGCACAGCATACCAGTAGGTAAATGTCAGATCTTCACATGGGTTGAACTGTTGGTGGTGTGATTTGGTGTTTAGATTGGATTCCCATCACAGCTTTATCCTTATGATGTCTGTACAGTGTGCTCTTCCTGGGTTAATTTGGGTTTCCTCCAGATGCTCAGATTTCCTCCCACAACCTGTCCTGCAGAGACAGCTTCTTCTGTCTCTCTCCAGTCAGGAACAACAGCTCCGATTTGACATTTGCTACTCAGAGTATCTATAATCTGGAGAAGTGTCTGTGATCATACCGGGAGCTGTCTGCACTGAGGATCTCATGCTGTATCAGTTCGATATAATGTACTGAGTGTTTTGGCCGATCCTCTGGGCAGTCATACCTTCTGGTAAGAGGCCAATTGTTTTGGGTGGAAAGTGATAGTCTTCTTTCTAGATCAGACTTTTTGATTCATGCACCAGCTTCCGCCTGCATATGTGTATTCCATATGGACTTTGCTGCCACTTATGTGCATTTATTATTATTGTTTTTGTTTTTTTTTTACTATACCATTTAGATGCATGTATAGATAGCACTGCAATTTGTTTGTTAATATTGAATGAGTAGTTTGAGAACAAAAAGTACATTCTTGGCGTGCAATGGGTATGGAAAGTGGAACAGCTGGAAAGAGAGGAGTACTAGCTTGGTCCTTCCCCAGAGCTTCACAATTTTATCAAAGACTCTACAAGTGTCTGTGTTTGGCACATATCAACTAATCAGTAAGCATTTTTTGGGTGAGTTTTCATGAGTCTAGTGACAGAATTTGTGTAATCTCAAAATGATTAATTTTTTTTCTATAGTATACACTGTATGACTTATGTTGATATCACAATGAGCTCATTCCAGGAACAAGATTGGGTCAATTTAATAGCCACATACGAAACAGGTTTTTGGGGAAAAGAGCAGGTTGAAACAAAGATTTCCTCCTTATTCTTCAAAATGGGAAAGATTCTTGAAAAAAGTAATCTTTATTTTGGCATATAAAGACATTTGACAAATACAGAAAAGACAAAACTAATCCTATAGGGTTATGCATTCAAATGTTCCCTAATCTGCAAAATATCAGCAAAGGTGTAAGAAAGAATAAGAGGACAATCTGTGACACTGCTCTAATGAGATGATGTGGATTTTTAATAAAAAATACAATAGGCAAATAGAAGTGGTGGACATAGAACTTACTGCTATGAAACAACAGTTGAGTCCTTTTAATACACATTCCTTTTATAAGTGCAAAGTCAAACTCAAAGAAAGCCTAGCTTATTACAATAAATTTTGCAAAAAGAAAAATATTGGTGTGACAAAATGGAGTTTGATGACGGTAAAGCGTACAAATGGTTTAAAGCGCTGGGTAGCCATCCTGAACGTTACAAAAGACGTGTGTTTAATCCTACTATATGTTTATCCTTTAATCTTTCCTCCTCTTCTTTCACTCAAGTAAAAGGTTTTCCAAGACGCAGGCACTATTGATCAAAACGATGCTATAATGGCGATGGTACAGTGGTACAGGAGCACAAAAAATGGTTTGTTGCTCCACAATTGGAGCAAACATATATTTCACATGGTAGCTCTCACTCTTCTTACACAGTAGATCAGGCAAAAGGTGAGGTGATCTGTGACTGTCTGTTCTTTTTCAGATGTATCTAGTGTTATCACTCAGGACATGTTTAGACATGCCAGAGGTAAGTCCTCTTTGAATCCATATTTTTTAGTACCCACACGGAGATGCTTTCTCCCCCCTCGAGGAACGGGACAAGGGATGGAACCCTATGTGGTGAAAATACAAAAGGAGAGAATAAATTCATTGTAGTGAACTGATCTTCCTATGAATTAACAGAAGCTGAAAAGAATGTACTTTGTTGAGGCCTTAGTTTTTGTCCCCAACAAAATTCTCAGAAATTTTGAATAACCTTAAATTATTAATTCGAAAAATATTGTTTAAATGTCTACATTCTAAATCCACACTTGACGCTAGCTCCTTTTGATTGGTTATCATACACCACTGTGGACTTCAAAGTCATCAGAGACTTATCATCCTTGTTGGATGTTACCGGACTAATGAATTTGATTGATCAAATTGACCTGGAATTCATTTTAAAGTAGGGGGAGGAGGCTACATGTGTTAAGTTACCTCTTTTCAAAAAGCCATTCAATAAATTTCCTCCTCCAAGTACTAATCCGAATGTAAGCCTCTTTTTGAAAAAGGTTATTCAAGACATAGAAAAACTATCCATCAAGCCCCCAGTATCGCTCATATTGAAAAACAGACTCCATGATCCCTTCCAAATATTAATTCTATTAATATAAAACCTTCGGACAAAGGGGGAAACGTGGTCATTATGGACAACAAACAGTACAAATCTATGTGTCAAAGAATTCTAAAAAGAAAGGAGTGGTACCAGGTTATATCTCTATATCTTGTTGAGATTCGACCAGGAAATTTTTAATTTTGTAGACACATTTAAAGCAGGGATCATTTCAAAGGATCTTTGGGAATTTATTAGAACTCCACACCCCAACATTCTATAGTCTACCGAAATTACACAAAGACCCGATCAATCCTTCAGGTAGGCCTATTGTTTCTGGCAATGGCAGTCTGACTGAAAGCCTTAGCCATGTGATAGATACAGATCTATTCCCTTTCCTACCCACTTTTGTGAAGAACGCTAATAATTTTTTACATAAAATATAAAAGATGTGGCGCTATATCACAAGTAATGAAAATATCCAAGATATCAATATAGTGATCATAGGTGACTAATGTGATCCTGAACAGTAAGCAGAGTAACATGCAGTGCAAAAACAGTCTTTGTGGTAATTTCTCTCCTTCAAAGTGCTGATTCCATGCGGTGAACGTGAAAAGGATAAGGCTGTGCACTCACCAGATGCACAGCGAAACTGCGCATTTAGAGATAAATAATCTCTACAAGATCCACTGATAGCTCTTTAAGGTCAGGTCAAACCAGATATTCCTCCACCCGCTGGATGTTGCTGATAATCCACAGTCTCTCTCTAAGATGGCTCTACAGGTGATATGTGACTCACCAAGGGCCACAAAGAAAGGAGACCAATAGCGTGATACCGTTTAAAAGATTTTATTCTAAGCAGTATAGCATAGGTGAGGATAAATAAACAAAACAAACACTGACCATGAGGTGGATTAAAAGATGGCCGCCGGGACCTCCATGGTGCCGGCGGCAGGAAGATAATGACGCTGTAGCTCCTACCCTAAATAATTTTTTACAATTGATTAAAAATCTATCAATATCTTAGGATGCATTTTTGGTCACCATCGATGTTTGAGGCAATATACAATTCCATACCCCATGATTTAGGATTGGCCTCTATATGCAAACGCTCTGGCACAGAGGTGTACTTATAAATGACTGTTTAATGAGTTCATAATGTCAGGCCTCGAGTTCATTTTGAATCACAACGTTGTCCCCTTTCACGACTCGCACCATCTCCAGGATGCCTATCTATGCCTGGGGAGTGGGAGCGGTCTTTCCTTTCAGATGAGGGCCTCGCAATGTATTTCTGCCACATTTCTACATGGTACAGTTACATCGATGATGTTTTCTTCATCTGGAAGGGTGTGAAGAGCTATTGACCCAGCGCCTGAGAGTCATGAATGAAAACAACTAAAATCTGCCATGTCATACAGTCGTAATTCAGTCACATTTCTTGATACTCATATAAGACATTCGGATGTACACCTCTCAAGCAGCATGTTTTGCAAAAGCACAGCTGATAACAGAATATTGCATGCTACAAGATATCACCTGCAACCTTTAATTCAATTTATACACACAGTCAATAACCAAGACTGTGACGCAATTGCTCACAAGATTCTGTATTTAAAATAAAAGCCAGTGCTTTGAGAAACAGACGGCTTGAGAGAGGTTACTCAAAGACATGTCTTTGCAAGGCATATAACAGAGCCACTATACATTCTTAGGGTCAACTTCTGTTTAAGAAACAGTCCTCCGACTGGGTATGCACCCACACGGGTGATTTTACACTACACTAATCAACATGCAGAAATTAAAGAAATTTTGAGGCGACACTGGTCCACTTTATTAGACGATTCTACTATAAAACAATTCATCACTCTACACCAGCAATCACTTTTAGGAGGGACACCTCTTTAAGCGATAAGCTTGTTAGAAGCAATTCTCTGAGGCCCCTCGAGATGATACATGTTGTTACCCAGGGACTTATTCCTGTGATGATTGTTTGTGTATGTAGGGAATGTCATCTGTTAGGTTACCCAATGGGGAAAATTTTCAATTGCAACAATTTGCCAATTGCTACGCCAAGGGTATGGTATGTGTTTTCATATGAATGTGGCGCATTCTACATAGGCAAGACCAAACAGGAATTCTGGCACCACAAGAACAAACACATTCACAGCATGAATATTGGCAATTTATATCTCCCAGTAGGGAGACATGCTGCCTATACCCACAAATACAAATTCCCCAAAATCAAATTCACCACTCTGGATACAGTACACATGCCAACAAGAAAGGGAGAGTGAAATAAATCCTTGTTACAACTAAACAAAAGTGGATTTATAAACCTTGAGCAACCATCTCCCCTGGCATAAATGACTGAATTACATTTAAACCTTTTCATCAGGGAAGACAGAATAAAATTCTGCACCAGTATGGAACAGCACTCAAATATTTGTTTATGGTTGTGTTATATTACATACTTTTATTTTTTAAATACATGCATTGTTTTGTATGTTAATCAATTCTGTTATATGTATGGAAATTTTTGTACAATTTTTTAAAATGTACCAAATAATCATTGTATTTCTTTTTTTTGGTGTTGCAGGTCCTTCGATTGACTTAGGACCTCTGTGTCCCTGCGGTCTTGTGCATTCTCTCTCCCCCTCCTCCCTTCCCTGGCATGGGCAAGGAGAATGCTAGGCTCACGAGTTCTGTCTGCCTAGGGGTGATCACGTTCCTATTGGGCCTCTGTTTTTCGGTTGGTCCAGTTCACTCAAAGTGCATGGGGGCAGGTCCACATCCATGCAGGTGGTGTCTTTGAATCATTGCCGAGCATTGACCTTATGCACACACGTGTGACGTCATGATCATGCGGTAACATGCAGGTGCATTATGACGTCATTACGCTTGCAGGGGATGACTATCCAGGTGGATGTAGAGCCAGTAGACTGGTGCCATTAGGCGGGGTTTGCCACCGCGGGCTGGATTTGACCCTTCGCAACCAATCACAAACACTAATACAATATATACCTGGGATTTTCTTGTCCTTGCTAGATGCTTAGCTCTGAGTCAGGAGTGTTTCAGCCACCCTTAATGTATAATATGGACTGTTTGTCACATTACTTGGACACTATACATTATATACTTGGATGCCTGTACCAAATGCTGCCCTTAAACATGGGTTTTTCATCTTCCTTATGCTTATTACATCGAGAATTAAACTGCGTATGATTTGTGGCTATCCAAGTTGAGTGGCTCTTGTACTACCTCCTGCACCCATCCACACAAGAATTTAAGATTTTAAGGGTAATTTAAATAGCTAAATTCTTATAATTTATAATCTCTTTACAACACACATTATAAAAGAATATTTTCTCATGATTTTTTTCCCTTCATTGTATACTGTATAGTATTGGTTATGGATGACAGTTCTCCAGACCTGACCACAGACAGCCATTCTGACTCCTTGGGGGTCTTGATATTGGACTGTGTGGCCTCTTTAGGTCCCTAAGTCGATTTTGAATGACCTTTCATATACCCTGGCAATCTGTTATACATTCATGTATATATGTAATGGGTGAAACAGGATATATATTGTGTTAGTATTATGTTGTTCCTTTTTATTATAGGCACCTCTATATTCCCCCACATGAAAAATATATATTAAATCAAAACGCGTCAATGTGTTATTTTCCAAAAGTGTATAGCAGTGGCATTCTACACAGCAGTGTGTTTAAGTTCCCTTGACTGACATAGAATGCTACATTAAAGTCAGGCAATTTCAATCTCAGGCTGAATGTAATTGGCTTCCACGCAGCAAAACAGTTATTTCTAGTGATAAATAAATCCAAAATAGTAATATTATGTTAATATTCAAGCTATAATTTATCATGTGATTAATACAAATTCTGTATTTTTATTTACTGTATCTTATTTGTTGTAGTTTTACCTCAGAGCCTTTGAAGTCCCTCTTTTTTGAAAAAATCTTTTTGTGTCTACATATTAACATGGGAATTGGCATCGTACATTTATTCCCTATGATATGGTAGTGTAATTCTGATTAATGATAAATAGGCTCAGTATAGTATGTACTTGATCCACTGTGAAACAAAGGTCACCCAGAAAAACCTGACTTTCATATAAAGATCATTTGAAAAATAATTAGAATAATAAAACTTGCAGTCTTAACTACTATATAAAGCTGCAAACAGCAAACCAAAAGCACACACTTTTCCCTTGTTTTATTGGAAAACATTACTAGAGCATAACATTTCACATAACTTAGATGCATGAATAAAATTATGCACAATAATGTGTTTTTTTTATTATATTTACAGAATACATCTTTAAAAGACAGATTTTCAAACATTTACAGTTTTAAATCTTTATTGTTTTAAAACTCTACATGTTTTTGCAATACAATATTTTGTTACTTAAGTATGGTTAATGTACAATGAAGTCCTTTTGCCTGAAACTCAATCAATAAAATACAGTTGTATCAACAGAATTTACTGAACATATAATAAAAGGTTTCCTTATGGCTGGGTTTTGTTTCAGCATTTAAAACCATTTAGTGCTGTATACATTCTTCCCTTCAAAACAGCCCATAAATAAATCAATGAATCAAAAGTGCATTGGAAAGCTGCAAATACCAGCCAGTAAAATTATTTTTTTTATTTGCATTTTTTTCCGTTTTCATATTAACAAGCCATATTTTTAAGTAAAGAGACAAAGGCCTATATATATTTATTTTCTCTATGGAGGCAAACTTATATTAAAGAAAATGGTGATTATCTGCATGCCATAACACACTCTCCTCTGTTGCCAAATTTATACAGATTATTAACGATGTGTTGAAGAGTGCCGATAGTGTGGATAAATGTGTTTCACTTAGAGACGAATGCTGGTAATAATGGTAACTAACATTTAACATCTAGGTACAAGCTAATTTATATTGAACAGGCAGAAAGTATGGTAAAAACATGATGCATTATCATATGTTGCTTGAAAAAAATGATTTCCCTTGGTCCACATTTCTAAGTACTTTTGGTGAAAAAAATGGGACAAATATGAAGAATCCTCAGATGAAATGTACATTTCTACAACATAACCCTTTAAAAAAATTATATAACACCAGTGAGGACTGCTACTCAGATCTTAATAGAAAAAAGGTGGCCAGGTGTTTGGGCTGAGTACTGTCCAAGAAGCAAGAAGATAAATGTGACAGTAGTGGTAGAGGGCAGTTCACAGGGCAGTTAAACTTTCTTATTCCATGGCACTGCTTTCACTCGATAGAATTTTGTCCCCAGTGGAACTTTAAACCGATTTTGAGCCTACAGAATGAAAGAAAAAAGCTTTAACAATAGTCATCTCCAAGTATGAACTCCATAGTAGGCAAAATAATTGGTTCAGTTTACATCAGACATTGAAAGCATGATATATTCATCTTTCCCATGCTTCCCTACTGCCTGGGCCAAATATTTTGGCATTCTGTGTATACACTATTCTTTGGCTAATCATCAAGGCTGAGGGGCTGTGATGCGATAGTGAGAGTAAAATAGTTTATAGCCCTTTGTAAGTTTCAAGTTTTTCAGGGTATCGATACATACACAGGAGTTTCTTAAGGCTCTGGTAGTGAATCAGGGCAGTGAAGGAGAATGGGAAAGGAGCACAGCATGCGTACTCTGCCTGCAATAACATGAAAGTGTTATATTTCCAAAGCTCTTAGCAAGCATAAAGTATAAGCAACTAAAGTCGCAATGGCCAAATGCCAGGGTGTTGTGAACATGCAACACCCTGACACTTTCTGGTTGTAATGTACTTGGCCGGCACCTTTTCCCCTCACACATTTCTACTAGTCAAGAAGACAGCCCATCAAATGGGCCAACAGAAATGTGTGTGTATGTTTTGGGGGGGGCAATGGGGGTGCAGAATGGAGTTAGCATAACACTACCCAAAATGCTAGAGCTTTGCTTGTTCAGAATGGTCAGAGAGTCAAGCAGACAATGCAAGATGCTGCAAGTATTGAAGGCACCTCTAGGTGTTCAAACTCTATAACTACTAACAAATTATGATGTTTTTCTTTCTTTTTAACCATTTCCCGCCCATAGGATGTACCTGTACATCCACGGATTGAAGTGGTTATAGCTAGGCCATGGCTGCAGCTGCAGTCATGATCCTGGAATCAATGTTTTCAGCCAGCAATGCTGAATTATGTAAGAGGGGCACAGCTGTAGAACTGAGCGTCGTTTTTATATGGGGCCGTAGGGGTCCCCAATTGCTTTTCTGATCTTTCCTGCTCTACTGGGGAGCCCAAGACTGAAGCCGGAAGTTTTACTGGCTTACTATAGAGATGAAGGAGGAGTTCCTTGACTATCTATACGGTCTATGAAACCAGAAGCAATGAGTATTTGGTCTCTTCTGCTTTCGGTTTGTTGTTAACAAACCATTACAAGGTTGTAGTAGCTTCTTTGTTTGAGCAGATACTTTTAAGGGCAGAGGAAAGGGATGTTGTTTATTCCTTGTGATAGCAATAAAAGTGCTAACAAATTTAACAGACAGTGTAAAAAACTATTTAAACAACTCTTACCAGAAAAAAAAATGTAAGCACTTCCAATCCCCCCCCCCCCCCTTAGGTCATGCATGCATATGTAAACGGTGTTAAAAATTGTAGTATTGAAATATTCTCTCTACCTTTTTGGCTTGGCAATATTCTTTTTCCATAACTTTTCCGAGAACCCAGGGTCTTCTAGATGATCCAGAAGCTTTAGAAAGACAAGTGGCAAACATTACAGCCTCAAACATTTTATTTAAATACACAGTTCTACCAAAACAGTTTTAGTTTTGAGCAGATGCTGGGAGAGTGACTCATCTACTGGCTCATATCTCTCAGAAGCTTTGGCATCAGTATATCATCACCCAAATTTCCAGAAATGCTAACTTATCACAGCCATTTTAAGGCAATCTCCAGAGTATGCACTGCTTAGGCTGCCAAAGATTTATAAGAACTGTCAAAGATTCCATCCAGGAAGCACAAGAAGAAACCATGGGATAATAACTCAACACTGTAGATAGACTAGAACATGGTTATGACACCATATCTTGACAACTGGTGGTAAGCGCACCGGGCTACATCAATGACCGCTAAATAAGGGCCTAATAACTTTCCCTGCAGAAGGCTTTCAACTATGTCTGTAACTGGGGATGTAGCTCTCTCATTTAAATATTACCTTAACTAAATGCAGTGGGGAAAGTTGATCTCCCTTTCTAAGTATTTAAAAGAAATTAGAAACTATTTGCTGGTTCTCAGTACCACTGCCTACTGTTAAGTATACATTTCATGTGGACAGACATGTCATAGAATCTCAATATGCTTCCTGTCCACATTAAAATCAAGATTTATAACAGTACTGACAGTGCTGAAAAATCTGAATCCTTCTAGCTGAGGAAAGAAAGACCCAGCATGATCTGCTAGCCAGAAGCCTAGCAGCCAAAAAGCCTCAAGACACTCTAGAGCTCAAAGTCCTAGCAAGCTTTAGATAGAAACTTTTGAACCTGCCTTAAAGCTACAATTACTTTTTTCAGAGTGCTAGTTAAATCTACATTGTTTATTTTATAAACAGAACAGCAATGAAAAGATTTACGTAAAATCCAGAGGGCAGTCCATACATTCTGGGAGTCAGAAAGTCCTTTCAAAAAGCAGACTTTGCATCTGATATATTCATCCATGCACACTAAGTAAGCAAAACATGTTTTTTTTTCCCTCTCAAAGAGTTCACAGTCTGTCTAACAATATTTTCAAAGTACTTTCTCCCAATTGTACCATCATTGTTTAAGTATCCTTAAGGATCCCAGACTAAAATATTATCCCAAACAGAACAAAATCATGTAATCCCAATACCTGTGCAGTATCCTTTCTGTCTGTGGCTGTGCACACATATCTCAACTGCTGCTGCCTATCAGTTTGTGACTGACCAGTTTAAAAAATAATCAAACACACCCAGCCAAATGAGGGCTGTTACCGGTCACTCTGTGACCTGTTAGTGTAAATCTATCACAGTCATTCAGATTATGATCCTTGTTGCATTTTACCTTGTGCCTTGAGAGAACATTGCACTGAATAGTGATTACTGGAAATGGGGAGTGAGATAGCACACATGCTTCCTTTTATCTGAAGCAGTGTGATGACTTCATTCTCTTACTAGATTTCAGGTAGAACATGAGAGCTAGGCACTTGTAAAGGCTTGCAAAATTACTGATAAGTTAACTTTAAGGAGCCAATTAACATGCTCTCCCATTGACTGCAACAGAAAAGACTCAGATCATGGCCACTTGGCTCCTTGGGTTTATCCAACTCTAATAATATAAAATCATTTAGCCTACAACAGATAAATGCAAATGTTTGATAACTGAAGTTAAATTCTTACACCTAAATAAAAAGGTAGATACTTTACAGTAATAATTTTTACTTTAGAAAGTAAACTCAAGCTTTTCATAGGTTGGTAAAGTCTTTGTCAGACATAACAAGGGGCTGTGAGTACCTCCAAGGAGAGTTATGCCATAACTCTTTCATTAAAATCAATTTGTGTTCAAAGAATATCCTTTCAAATACTTTAACCATTGCCTGAGCTAGCTCCCGCTGATTAATGTTATTTATTCTACCTGAGGTTTAGCATAAACTGTGATGGTTAATGTCCCATGATAAATACACGTGTGTTTTTATATTCTAAATATTAGCTTCAATCTCCTCTCTGGACAGTTAAAATGTTTGAGAACTGGCAAACAAGTATGCACTGCTAATACTATGCCACCTGAATATCAACAAGTAATACATCTTTTCTGCAAGAGTCATATTCCCTGCCTCATTGTGAACACTGTTTGACACTGCCTGGTCTGTAACATGATTAACACTGTATAGGGCATTGTGTACCTTTGAAAAGTCTTAATACCTGGAAAGAAGTCAAAAATTTAAACACACGGCTAAACTCAGAGTAAGATATATGAGAACAAAATGTAACAGAATACCATAATGTCTTCATAATTGCCAAGAGGTAATTTTAAAGTGGTTCTAAAATAAAAAAAAAAGTTTCTTTAACTTAATGCATTCTATGCATTGAGATTAAAAAAAACATCAAAGTTGCTGTTCCTCCCCCCATCTCCCAAAATACTTACCTGTATCGATCCAGCACTGTGTGTGTTTTCTGCAGCTCTTCTCTCCCCTCTCTCCGCTCTCACAAGCCTGGCTGAAAGCAGCGGGGGCCATTGGCCTTCCTACCAACCCTATGCTGCCTGCATTGCACACAGAAGCACGTAGCTGAAATGATGATGTTACTAAGTCTAAAATAAGGCATGTAATGAAAACAAAAATGTGTTATTCAAACTTTTCATCAGAATTGTTAAGGAGTGGAAAAACAAAGAATAGAGTAAGGTAAGACAGAAGCAGATTAAACTTAAATTTTAACTGTAGAACATACAGTATATGCTCCCAACATGCAAGAGTGGTAAATGTGATGACTATTGGCTGCTCCTGTGAATTACCTTCCCCATCATGTTTCATTTGTTCCTGCTTTCTCACTTACACAAAAATATTTACAATTTCTAGTCAGCAGGAGATGCTTTAGGCTGTTTTTAAATGTTTGACAGGCAATTCGTAACCACTGTCCTGTATTCCAAAAAAACACATTTCACAAAGCTCAGATTATATTGATGTATACAGTTACTGTGGACAACTAAAAATTGAAGATTGCCTGATTTATAATCCGCATAGTTAGTGAAATAAGAGAGAAGTGCAGATCTTTCCAAATGGGAAGCTTCAAGTATCACTCACAAATTTACAGAACCACTAGGATTATTTTTTGCACTTAACTCTGACCGAAAATTCAAATAATGAATGAGAATCCCCAGTAAATGCCTCTATGTGTGAACACAGCCATGAACGCACAAGCAGTCAAGAAAAAGAAAGATCTAATCAGAAAACACCAGCAAGACCTGAGTGTAATGTGAATGAAAGTGGCTTCAGCCTGGCTCTGTCTAGGCCATGGCATCTGATGCATTTCACCCCACCCTCTTTCTTTTCCTTGACTGCATGCATAGAGCTGGGAGGGGCTCTTTCCGCCCCAACACACTTCTGCATGAGCCACCAGAGTTACGGATGAGAACCTTGATTGGCACACAAAGTTTTCTTAGCTTATGGCCACCTTGAACCATGTGCACCATAATTTCTATGATGGTGTTATCTCTGGTTCAGCATTTCAGTCCAGGAGGTAGATCCTGACCCTGGATGATGCCTGAACAAGGATGGCATCAGCTTTTTGCAAAGACAATCATATGCAGGCATTGTCTGAGAATACTGTGATCTCTGTAAGAGGTAATAAATACTTGCATTGCAATCACATAATACTTAGTGTATATGAACTTAAAATGAAGACATTTATTTGATGCTATGTCTACTTTAGACGTATATTGTTATAACATTTGGATCACTACAAAAATGAACTTTTTCGAACTTGTTCTTGTTATGAAGGCATCTAACTTTAATATTTGTCATTGACTGAAGTCAGAAGTCCATATCTGCAAACTTGTTTAGGGTTCATAAAAAAGTATTGAAGTCAGATTGTCAGCTGGAAGCCAAGTGACTAGTATTTGGAAAATTAGAATTCAGCAATAGCAGCCTCCGTGTTTCTCTCAGGAAAGGTTTCTTTTCCAAAGGTTAAGCAACACGGTTTATTATATCCATTGCTTGGTCTCTCAACAAGGTCTGATAATTCCAGTTATAGGAATTGTTATAACCCTGTTGAGCAAGACACATGTCCACTGTTTAATATACGTATAATCAATAGCTAGGGGTGCACCGAAATTCCGGTAGCTGAAATGTTTCTTATTGACCCCATATCTCTCCATAAAGAGAACCTGTTACTAATTAGTTCTATCACAGGGGATGCATGCATTCCTTGTGACAGGAATAAAAATGATTTACATTTTTTTTTAAAGGGACAGTGTTAAAAAAGAAATTAAATAATAATAAATAAAAGTGTATTGTTTTCCCCAAAAATAAATATTTTTTAAAAACCATCCATTTCGGTTTTCGGCCATGTGCATCCTGAATTTTCGGTTTATGTTTTGGCACCAAAATTTTCATTTCGGTGCACCACTATCAATAACTTCTTCAGAGTTCAGGCAGCTTTGAACATTAGCAACAGAGAAAACAATTTTTTATGCCAGAAGCATTTTGTTCTTGTAAGATAAACACATTTCAGTTGCACCATTGCAGCCATTGATAAATACAGAAAGTCTGGAGTTTAAAGTGGTTCTAAAGTCAAAAGGTTTTTTTTTTATCTTAATGTATTGCCTGCATTAAGGTAAAATAAAAACTTTCCACTAGCTGTTCTTTCCCCCATCCCTAAATACTTACCGGAGTCCTCTCGCGATCCAGTGGTGTGCCCATCTGCAGTAGCGCTGGTCTCTATTCCTGCTTTCACAGGACAGACTGGGTGCAGCAGGAGCCATTGGTTTCTACTGCTGTCAGTCAAATCCTGTGAGAAGTAAGCGAGGGGCATGGCCCAGCCACGCTGCATGTGTCTATGCACTAGATTTTATGCTCTTCAATTTAAGTAAGTTAACCCCATTGTCTTTCACTGAGATCTTACATTATTCAAAGCAGCCTCTGAAGCATATGGATTATAGCCATCTCACTTCAGATTGGTATGCTTTTAAATACATGAAAGATGAGCTGGAAGGCGACAGCTAAACATCAACAATTACTTATAACACAAATTAAATAATTTTATTTTTACAGGTTAAATATTTTTACAGTTTTGTAGCTGTACTATTTACTTTTGTAATAGCCAAGATATAGTAGCTGGTTTATAGCATTATACACCTTAACCAATACAGCCTTATAACCTCTAAAAGAAATATACCTATATAAGTGTGGACAGGAACATCCTAAAATGGTTTAAATGAACTGGAATTTAAATATTCTTTTGATGATATAAATTGAGTTCAAAATGTAAAGGCTTCATTCTGCATAGTTATCAACTGCAGAAATGCACATACAATAGGACATGATGTATCAAACCTAAATAATCTCTGCTGGGAAACATCGTACCAAATATTTACTGCATGGTTGACACTTACCATACTCACCTGGTTTAAGGTCTAATGCAGCCAATGACTCTGAATGCAAGAAATACAATGTCGGGCTGACTGTAAACAGGACATAATTGTCATGACGTTCATCTAAGATAATAAGGACCAAATCTCCAACCTGGAAGCTGTTCGTGTAAGAGACAGACAGAGAGAGAGGTTTTTAAGTGTGTTTACTGATAAATGTAACAGTACATAGTCATTTAATGCAACAAGTATATTTGATACACAAAGGTACAGTAATACAAGAGAAAGCCTTACATGACTGACAAGCAAATCGAATTCTTGAAAATGATATTAAACAACAAAGAGTTCGTACCCACATGTTGTCACAAACTGAGTTGTCTATCAATAAAGTTTGAACAAACTTACAAGAAAATCCCAATAAAGCTAAAGAGGCACTTGGGGGGAATTCATTTTGAATAGGCTAAAATTGCAACGCACCACACCACACCACACCAAAAGTGTTGTATGCACTACTTTTTAAAGCACACTGCAACCAGATCACATGGTACTTTTATACCAAGTGGTCTGGTGCAGAAAAACGCACTGCATGTGCGACCTGCTTATGGGGGATCATTAACTTATTATTGACACCCGATGCGGATTGCAAATACAGTGCGTTATGCATTCAGGTATGAATTGCACAGGAATGCACAGCACGTTTCTGTGTGGGCATGGTGTGAACTGGCCCTAACGCTGATGCGACTTCTGTGAGGTAACATAGAAGTCTATTGGCATTATCAAAAAGAAGAAAAGGTGGAAGAATGTGGCCCCAGCCAGCGCCGCTCCAGCCATGTTCCCCCTGACGTTTCGCACTGATCACCAGGGCTTGATGAAAGACCTCTGTGACCAAGCCCTAGTGACAGGGGCAAAACATGTCAGGGGAGTGTGGCTGGAGCGTTGCTGTCTGAGGCTACATTCCTCTACATACTAATGCACTGGGTTGGTGAGCGGCACATTTTCTTCTTTTTGATAATGCTCTTACACCTCTGAATGGTGTACTCATGCCAATAGAAGTCTATGAGGCTGAAAACATCACAACAAAGTAGTGCAGAATCCTTTTCCAAAATTGCACTGTGTCAAGTCGCATGATGGTGGCCCCATTAAAAACTATGTGATTTTCCTTGTCATGCAACTGTCTAAGTTAAGTCGCATTAGTGTAAACCAGGGCTTGAAATCCCATTTTCTGCTCTAGAGTTCAGATCTGTGAGTTGAGAGCTTAACAGGCTGTCCAAAACTTTGTTAAAATGTCTGTGAATTCAACACTAGGTTTCAGCACAGTAAAAAGTTATGCATGCAGGACACTTCTCATAGCCCCATACAGTATGTAAATCACATCTAAACTTCTGCATGCACAGTATGGGAACAATCAGTCACAGTGCACTGCATATATCTGCAGAGACCTGAAGTGTTTCATTGTCTAATATGGGTGCAGGTGTGGTAAACCACATTGCAGTGCAAAAGTCAGAATGGGTCCTTAAACCAGAAGAAATGTTCGAACAAGCTTTCTTACATCAGTATCATACGATCAAATTAAATGCAGATTTGGATAGAATACTGGTTATGATTGGATACCTCTCATTACCATATTTTAAATTTACAAAACCATGGCTTCACCTACAAAGAGGTAGTGTTTCACTTGGCTATGGATTACTACTTCCAACTGAGGAAGAATTATATATATAAAAAAAAAATGATTTGTAAAGCACAGCAGACACTGTTGATCCTGCTTCCCTATGCACCAATATACAACTAATGTATCTCTGTTGCAGAAAATATAAAGCTTTCTCTATATTATAGGCCAGGCATTACCTCAGCCGACAGCTTCTTCTATAGAAAACCCCTTCATGACTTTAGGACGAGAAAACGGTTAGTGAAATGAGGAAGTACTTCACCATCTGACATCATTAAAAAACACCCTGCGCACCTGCCCTCCTGCAGGAGAATGCTCCCCCCCACCTCTTTACATACATGCTTTTCCAATGCAATCAGTCAGTGAGCACCATTCTCCCTCAATACATAGCCAGTATCTTCCTCTGCTAATCGATCATTTTGTATCTTATCTTCTTGCATAGATCATTCATTTTGCAGAGTGTGCAGGAGCTGAGTGATCACATAATAGCCAATATAATGTGGAGCACAGATACAGAACTGAAAACAGGAGAAGCGTGCTCCTGGAAGTCTGTAAAGCTCACCATACACTTTAAAATCTGATTGTACAATCTACTTTAGATCTATCATCAACTATGTAGCGCAAGGGCCTTCCTGACAAGATACAGAGTGATTGGATAGATAGGTGTGTCCTCTTATTATATAGTTTTGGTCAATCTAAAGGAGATTGTGCAATCAAATTATATAGCGTATGGCCACCTTTATACACCTAAACAAACTAGTCACGCTTTTGGTGCCATTATTCGTTCACAACACTGCCCCTGACTACCTCACCAACCTGATCCCCAAGTACCGCCCTACCCGTACCCTTCGCTCCTCACTGGACCTCCTTCTATCCTGCTCCCTGGTCTCCTCCTCCCATGCACAACTGCAGGACTTCTCCAGGTCCTCCCCCATCCTCTGGAACTCACTGCCCCAATCCATCAGACTGTCGCCTTCCCTCTTCACATTCAGGCGCTCCCTCAAAACCCATCTCTTCAGGAAAGCCTACCCCACCCTCACCTAACGGCCATTCTCCCTCTTTCCTCCCACCCCTCATTCCCCTCAGCCACTTCCTACTGTACCTTTACCCCCTCCCTCCTAGATTGTAAGCTTGAAAGAGTAGGGCCCTCTTACCCCTCGTACGTTGTTCGTTATTGTTGTACTGTGCCATGTATTGGCCCCCCCTCTATTGTACAGCGCTGAGCAAACCCTTTGGCGCTATATAAACTCAACGTAATAATAATAATAACAGCGCCCCAAACACCAAAGCAAACGCACATTTTGCCACATGCAGAAATGTGGGACAGACACTGCTAAATAAGCATTAAAAAATGTGCAAACTGTAACACACAAAAATGCCCCATGAGCTACTGTGCAAGTTTGTCTCATGTAGGGTAGCCCACTGAAATAAATGTACTGCCCTATGTGTGTCACGGGAAAAACCCTCCGAAAAACGTGCACTCCCACTACACTAGATGTGAATGGGGCCTAAAAGTGAAAATGATGTGTTTACTTAAGAACAATGATAGCTCACTGTCCATCCACTCCCTCCCATGTTCTTGTCTAAAACTGGTCATAAACTATGCAATCTGACTGTACAATCTCTGTAAAATGTTCACAGTTTAGATTTGCCAAAACTTTGGAATAGGACGATCCACCTGAACAATCTATTTAATTTGTAACAAATCAGGCAGGCCCTTGCACTACATAGTGGATGGTAGATCTAAGGGAGATTGTACTAACAGACTGTACAGTGCATGGCTACCTTAAAGGAAGGAAAGTGGGTGGATATTAAAAAAAAGGTGGTATAGTAATGAGGGAGGTAAGGTCCAGAGAGGTAAAACAAGCCTTAGTCCGTGTTGCAGTAAGGCAGTGCATGGTGGGATATAGGGTTTCCGCTATGGACACATGATGGTACAGGAAGTCAGGGCTCAGAATGCATTTTTTAAATACTGAACAGAGAGGATGCAGATTCAAAGCTCCCATGGAATAGGTAAGTGAGAGATAAGAACACTGGGGTGGCTTGGGTAGAACAGACATTAGAAAAAGCTTCTATTTATTATGAAAAGTCAAATTCTGCCTGAAAAGGTGAACTTAGCTTTTAAGTCAAAACAATTGTTCTTAATACTATCTAAATAGTCGTAAAATTTAAAACAGAGGTCTATAAATATTGTATTGTATACATATAATTTAGGGTCTGCATGATGACCTTCATGGTGCAAGTCATTTATTTTTCCTAATAAAAACTTCAGCTCTAACATGCAGTTTAATGACTTACTTGCAGAAGGGAAACTTAGACATAACTGTATATACTTGTTAATGTTACACCGGCATTCCATAATGTATGCTGCATAAGCTATTTGAACATGGGCACAATTTTGGAAAGTAACCTCAAAGTAATACAAATCTGCAGTAAAATGAAGACTGCAGATTTATTTTTCTACTAATACAAGTAAGATTTCAAAATCTGCATATGGGTAATTTTAGGGAAGGTAATAAAAACAGTTATAGGGTCCATTAATCAGAGTCACCTGTGTCCTGGAGTGGCCAGTCTTATTTTTTGGAAGCTTATGCATAGGTTAAGTGATTTTCTAATTCTGGCTTTAGGTTTGAACAAAGGTTTGCTCATTTTAGTGGTGCACAAACACTAATCAATGCTAAGGGAGTCTGTCCTAGTAGTAAATACGGTATGTACTGGAGATATTTTCATCTCTGCAGTGTAAAATAAGATACAATATTGAGAAAGGCTGTCATGTGTGAAGAAACGGTCCATTTCCCTCTGGTGTATAAGTTTCATATTATTTTCAAAAGGCTTCAGGCCAAAAAGATTTATTTTGGCTATACTGTGATAGAAATCTGCATACAAAAACATAATAATTGACAGAATATGAACATATTAAGCAGAGTACTGCATCCCTGCTTAGCAGTCCGGAAAGATCTAGTACTTAACAGTGATACAAGTCTGTGTGCATTTAGCCACGGTCATTGCAGGTAATCACTGGCTGTGCGAACAGGCATGAATAGCTGTGGCCACCAACAGGCTGTCATTGCAGTGTATGGGCTTTGTAGCCACAGTTGTCTGCACACAGCTGTCAATCCCAGCCAGATTTGCAGCATAGTTAAATGCCCATGTGAATGCATCCTTAGGTTTCATGCTCACTGCTGCAAGGGGGCCATACAAAGTACATTCAGCCTTAATTCTTTGCTTGGGAGTAAAAGGTTCAATATACAGATGGATGTCAGCAACCTGGCAAAATCCATGGCAAACCAAAAAATGCAGTGGCTGTATGCAGATATATGCCCATCCAAGTGGTACTTGTGTACAAAGATGTATGTGTAACTGTACATATCTGCATATAGCCATTGCATATTTCATCCTATCATCTGTTAAAAAAGGTTGCTGGCAGGGGGCGCTGCTCATGTGACTCCAGGGCAGAGAATAACACCAGAATGTACACTGCATGGTTCTCTTTTGCAGTATTTGTTTTTTTTTTATTCTGCCAGCACCCCTTCCCAGTTTTTTGACCCATCTATCTCCAGTAATGAGTCAAAAGTAGAGAGCGATTAGAATACCTGCCAGTTTTTTATTGCTCTGTGTCACTATTAGGGAGATTCGCCCTCTCTATTTATCCTGGTGACAAATTTTGAGTGGTCACCAGAGCAGGAATAGAGGGGAAAATCTTACACTTGTGACACTAGTTCTGGTGACTACCAAGGATTTCACTTACTTTGAGGGATTTCTGCTCTTGTGGCTATGGAACGGGAAATTAAGGGAAAGCTCTTAAATGTGACATGTAAGGAAAAAAAAAATCAACAGGGGTATAACCCACTCTTACCCCTATCTAAAATAATAAAAAAAATGTTTGGCTTCAGTTCTAAAAACAAAAATGGAAAAAAAAAGTTTTGGCTTCAGTTCTACTTTAATTATGAAACAAACTTGGATCTCATAGAAAAACAAAATCTGCAAAAGGCTATCAATGTTCCTGTTTATTACTTTGCTGTGTTTTGTTTTTCATTAAATATTGTTTTCACCCTTTTTTAATACATAATTGCATTTGACTGCTACAGATCTCTTCCAGCACTTTTCAGACACTGTCTACATAAATTTGCACCAACATTAGCTGCATATTACTGCTTTGGAATACTTCCTGATAGTGACATTGGTGAACCATGCCTTTTGCAATATATGTTTATGTAGTATCCAATTATAATTCTGCTTCTTGTTTTATATTTGCAAGGCAGAATAATTAAATAATGCCTGTACTGAGAGAAGCATGTAGGATGCAATTGCTGACTTCCTTCTGAAAATGTTGGCTTCCTGGAGGTATCTTGTGCTTTACACATTCTGAGTTACTGACCCACAGCAGGTATGCAGATAAGACATTCTGAATGAATTGGTTACATACTGTACATATAATGGGTTTGCCTAATCAACTAGCATTTTTTGGAAGAAGAGATCAGCGATGCCCACCCCATTCCTCTCATTGTTGGCTCCTTGCACCATCCACAGAAAAATGCTGTAACTGATAATTTGTACTCACAAGCAGGGATCTGTCTGTGACTTTCAAAATAAGTGCTTCCAAAGCTATGAATAAACAATAAATTACAAAAACAAATAACCTGGTTAAAACAACTTACTCTCGAATTGCTATTTTCTCTGAATGTCTTGAGGAAACTGAAGACATGCTTTGTGACATCTAAAATAAGAAGAAAATTGAAAGTAAACAAATGATAGAAACATTCATTTTAAAAGTATGATAACATGCTCAGATACCCTAGGTGGCTCAAGTATTTGCTAAGAGCTGTTTACATGGGTCATTAGCAGTGCACTGATCACCAACAATACCCTACTGCAAGTCAGCCTCTATCTGACCTTTCTGCTAGCATGAATTCCTTTAAGCTATACACCATGCGCAAAGGATACATATTTCTACATTTGGTCAGAAAAATAATTTGTATATGTTATTTTATATGCCCCTGTTTCACAGTTGTGGTATATATATGTATATATATATATATATATATATTTATTTATTTATTTTTTCGTATGCTGAGGAATCAAGCTAAAGAGTCAATATGGATACCTTTTGAACTACATGAATTGCTACCGTGAGGGAGGCCAATATATGGAGTAAACCTTGGGCAACACACGCCTCTATGAGTCTGTTACTATCATCACTGTCACCTCCTCTGGACCACATTGTGATGTTTTTATTGCTAGATTACAGCCACCTTATTAAATTGTATCTATGTATGGAATCTAGGATGCAAATACAAATGAACAGCCCCTAAGCAGGACAGATTTAATCAGGCCTGTTATTCAACTGGAGTGTACCTGTTGAGGAAAATCTGTGCACAAAAGTCTATGTACATATCTTTGATAACCAGATACTGTTTAAAGTGGACTTTGAAACTACTATCCAACAAGCTGGAAAATATATATTCTTTGTGGCCAGCTTTCTAACGTCTATCACTGTCTCTGTTTTCCTGAGAGCTCTCAGTAGGAAGTTAAAATTTTAAATATATGAATCCTATAGGTAACTGAACATGATTGTTTAAGGGTTTTTAGTGGGGTGTGTTTTGTTCTTAATTAATAAATTAAGTATTTTGTATGTTAACCTCCCTAGCGGTATTCCTGAGTGTAGCTCGGGGTAAAATTTCAGTACCAAAAGCGGTAACCCCAAGCTACACTCGGGCTTACCATGCAGCGCTGCATAGGGATTCCATGCAGAGCTTACCTTGTCCTTGGCTCCCGCGATGTGTCCCCTGCAGCGTCCCCGGCCAATGCCGGCATCCGGCTTCTGTGTTCCGGTCCCTGTGACGTCGGGACGAACGGGCGCCGGAACCGGCGGGAAATTTGAAGATTTTAAAAAAATTTCATTTTTTTTCTAAACGAACTTTACATAGTAAAACATTGCTGTTTCAAACCATTTTACATACATTTTGTCCCTAGTGCTTTGTCCTGTCCCCTGTCTGCATTTTGACTGTTCTTTCTGCCTGGAAACTTAGAAAAGTCCATGGCGTCCAAAAAGCATCCCTTTAGGTCAAAAGTGGGTTTAGATCAGCTAGAGAACAGCGATAGTAAATCAGAACCACTTGCAGAATTGAGTGATGATTCATGGGGAATTTCGTCATCAGACACTGAAAACGATTTTGCGACTTTGCTCAGTGATGTGCGAACTTGGTGCTATATTTCAAATTTCAGTATTTTTGGTTTGATTATATTATTGAATTAAATTTATTATTTTTTATGATTATTTATTAAATTATAATTTATGATTTAGTGTTTTAACATACCCGGGATGTTTAATAGACTCTTGTTCGGACAGATTTCAGTGAGTTATTCCTAAAAATTACAGCCTACAATAAAAAAAACTACATATTTCCATGCAAAATAATGGTACCGCTTTCAGCACCAAAAATCTGAAATAATCATACCTCTAGGGAGGTTAATGATATCTTTCAATGTTTTTCTTACGCCTATACATGGTTGAAAAAGTGATTTGGGTAGAGGTATTGAGCTTAATCCATTTTTCCTTTTTTGTTTTTTGAAAGGTTTTATTTTTTGCACTATAAACGAAAAATGACTGAACATTTTTAAAAAAGTGCGTTTTTCTGCGTTTCTGTTATAACATTTTGCAAATAAATAATCTATCTACACAAATTTAGGCCAAAATGTATTCTGCTACATGTCTTTGGTGAAAATAACCAAAATCAGTGTTTATTATTTAGTTGGTAGGAATGTTGTAGAGTCCACAAACTATGGTATATAGCTAAAAATTTTGAAAAATCCTGATGCACTCTTTTCTTGAAGCCCAAAAATGCCAGGACAGTACAAATACCGCCAAAATTACCGCTTTTTGGAAAGTAGACAGTCTGAGGTATTTAGTAAGAAGCATGGTGAGCTTTTTGAAGTTGTCATTTGTTGTGGTAAAGGAAGAGATGAAAAACATTTTTTTACATACGGTCACCAATGCAGTACAACGTCATCATATAACTGGTGCGGCTGTGATCAGGGACAGTGACTGGCGACAATATGTAAAAAAAAAAATAATAATTTTTAAAAAATTGTTTATTATCGTCACTGTCCAGACAGAGGAGTCATGCAGCCTCATAGGACATGCAGAGAAGAATGAAAACACCTCCTACAAGCTTTAACCAGTGCTTGGCCAGACACTGATAGAGGTCACAAGACTGCTATATACTGCTGATGAGAAAAGGTATTAAGCAATTTGTAGTTACTAAAATAATTGCATTTCCATGTTCTGTGCACTGTGGGAGACCAGATAAATGCAGGGTCCTGGGTTTAGTAACACTTTAAGCAGAACTAGAAGTATATTTTTAAATGAACAACATTACAAATTAAAAAATGTGCCTGTATGCTCCCTGAAAAAAATGTTTCTTGTAACTTATTCAGAAGGTCTACCCAGCTGCTATGCAGATACAGTGCAGGACCGGGGATTAAAAAAAAAAAGGATTTATTAAAAAAAAAATGTATTTATAAAAAAAAAAAAAGTTTAATTCTGTTTTAAAAGAAATGTTTAAAATTCCTAGAAACAAAACCCTCTAATTTACAGTTATTAAACTGGTAGGGAACCGAACTAGTTGGTTCCCTACCAGTTTGACACAACGCCATAGCATATCTATAACAGCAAAAAGTGGCCAATGTAAATCCTACTGGAATCTAACCAGCACAAAGTCGAAAAACCCTTAAAGCATATTGCAATACTTAGTTACATTTAGTATTAAAGACCACTTTGACAAATAACATATAACAGCCTTTTTACAGGCAAAATGAAAAACAGATGCTTACTTTAGATCTCATTATACAATAAAGTAAACCAATAACTTATTCTATAAGCAAATACAAAATGTCCATTTAACTGCCTGCTTATCATATCACAAAGTCCAACCAGTGGGTTAACAGGGCTTACACAGCATAATTTTATCTCCTTGGTTGGCATGCAGGCAATCATGTTACTCAGATGGTTGGTGCCATTTAAAAATTCAAAACATGGTTATATAATTAAAAAGCTTGTACTCATTTATTCTAAAAACTGCTAATACAGTTTATAAATGAAAAGCATATTTGTGATGCACTGGTAAATGAAATCCTTACATAATGGACTGCAAACCAAAAAATCACCAGAAATACATACAAGATAAACGAACATGGGAGCAGAAATACGTGCATTCCAATAAAAGGTCAAGAACAGTTAGATGTTTAGCTCAGATTCAATGACCACATAGCTATGACTCCTAAGGGAAGAATCTACTGAGATATGTATAATTAAAAGTCAAAATAGTGTCAATAAATCTGGAAATTTGGAAGGAAAATATACAAAGGAATGACCCATGGAGGGAAAGGGCGTGGCTTGTAATCGAGTCATGCGAACACAAGGTTGCAGGGAGACGGTGTTCCTCAGTATTCAATAATTGTTCTGTCCCCCTTTGTAATGTACAGCGCTGAGTGAACTATTGGCGCTTTATAAATACTGTATAATAATAATAATAATAATAATAATTCCAGCATATATTTTCTGGGTCGATTGTTCATGGCTGAACTTCATGAGTGTTCATAAGTGCACAAAATATTCAATTGGTAATTGAACTGGTGAAAAAAACTGGAATTTTGACATACATGTAAATTTTAAATCTTGGAGCGTGGTACTGGACACAGGAGTTGATTCTTAGACAATGTGTTATATGTCACTTCCTTTAGGTAATTGGACAACAGCAAAAGCTTTGCTGGGAACCTTCCCCAGTGTAGCATTCCAGGAAGCTCCTGTTTTTTAGCAACCAGTAAGGAGATCACAAAAGAAGAGGGGAAGGACCTGTGTCCTTTACTGTACTCCAAGATATGGAGTTTACAGGTACATCAAAATTCCTATTCTCTTAATCGAACAGGACAGGACACAGGAGTTGTATTTTAAACCATGGGAGGTTCTCAAGCAATATGGGCAACAAAACAGCCAAAACTGCAACAACAGGCCCACAGGAAGAATAAGAAAGGTCAAAGGACCTGAACAGATGATGATCTGCAGTAATCAGCTGAGACCCAAAATGCCGCCGGAAAAAAAAACAAAACACAGGCAGTGATTCAGAGACCCCAAAAAAGGACTGATGTCAGATGTTGTAAAGAATGCAAGAACCCCAACCTCTTGGGGAAATGGGTTCAAGTAGGGAAGGCAGGACAAATTCCCTGAAAACAGAAGCTCTGGAAGAAGGGCAAACTGACCACCCAGCCAGGTAAATGAGACCCCCTGTAATCCTCTCTAAGAAGGAAGGAGATGACTAGCCCCAGTGATTTTAAGCTGCAAGAAGGTGAAGGAAATACAGTCTGCTTTGAGAAGAAGCAAGTAAGAATGTGTAGCAAGCAAAAAAACAGAGAGAGGACAGCAGTAAAGCTCCATTGTTTACCTCTCAAAACAACGGTAAAATAAAAAGGTGCACTGTCTGTGTCTAATGTGGTTTATTGTTAATAAACGTCCCTTTCCCCCCTCTTTGTCACAGGGTGGATGTAACTTTTAATGCTAAGAAGGTTTTTGATCAGGTCTGTTGAGTTTAGCAGTGAGGAATCTGCCAGGAGGTGAAGGACCTGCAGTAGATGATGGCTCCCTGGAAAGATGAAGAGATCATAAACACGTGTATAGGCTTTCTTTTTCATGCTCAAAGGAAGAAGAAACGAGGTGTATCAATCCAGAGACTAGAACACACTGGTCTACAGTAGCCAGCATGTGATGAAAAGCAGAAGTTACATAGTTAGGTTGAAAAAATACACAAGTTCATCTATTTCAAATAGAAAAATACATTAATAAAAAAACACATCAATAATAAATAAATATGAAACTACCATATACAGAAACCTATACCCACAGCTGATCCAGAGGAAGGCAAAACAAACCCTATAAAGCATGGTCTAATTTGCTCTAGCAGGAGAAAAATAAAATTCCTTCATGATCCCCTCAGAAGACAAAGGCATATCACTAGCTGTCAACACATAAATTAATAACGGAACATGGAGCTGGGAGACTGTTTCTCACAGGAGCTCCTGACGCCCGCCATGCAGAGTAGACCTGTGCCAGAATTTCCTTGATGGTATCCCTGTGAGCTTACCTGCGCAGGACGGTGGCTCTGGTTGGGGGGCGCTGGCGGGTCTCGTGTGGCAACCGGTGGCGGTGCGGACCCGCTGGGCGGCACTGGGCTGGGATCCCGACTCTCGCCGGGTCTGGTGCTCGGAGGGGGTGCCTGGTTCTGGTGCCTGAAGAACCCCAGGGGTGCCTGCACGCAAGGGGCTGTGCCAGCTGGCAGCTGGGTGCTCCACTAGCCCGGGGGTGGGTTGGCGGTCTGGGGGCCCAGGAGACCAGAAGACATCTGCGGATGAGGCAGTGCTAATAACCGCCCAGTCCCCATTCAGGATACGATTCGGGACAGGAGAGGTACATAGAGGCAGAGGAAATCGGAACCTCGAATGGTGAGGGTTAGTTGCCGTGGGCAACGGCTGAAGATGTAAACTTCCACTGTCTCTGTTATTTGTATCTGTAAAGGTATATCTGAGAAGTGAGGCTGGGTGGTCAGAAGACCAAGGACTGTGAGGAGCACAGAGGCCAAATATAAATGTAAAGAACATAAATATATTTAACGTTGCCTAGGATTGTACAAGTTTATTGAGAGGAGTGGAAAGGAGGGACCTTTTCTTTTACTGTATTTCAAACTTTGAGTTAAAGTTTGAGTGGGATAGATGGGGTAGAGGGACGGTCCATGATTTGAGCTGTACGTATCTCTCTTCCTTTGAATAGAAATGTAGAATGATAAAAGAAACATCAAATGACTATGAGTAGGATGAATCTCATGACCTATAATGTGAAAGGTTTACATTTTCCCACTAAAATGCATAAGATACTTAGAGAAATCCACCAACATTCTATAGATGTAGTGTTCTTACAAGAGATACATTTAACATATGAATCTAATGTTAAGTTATATTCGAGGCACTATCCAACCTGGTACTATGCAGACTCACCAATTAGGAGGGCTAAGAGAGTAGCGATTGGGTTTTCAAGGAGGGTAGGCTCTGATGTGGAGAGGGAATTGGTAGACCAGAAGGCCAGTTTTTTTGTGTAAGAGGGAAAATGCAGGGACAAAATTATACATTGGTCAACATCTACTGTCCGAATCAAAATCCAGGGGTGTTTTTGCAGAGAGTGCTGGGAAAAATTATGGGGTTTAAGAAGGGTAGTCTGATTCTGGCAGGAGATTTTAATTTATGTTTGGATCCATGGATGGACACGTCTTCAAATGAGCTGAGAGGAGGGGGAAAAAAATTAACAGGGTTAAAAAAGATGTTACATCAAAGTCAATTGAGACACCTCTACAGGATCCTGGGATAGAGGAAAAGCTAAGGGATGAAATAGAGCAATTTTTTCTTCTAAATGAGACGGCTACTATTTCGGAGGCACATAAGGCTTACATTAGGGGGATCTTGATAGCTGCTAGGTCCACACAAAAGAAAGCCACGTGATAATCATGGAGTAACGCGTAAAGCGCGGTGACGCATTTCCAGTTGACATACTTCCGGTAGACGCCATCTTAGTACACTCAGTGTCCCACAGTACACCCATAGCACATGGGAAACCGCTAGTTTATACCTGCCTAACCGTGAGTGTTCATTTGGCTATTTCTGTTACCATTTAAATAAATATTATCACACTATGGAGGTCTTTTTTGTCTATTCCTCTATGGTCCTGTTTTATATTATGCATCCTTGAGCTGGACTACGGGGACCAGTATCTGAGGGGGGACCAGATCTGTCAGTGGAGACTAAGGGGAGCCATTGGAGCCAGCTGTTTGTCCTTATGGTGTGGAGTACCTGCTGATTAAAGAGTTGTGGCCCCTAGGGGTCGAGTTAAGGCGATGAGGAGGCACTCTAGCCATTTTAGGATTGAGATACACCAGAGTGTTGCACGAGCACATATAGTTGGAGTGAACAAGTGAAGCACTTTATAGTTGCACACCAATTTTTGCACATATTGGTTTGCACTACATTTTTTCTGTCATTTCAATATGTGTATATATCCATTGTTTTGAGCTCCAGTCAATTTGAATAGATTATATTGAGTGACATATCACTTTTATATATTCTTTTTCTGCTATATTGATATATCTTTATATGTATTGTTTTGAGCACCAGTCACTTTATATTGAGGATATTGAGTGACACACCATATTTATATCTCCCAATCGGAATTGGGGGGTTCCTTTTGGCACAGTTTAGGTCATTGTGTGACCTGGGGTTTTGCACATAATCACCAGAGACTTTAAGTGTGTTTTTAGCACTAATCACTGTGAATTGATTTATTAATTTATGCATATTTATGGTTATATATTTTAGCAGAATATAATATTCTTTAATCACGGTTTATTAAATTTATTATTTTATATGCATAGCACTTCACCATCATCTCAAATATTATTGGGAATAAAGCTAACCCCCTCAATAAAAAATATTATACCAGGTAAATTACATATCATTAATAAATTAAAGAAGTGCTGAGAAGGGGTAGGGTTTTCTGGATCGGGCGTATAAATTTGATTAAGATGTTGATAGTCCCCAAAATTCTGTATAAATTTCATATGCACCCAGTTTTTATACCAGGATCCTTTTTTGGGATAATAAAAAAATGAATACTTAAATATATATGGGCTATAAAAAAATTAGAATTAAATATGAAATTTTGTGTAACAATAAAGGGAAAGAGGGATTAAATTTGCCCAATATTAGGTTTTATTATACTGCGGTGATGCTGTCACGAGTAGTAGATTGGACATATAATTCACGGGAGAAAAGTTGGGTTAAAATGGAAGGTATTTTAAGTAATGCACATCTTGAGAAGATTATTTAGATACCACAAAAGTTTTGCAATATGGATGAAATTAGTAGCACGTTGACACAGGAGGTTTTGAGAGTGTGGGATGGAATACACAAGCATATGGGGTGGAAGTATAATTCTTTATTGATTCCTTTGGTGGGGGTGGATTTTTTTTCCTGGGAATGACAATATTTCAGGGAAGTGGTTTAAAAATTAGGATACACGTTTAGGGGATATAGTGAATAAGGGGGAGTTGTGCACGTTTCAAGATTAAAAAAAAAAAAGATTTATTTGTTGTATTAGATGAAATGAAATATTATCAATTAAGACATTTTGTTTCAAACCTTACCCAGCCACTGAGGATATGGAGGATATGCTACCATTTGAGAAAATGCTGAGCTCTGAAAGAGCACCAAAGCATATATCTTCTATGATACATAAGATCCTTATTGAACTGAAAGGATTGTCCCAAAGACAGATGTTTTGGCAAGATATAATACAAGTCATACAAGAGATAGCCAGCATCCACCTTACATTTTGCAAATGGAAATTAACTAGGCATCCAGTCAGTAACATCTGAAGATCAGGGGGTGGATACGTGGAAGAACATTTAAGGGTATTAGTACCCACTGATTCCAGAAGTGGTGATAGCCTTTGGAAAAAAATCAGACACAGATCTTTGGCAGAGAATTCTTTAGTAAAACAGGCCACATTTTATGCATCTGTGTGCAAGCCTGATTTAGGAGGACTCGAGCGGTGTAAGTGTGAGACCATGCTCTGAAACAAGGGAATGGCTATCAACCTGAGTACTTGAGGTTTCCTTAAGGCATGCAGAATCTCCCTTGCTTGTCCTATGTACTCCCATTCCTAACCACCATTGCTAAGAGAGAATCTTCCCCTATGGGCTACTCAAAAAATGGATGCAAACTGAGGGTGCAAGAGTGTTCGTTATGAAGGAGTTGCAATACCCCACCTGATCAGCATGGGATCAGCAGACAGGTCCCCTGCTGATCAAGGCAGAGTCCACCCTGAGTGAAAGGCTCCTAACACCAGTCAAAATAGAGAAACGTATTTTTTAGTTCTTTTTGCCAAAAAGCTGTAGGGGAAATTAAACAATTATAAAAATTATTTGAAGTCAATGGTACCAAAATATATTTACCTCACTTCTGTATCATACATAATAATGTTTCTGCTGAAATAATAGGCTCATAGCTAAAATGTGAACATAGCTCAGGAGTTTAGCTGGTTAAGCAGTATTGAAGAGAGATCTAATTGGATAATTGAATCTGCCTCCACTGCTCCGTTAATCCACTAATCTATTTATTACTAAACCAAAATATTGAAGAATGAGCATGTAAATATGAAAATGTCACATCAAAAATGACTTTAAGGTAAACACTGTAATAGTGAATAAAATATGTTAAGGGGTGCCTTAGTGCTCTAAAAGCAGTACGTAGTTAGTTTGTACTCACTGTGTTCATTTTAAGTCTTACAGCAGTTTTAAAAATTTTGACTGGTGTGAACCTTTCATTAACTCTTTACACATTGGCTAATTTAAAACCTACAGGATAGACAGGAATCATCATTTACATAATACAGGGGGTAAATTTACCAAACGTGAAAGGCTGTATGACCAAACTGTCGGAGTCATACTTTTTTGTAAATAATCTAAATGCAATCTTATTTTCTATATCAAAGCCGACACTTTTGGTATATGAATGTATGAAACAAGCGAGTGCATAGAATGCACAGGAATATTAGTTTCCCACAAGACTGGAAAAGATGCACAGACTACGCTGCTACATCATGCCGTCAGAGCACTGAATAATGGCCTGTATCCTGACCCCAATTCCATATATGACTCTGTCTTCAATTACATTTAAGGACTGTTTTATTATAACATATAACCTGTTTAAACAATGCCAAATTTTACTGGCTAAAAAGACATTTATTTTAGACTAGTCAATTATTTTTAGAACATTATAACTGTAACAGAGCAGGAGAGTGCTATCAGACAAATTGCATACATTTTCTAATGAATTAAAGTGACAAAACACTCACATTTTTATTAATATAAATATGGTTTAATATTAGTTTAATGTACCTTCCATCTCTCCCTTCCACTGTTTCATCTCAGAAATGCACCCTTATTTAGTTGTCTTAGATTTCCTTTTCTAGAGTGCCTGCCTCTCATTCTCATGCCCTACTTGTAAATGTGAACGTAGCCACCACTCACTGCTCATCTCTGCAATGGACTACACATCTACATGAAGATGCATTCAGTGCCGACCTGCAACATACACAAAGTCTCTCCCTTTTCATTTTGCTGCCCACGTCTCCACCCCCGCAACTCAGTTTTGGTTTCTGCCACTGTGCAGTCCAATGTCATCTATAATAATCAGTGGTACCGTGTATCCGACATATCCCTCACCTTACTTCTCTGCCTTTGAAATAGCTACAGCTCTGTCTCAGTCTCTCTCTCTCTTGCTCTCACTGTCTCTGAGTTCATCATAGGAGGAAGAGTATGATGGGAGTGGACAGAACTAAGAAAACAACAGCCAGTGATATTAAAAATGTTTGTAAAAGATTACTGTAAAAATGTATGCGTTTAGTGCCATTTTGACTATATAAATATTTTTTTTTTATTAAGTGTAGAGTTTCATTTATTAGTATTTTCAATGTATGTGTTAAGGATGAACAAGGATTTGTACGAATTTCTTACAAATGTAGGCAAAACTATGCTAAATAATTATTTTAAGCACTGTGCTGACAAATGTGTCCCTAGTTTTGATGTGCAATTGCATTGCATTATATCAAATCACAAATTGACTTATTATTCATTTGAGTTGCTAATGGACAGTTGCCTCATTTGTGTCTTCTTACAGCTTCTGTAAGTTTAAAGCTAGTAGAACTAGCTAGAAGAACTTTAGTTATAGTGCCAATGTCTGATACAAGACAATTGGGTTGCAGTTGGTGTCTAAGTAAACCATGACTAAAAGAAACAAAGTATTATCATTGCTTCTGAAATTTCTAGTGGCTGGATGTCTATGGCTTTAACTGGTAAACTGATATATTTCCACTAAAACTATCCATAGACATCAAATCACAGTTTGATATTCACGCATGATCCAAGCACAAAAATATCTTTCTGTGCTATATCTTTTCTTACGCATCCACCATAGATCCCCTAAGCATGTATATTTAGGCCTATGGAGGAGTCTGGGTAGACAGCATAAAGATAACATCAAAGATGACTGATTTGGGAAAACCAGTAGTAACATCTAATGACTGTAAAAAGCTTTATCTACTATTTTCCCACAAATGGAATGTCAGTGTGAAAGGGTCTTAAGAGTAGGCAATTTATGAACATTCTAAACCTGTAACACCGAATATACTGCAGAAGCCTGCATCAGTTTAACAGAAAAAAGGATTTTTGTACTGTAAAATCCTTTTCTTGAAGACCATTGAGGGGCACAGGAATTTATATAATGTTGCGTTACACTGCCACCTACAAGAATGGACACTGGCAAAGAAAAAAAAAAAACTGTGCGACTTCACAGGAATAACCCTTTCTACTCCCAAGCATGCCATTTTTTTGGCAAAGCAGTACTAAAAGCCTATGCCCAAGAAAAAGATTTTACAATAAGCACACATACAATTTTTTTCCATCCATTGAGGGGCACAGGAATTGAAATACTGTAAGGATATACAAAATTAGTTTGACTGAAGAAAGGGCAACAACCTCCAGAAAATCAACAAACAGAACTGGACAAAAGCATTCAGCCCCATTCTGAGAAGGAAGCAGACAAGTCCATAGGATGAATTCAATGTATCAAACTTACACTAAAGGCCATTAGCACAAGGTGCACAGTAAAGGGGGGTAATGACTATGCGGGAGAAACCCCAAAATAGAGTGAACAGCAGACCAGAAAAACAGGTGGAATGACACATTTCAATGAAGGGAAAAAAGGATACACAACACACAAATGATGTGGTCAAAACCCCCAGAAGGAACTTAAACAAAACCAGGTCTTGGCAAAAAGGATCGGTCAGTTAAGTAGGAAGTCCATAGACCTAATAACTCTGATTTCCTGGGATCAAGTGTCCACCAAAGTGTCTGATCAGACCACTAAATTTGCTAGGTGGTACTTGTAGCAATTGTGCATACAGAGATGGACGCGGTCATCCATCTTGTTAAGAATCTTCGATTTTGTATCATTTTCTCTCCCAAATCAGATTCCTCCGACATCCCCCCTCCCTCTCTGTTGAGCGACATGTGGTCTGTTTGTTGCAGAGATCACAGGCAGCAAACTCATTGGGAGGGCGTCATGGCTATAAAACCCCCAACCGAGCTGGGGCCTAGATGTCTGTTAACTTCTCAATCTGGGATATCGTAAAGCCGTAAACCAAGTCCTTCACTGATCTCAAAGGCATTCCAGGTAGTCGTAAAAACAGACTTACATTTAAAAACTCACTTTTCCATATAATTTTATATCTTCAAATAGGACATAATTACATAAACAGGGAGCAATATTTGGACAGCTTATTTTAAGACAAGTCGTCTGGTATATTACACCCCCTAGCTGGCATATACAGGAGAGCAGAAAATTATATCTCTTTAACCATCCAAGCAGGTATCTCATATTTCATATGTAGACATTCCGCAGAAGATTCTGGATATTAATCTACTCATGGATAGAATGTTATATGTATCTAGGAAAAGGTATTGGCCATAGTATAATTTGTGAAGGCTTTGGTCATAGCCTGAGCTCCCCGCCTACACAACCCCCTCCCCAAATGAGGCGATTGGTTCTCTGCTTCAGGGAGACACCCTGTGGAGTTCCTAGAAAAAGCTGAGCTACGCTGAGTTGAGCTAAGTTGTAGATTCTCTCTTTTTAACATCAAAACTAACGTTGGGAGATAAGGCATCCTTTTGGCTCATGAAACCTGATCTGCTTAAACCAGAACGTTTGGCAAGTACTTTACCTCCCTAAATTCCTTTCTGTTATCTCTTTGCTGTGGTATTGCTCTCTGTATATTTATATATTGGCTACATCTTTTTCTGTAAATATTTTTATTGCACCCTTTTGACCTTTTAGTAATAAATCTTACTTTCTGAAAGTGTTGAACTGTTTCTAAAGCTCTTTAATGCAAACTAAGAATCCCTGCCTCTGAAAAGCACTACTGTATGTGTGTTTTAAACTTCGGTATATCTCTGCCTGCGGTGACAGTGGTATTCCGACGTTTATTTAAACATTATAGTGTTATTGCTGATATTTCCAAGTTTCCTCTTTCTCTGTACAAAAAAGAGGTGGTGGCAGTGTGAAGGGTTAATTGCGTAATCAACCTGACCCAGTAACAATCGCTCCCAGGCTGCCGGCACAAAGGCTGTAGTCCGTTAGCTGGAAAATCTTTGTGCAGGGTGCAGCTGGGCATGGCATTGTTACGCACGTGACAGCACGGTTTTAGATTGGCTAGTCCTCCGATCACGAGTTTGGTGAGAAGGGCTGGGGTCTGACGCCACGATTGTCACAGTACTGACCAAGGAGAATCCTGAATCAACTAGCAAACAGCAGTTTGCAAAGATGGTGCTAGAAAGCTCAGAAATTAAGCCCACAGAGTCAAACGACGAAAGAGGCAAGGTGTGAGGAAATACCTGTAGAAAGGCAGGCAAGGGAAAGGATATAGACTCTGGTAAGTTAAGAACAACCAGGATGGCTGAAAAAATAATGCAATAAAAACCACTAGAAAAACTCCAGAAGAACCCTCTTGAAGCGCAATTCTGTTTATCTGTGGTCCCTAGTCATAGGTTTAAGAATGTTCCTGAAACCACAGATCAATGTAAGTGTTAGCATCTGTGGAAGGAGAAACATGAGATTTATTTGTACAACCAAGAGAATATTCCTGGTTGAAAGATGAAAGCAAGGGAAGATTCCTGATGCTCTTCTTCAAAATGCTGTGAATCCTCCAAGAAAAGAGGAACTAACCCTAGATGGGCAATTACCCCAAAGTCAGTATGGCTGTCTGAGGTTACCTACAGCAGGAGACTAGCGTGCTCTGTTAACCATCTAGGGAGACACAGGGTCCGCCTCTGGCAAACTTGGCCTGCTGTGGATGGCCTGAGGTATATACAGAAGCATGAACTTCTCCTCTGTATTCAAATGCTGCCAGTGAATTGACCCTACGGGGATCAATGTGCACAAGCTCAATGCTCACAGCATTGTCTTGAGAAGGAACAAGACTACCTTTCCTGATGTGGGAATGACTCCTATCCTTTCTCAGTAGTGAACACACAGTAGTATCTGAAAAATGTCAAATAGAGGCCGACCCAAGAGACCTGTCAAGTGACAGTGAATTTGCTTTGTTTGCCAGCTAAATCTATTTTTGAGCAGCGCATCTACTTCTGTTTGCTTGTAAGCACATTTTTAGACTAATAAATAATTTTAAAAGATTGATTTTATACTATGTGGAGTGTTTGCTTTTATATTCCCTTCTGCGTGCCGGATGGATGGTGACAGGGCAGAACACACTCTAGCCTCCCATGAAATCTCAGAAGATGGTATCAAGGGTGGATTCCAAGAGACAACATCTCTTGGAGGCTAGGTGAGTCAGATGCTCTGAAAGTGCACTGACATCGCAGCACCTAGAATGGACAACAGACCCATGAGGAGCCAGAATTTAGATGTCTGTAGTAAGCCATTACAGCTGAAACATACGTCTCCAGACATCTCTCCTACCTCTTCAATTGAAGAGGGGTCTACTCTGGCAATGGTCCCTCTGGAGGGATTTACGTCATTCTTGCACAGTTTGGCAGATTAACCTCACAGGCAACTCAAGACTGAGGGCAGAGCCAGTTAAAGTAAAACTGGGAATTAAGAATGGAATCTAACTGCTGAACAGTAGGATCCTGAAAGATAAGCACGCTTGCTATCTGCCAAGTTTTTTGCTGTTAATTTAAAATGCTTCTAAAGGCTTAAATGACAAACATGTTATACTTACCTGGTTTTGCACAGAGCAGTCTCGATCCTCTTCTTTTTGTGTCCCCTGCTGGTGGTCCTGGCTCCTCCCCCCTGCCAAGTACCTCCAAGTCTTTTGCTAGGAGGGCACCCGGGCAGGCTCACTCCCAAGCCATGTGCTGTGTGTCCATTCACACATGGATCGCAGCTTGGCTTTGCTCCCACTGTCTCATTGGCTCGCTGGCTGTTATCGACAGCAGCAGGAGCTGCACACAGAAGGTTTTTACTTTAACCCTTTCAGACCAGACTTTCGCTGCCAGGTCCATACATCTAATGCATCACAGAGGAGACATTCTCTTTATTGAGAAACATCTCAATAAAGAGAACCTGCCATAAAAAAAAATCATCACAGGTGATGTTAAGCAAAAAAAAAAAAAAAAAAAGTAAAGTACAAAACATTTTTTTAAATTTTTTGCAAAAAAAAAAATAAACTTACACCCAAGCACATAACATCCCCCACACGTATGAATGTAAACGCACACATCAGGGTGCCTACGAGTGAAAACGTTGATTGTGATACACGTTACATATCGCCACCCACACCGGAGCGAGAACAATAATTCTAGCACCATGGTTTGGCATGCTGGGTATCTATTTACTCGCCACAACCTCGTCTTTCATATTTGCAAAAAATGTGTGTAATTTATTGCGTTTACTTGCCCTAAAATTCACTTTAGTGTGATTTTTACAGAAATTTTGTTTCCTAGACCATTGCAATGATATTGTGTGACAAAAAAATTGGAACTACTCTGCTTTCAGAAAATATATGTTTGGGGGTTTTGTGTAATCTTCAGGCCTAAAATGATTTTTGAAATATGTATGCAAAAAAAATGCAAAAACAGCTCTGGCAGCAAAAGGGTTAATGCATAGAAAGCATTAAGGTAAAAACCTTGAGCCTTTAGAACCACATAAAGGTTTTTACCTTAATGCATTCTCTGCATTAAAGTGGTATTAAACCCAAAACCAAAAATGTAATGTATATCGCAACTTACCAATCTATAGATATAGATGCATTAGTTTTCTTTTTTTTTTTTAGACTTTTTTCCCCTATGTGAAGGCCAGCTCAAACTTTACAGTCAAATACAGAAACAGTTTTTTTTCCTTTGGGTGAAAGATTTTACATGAACAAAAGTGGTCATTGCAAGCACAAAATGGTTTGAATCAGCACTCTAATTATTTACAAGAGAGCTTGTTCTGTTGAAAAACACCAGACTTACTGGCAGGATTAAAAAGAAAACAAATGTAGCATTCACATCTAAGAATTGGTAAACTGCAATATAATAATTGTTTTGCTTGTGGGTTTATTACTGCATTAAGGTAAAAAACCTTCCATTGCCAATGTTATTGCCATTGGCTACTGATGCTGTCAATCCAGTAATGGAGCTGGGGCAGGGCCAAGCCGTGTTGTGTTTGTCAATAGATGCATGTAGCCAAGCTCAGGCTTGAGCCTGCACGAGTGCCCCCATAGTAAGAAGCTTGATATGGAGCAAGGGGAGAGTAATCCTAAAGAGGAAGATCAGAGAGCTCTGTGCAATGATAAGTGAAGCATGTTTGTTACTTAAAAAAAAGCTTTTAATTTTACAATCACTTTATGTCACTGTTAGACCAAGTATAAACAACATATACAGTATCTGGGCATAGACAATTGTTTAACAAACTCCTCTCACAGGGAAATTGCTTTGACACACTCTCAGGTGTGGCCCAAGATCCTTTGGGTGCTTTCAGTCTGATCATAAGAATGGAGTGTCATCTGAAACTGAGAGTGGCACTTAACATTGTCAAGTACAGCACTGTCTTTTTATGAAGATATTCATTCCTATCAAATCCAAGACACGAGTCAACACACACATCATTTTTGTTTGTGTGTCTTGAGCTGGGAATCCACACTGGAATAGACACATAGGGGTTGATTTACTGGAAAGTGCAAAATCTGGTGCAGCTGTGCATGATGGTAGCCAATCTGCTTCTAACATCCGATAGTTGAATAAAGCTTTGGCAAAAAACCTGATTGGCTTCTGCAGAGCTGCACCAGATTTAGCACTCTCCAGTTTTAGTAAATTAACCTAATAGTAATATTTAGGCTTTCATTCAATGTGCATTTTGTTTCAAGAATGCTAGTTTTCCTTATGGTAGGGAATACAAAGGCATAAATGGCACTATTGGTCTGATGTGTTTACAGTGTAATTTGCAGCAAAGCTTATGGAAATATGATTGTAAGCTTGTGATTAAAAGAAATGTCAGTGGAAATGTAAGAGTATGTGAGCAAAACAAGCAAGATAACATATATAAACACAGTCATTTATGGGTGATGAGAGCAAGGTGGAGATATTACAAAACTGCCTGAATTGATTTTATCTCACAATTACTTGAACAATTGCTATTGATCAAACTAAAATGTCTCAAAACGCTTTGCTGAATCCAGTAACAGGAACTTCATTTTATAAAAGCCCATATTCAAGAGGGCTGTCACTACAATATTTAAAACCATGCAAGTTCAGATGAGAAAGAAGAAAATTACATCACAATTTATGTGGACTTGGTGACATGGCTGAGCTGTGAGGCGGCCAAGTTTTTGGGATTTGAGAATCTTAGGTCACACGCAGAGGACATCAGGCAAGCTCAGTTTAAATCAGTATTATTAGGGCAAGTGATTCCATGTTTAAATGCATATAGACAACTAAAACAGCATATCTTATATCCTTACCAGCCTCTGATTCAGTCGTTTATTTTCTTCTTCTTTCAATTGCAGCGTCTAAGTAGAAAATAAATTCAAATTAAATACAAAATAAAGTCAGCAAGCTGAAATTCATAACTTTTTTTATATGACTTTTATAGACAGGCCTTTGTTTGCTTTGCTTCCTCATAAAAGTCAATAAGAATGCAAAAGCCAATCAAAGCAACTATGCAACAATTCAAAGAACTGAAATTGGACACAAACTCCAACACACACTGCATACAAAAGACAAAACAAGTAATGCTAAATAATAGCAAGTTGATTGAGACAACAGGCTTGTAAAGACGATAAGTGCATACACACACCAGTCAGGCAAACTGCAATGTATTTAACACACACACTTTAATTTGTTATGTTATACGTTAATGTGCAGAGCTTCAAGGCAGTCCACTCATTTAAATAGGCTGCTTAATGCACCACACAGACCTAAATTACAGGGTCTAATGAGCTCCAAACTGTGCAGAGGGAATTTGTACTGAACACAGTGCCATCCCCATTTCTCCAAAATACGCAAATCAGTGAAAACACCATTCTTATGTCTGTGGTGACCAGGCTTGGAGGAGACACATAAGAAAATATAATTTCATTCTGTGCAAAATTTATGTTGACTGTCATACTATAAAACATGGTTAAGAATAAATATAGTTAGAATAATTGGCATCGAGGGAGTGTCTGCTAAGGCATAATAAAACACCTCAACCCCTTAGACCCTGTGATTGGCTATGTTACCTCTGTAAACACCCTCTTCAAGAGCCACATATGCCGGCTGCATTTGCAGCTCCGCAGCTCTCGATTACCACTGGAACATTGAAGGAATGCTAAGAGTCTTTTATGAGAGTCGTTGACTCTAATGTATCAGATTGGACTATGCAGCAACTGAACCACTTTCCATAAAACAAAAAAAAGGTAATTTTAACCACTTGACCTCCGGAAGATTTACCACCTCCCCCCTTCATGACCAGGCCATTTTTTGTGATACAGCGCTGCATTATTTTAACTGAAAATTAGGCGGTCATGCAGGGCTCTGCATAAATTAAATTTATGTAATTTTTTTCCACACAAATAGAGCTTTCTTTTAGTGGTATTTGATGACCTCTGGGTTTTTCTTAATTTTTTGTACTATAAATGGAAAACCACCGACATTTTTTAAGAAAAAATATTTTTTACTTTCTGCAATAAAAATTTTTTAGAAAATCAAATTGCTTCATAAATTTAAGCGTAGATTGTTTGGTTTGTGCAAAAGTTATGGTGTTATATAAACTGGAATTTTTGTTTAGAATACCAGCGATTTATAGTGGGACTGCGATATTGCTGTGAACAGTCTAACACTGACACAGGAGGGGTACAGCCAAACAAGCTTTAAAAGCTCTTTTCTTTTTTTATAACATGAATGTTGCACTTACCTGCTCTGTGCATTGGTTTTGCATAGAGCAGCCCTGGTCCTCTTCTTGCGTGTTCGCTCCCAAGCGCCTCTGCGTCCATAAGACACACAGAGCACAGTTCGGCCCGCGCTCCCTCCTCGCTGGCTGGGATTGACAGCCAATGTATTGTGGGGGCTGGGGGGGACCTACACACTCCAAGTATTGTATCTTCATGCATAGCCTTCAGCCTTTAGAACCACTTTAAAGCACAATTATTTCTATCTCGATGAGTTTTACTTGCAGTACGTTGGAACTGTTCTGGGGACAAGGTTTGCACCAAGCTTTTCAAACCTGTATGTGGCAGATTGGGAATCTAGGAATGTATGTCTGGATGATAAATTTGCTGCAAACTTTGTCCCTTGAAAGAGGTTTAGAGATGATATTATATTAGCCATGTGCAAAATGAAAACATTTGTTTTGTTTCGATTCATTTCTTGACTAATTTAGTCTCACTCGATTTGTTAAATTAGTTTAATTAGTTTTTTGGAATTTGTTCCGTTTCGTTTATTCGAAATTTCAAACAGATTTGAAAATTATTCTAACATTACAATCCATATATGTTTTTGATGGTATATGGGCTATATGAAGTGTTGCACAACCATATTGAAAATTTCTATTTTTTCAGTAAAATCTTCACAGTGCCTTTATTGATCACTACTCGCATCACCATAACATAGCTCACAATTTTTATTGTTTTGTATAGTGTTTTATTATCTTCTATTCTAATGTATTCTATTTGAATTTGAACTTATTCTATTCAAAATGTGAATTTTGGAAGACAGTTTTTTTCTATTATATTGTTTTTCTATTCTATTTTTTTATTTTCTATTCTTATCTTTCCTATTCTATTCTTATCTTTCCTATTTTATTCTTTGATTTTCTATTCTAATTTATTTTATTCCTTTATTTTCTATTCTATTTTGTTCTGTTTTACTTTATTCTTTTGTATTCTGTTCTATTCTTACATTTTCTATTCTGTTCTTTATTCATCTATTCTATTATTTTATATTCTATTCAAATTCATTCTATTTGAAATTCAAATTTTGGAAGTCATGTAAATTTTTCTATTGTATGGTTTTTCTATTCTATCTTTTGATTTTTTTATTATATTCAAATGGATTCTCTTTTTTTCTATTCTATTCTTTGATTTCCTATTCTGTTCTATTCTATTCTTTGATTTTTCTATTCTAATTGATTCTATTCTTTTCTATTCTATTTGATTTTCTATTCTCTTTTCTATGATATGCTAATTGATTCTATTCTTTTCTATGATTTCCTATTCTAAGCTTTTTTATGCTATTCTTATCTTTTCTATTCTTTTGTATTCTGCTCTACTCTTTTATTTTCTATCCTGTTCTGTTTTCCTCTATTCTTTTCTATTCCTTTATTTTCTAGTCTATTTTATTTTATTCTTATTGAATTCAGATTCAAATTTGTTTTCAAAATTGAATTTGTTTTTGAATTTGAATCAATTCGAATTTCGGCAAAATTTTGTTATTTGGATTTATTTAAATTCGTAACTATTGTAATTCGGAACTAAATGAATTGTGCATATCTATATTATATATATATGGAAAGGAACTAAAGAAGAATTAGATGTACGTTGTATTCATTAAGGAGGCTAATAATAGTGACTATTTCCTCCATTTTATACCTTGTATCAGCAAGACATATAACCAGCTTAAATCTACACCCTTCTGCAACATTGTGGTTGATATACTAAAGGCAAATAGACTATGCACTTTGCAAGGGCAGTTGCACTCCTTTTCCCCACAGCTTACTGGTTGTATTGAAGCTTTGTAAAAAAAACAAAAAAAACAAAAAAACTTAATTTTTGCTTGCACAAGACTGGATGATGAAAATTAGCAGAGCTTCACCATATTCACTAAGCTTTGGGGAAAATAGGTGCAACTGCACTTGCAAAGTTCACAGTCTATTTGACTTTAGTAAATCAACCCCATTGGGTCTATCAATCAACCAATGGCACAAGCTGATATAGTTTGCAATACACTTGGATACAATTTTATTTAGTAATTTTTGTGTTCGTCCCACTGTGAGACCGACTAGTGGTGTCAGTCTATGTGTACTTAAGTTGTTGCCCCAGAAGCTGGAAAAATCTCTGTGCAGGGTGAGTGTGTAATACGTCACAGGACCTGCAGAATTTTTTTGCATCGGAGCACATCCCAATGCATGGTATTGTGTTACTCTGCCTTGTACTTACAAGCTGTGGTTCTACCGAAATTAAGTGGCACTGCAGCGCACTATGTCTGTTACAGCAACATAGTGGTGTGAACTGGCTCTAAATGACCTAATCCGCACATTGTCTATGTAAGATATGTGCATGTGCAGACAGACACCAGTTTGGTGACTGGCATAGCAGTATTTCGACCTTCATTTACACATTCAAAAGGGATTACTTACATTTTAGCAAATGAGAATAAGTATATCAGGGAGAGATAAAACTGGCTAAGGCTATGGAAGGACTAGCCTAGGGTACAGAATATGCAAGGAGGAATGGAAGACATATAGGTGCATATATAGATTAGAACTACATGGTAAATGTGTGGGGATGTCTGCATCCTTGCTAAAGGCATGAAAAGAAGAACTTAAGGAACTCCTAAGACTTTTTAATAATTATATTATTTTGTATATACTTTGCTGGACTTATGTTTTGGATATGATAAATACTTTACTTCCTAGTAAAATACCAAGAATGCTTGGAACTTGCTTGAAGGTTGCATCCTTTACATCCTTTTCCCATTACTATATACACTTTATATTATTCACAATAATCTGAAAAGATAAAATCAGTAAATGATGATGGGAGTGGAGAACAACTACTTACTCTCTCTAGCAGCAGTATCTTCTGTTTTTCTTCAGATAACATAGTATCACTGAAAGAAATGGAACATGTTAAATAACTATAAAATGTCATTATGCTTCCAAAAAGGTATGGAGAAACTACAATTGGTATTTAGAAACTACAGCTGTATATAGAGTACTTTCTATCACTTTTTTTTCTGTAAAACATTATAAACACTGTGTTCCAAATTATTATGCAAATTCTAAGTGTCACAAAGATTAAATATTTTGTTTTTCAGTTTAACTCATGGATGGCATTGTGCTCAGGGCTCTTTTGATCACTGAAAACAATCTCGGACACCTGTGATAATTAGATTGGCCGGTGAGCCCAATTTAAGGAAAAACTACTAAAGAAGGGTGTTCCACATTATTAAGCAGAGCACCATTTTCAAGCAATATGGGGAAGAAAAAGGATCTCTCTGCTGCCGAAAAGAGTGAAATAGTTCAATGCCTTGGACGAGGTATGAAAACATTAGATATTTCACAAAAACGTAAGCGTGATCATCGCACTATTAAGAGATTTGTGGCTGATTCAGAGCACAGACGGGTTCATGCAGATAAAGGCACATTGAGGAAGATTTCTGCCAGATCCATGCATCGGATCAAGGGAGCAGCTGCTAAAATACAATTACATAGCAGCAAACAGATATTTGAAGCTGCTGGTGCCTCTGGAGTAACACGGACATCAAGGTGTAGAGTCCTCCAGAGTCTTGCAACTGTGCATAAACCTTCTATTCGGCCACCACTAACCAATGCTCACAAGCAGAAACGGCTGCATTGGGCAGAAAAATACATGAAGACTAATTTTCAAACAGTCCTGTTCACTGATGAGTGCCGTGCAACCCTGTATGGTCCAGATGGATGGAGTAGTGGATGGTTGGTGGACGGCCACCCTGTTCCAACAAGGCTGCAACGTCAGCAAGGCGGTGGTGGAGTCATGTTTTGGGCCGGAATCATGGAAACAGAGCTGGTCAGCCCCTTTAGGGGCCCCAAAGGTGTAAAGATGACCTCTGCAAAGTATGTGGAGTTTATGACTGACTACTTTCTTCCCTGGTACAGAAGGAAGAACTATGCTTTCCGTAATAAAATCATCTTCATGCATGACAATGCACCATCTCATGCTGCAAAGAATACCTCTGCATCAATGGCTGTTATGGTGATAAAAGGAGAGAAAGTCATGGTGTGACCTCCATCCTCCACTGACCTCAATCCTATTGAGAAACTTTGGAGCATCCTCAAGCAAAAGATCTATGAGGGTGGGAGGCAGTTTACATCCAAACAGCAGCTCTGGGAGGCTATTCTGACATCTTGCAAACAAATTCAAGCAGAAACTGTCCAAAAACTCACAAGTTCAATGGATGCAAGACTTGTGAAGCTGCTATCAAATAAGGAGTCCTATGTTAAAATGTAACGTGACCTGTTCAAATGTTTAAAAAGTTAAGATGTTGTTAAAAGTTTGATTGAAATAGCTTTTGATTTCAGTAATTATGCTGCAAACACAACAAATGACAATTTACAGTTTTACAACCTATAAAGTGTTTTAAAACTTACTGTGCGTAATAATTTGGAACAGTGCATTGTAAGTTTTTTATGTTTAAAAGAGGTGATTGTAGCCGTATTAGTGCATTAGTGACAGAAACAATTGAGTTCTGTCCGTGATACTTTTTTTATTTGCACTAACATACAATTTTGAGGACAAGCTTTTGGGGAGTGTCCCCTTCTTCAAAGTCCAGATAGATAGTACTATTTGGACTTTGAAAAAGGGAACACTCCCCGAAAGCTTGTCCTCAAAATTGTATGTTAGTGCAAATAAAAAAAGTATCACGGACAGTACTCAATTGTTTATGTTTAAAAAAATTACTGTTATCATTAGGAGGTTTGTTCAATAAAATTTGAATTGTACTCTTAATAGTTGATAACATGAGAATTATGCTGACTGTTATTTACATCTATTATTTAGGTAAATGAGAAAAATATCATTTGCATAATAATTTGGAACACGGTGTATATAGTATAGTCATATGAGGTCCATAAAATTATAAGAGGCAGAATATTAGCTTAGTGGTCAATAGTCTAAGCAGTTCCTTTCAGACTGCTGTGACTGTGTTCTCTGACTTACCATAAGTTCAGGATGAATTACCAATAAATCAGTCCAGGCTGTTTTGGAATCTAACAGCAAAATAAACATTTTTTGCATTACTTGTCATTTTTTCTTTCTTGGAGTAACCCCTCCTACTTAGCAATCCTTGGGTTTTTCTTTTTCAACTAATTAGAGGAAAACGCCAGGAAGGGGGGAGGGTGTCCTGTGTGGTAGTCCAAAAAAAGGATTTTTTTACGGGTGAGTCAATATCCTTATTTCCTAAATGAGAACACATGCTTTCTGGTGCCACTAATGTCACCAGAATGCCTTCCACCCTGATCCTGTGGAACAGCTGAAGAGGAATCCATAATGGAAGGAAGGTATATCAGCTGGAAGAGATTCCACTGGGTTACCAGTGTGCCCACCGCAAAGGACTTTGGATCTCTGATCCTGGCCAGCAACCTGTCCACATTGTTGTTAAAGCAAGATGTCAAGAGATCAGACAGGTGACAGATGTCCTAGAACACTTCAGGGCACAGGAACCATTTCTCTACATCCAGGGACTGACAACTGCGGGAGTCTACCAATTTTCTACTCAGCAAATATGGACTGTAGACAGGTCAGTACAAGCCAGAATTACATCTGCTTCTCGAAAGGCGTCATGGCTTCTGTTGCTGTCCTGAGGATAGAATGTAAGTCATGGCTGTGGTGCTGCCTGACTCATTGGTCATTCCTGAAGCTGGCTGGTCTACAGCAGCAGAGATAGTCGGGATTTCCGTTAGCTGGAAAATATTGATGGAAAGTCTGCATTCCCTTGTGCAGACTATGTACTTTGACTGTTTACTACCCTAGGATGCCTACCCAGCCCATCAGGCTGGCATTTATTATGAGAACTGTTAAGGTTAATGCGAGAAGGGACTTTCCAAATTCCAGTGCAGGGCTAGTCAGACACAAGTTCATAGATAACCTGGCCTTGAGATATAGAAGCATGGGCTGGTCCAGAGACCAAAGGAGATTGCCTCTTGCAGTCAGCTACAGAGTGCTGAGGTGAAACTGGGCAAATATGACTTCCTTGAAGGAGGCCACCATGAGGTTCAAAGACCAAAGGAAGCACCTTGATGAAGACCCAGGGTGCCATGGACATCCCAAATGGATGAGCAGTCACAAACTGTAAGTGTTGCTCACTCCTTTATGTCTATCAATGTTAAAAATTCCTCTTGTTGCAATGAAATTTTTACAGACTGGGCTGATTCCATACTGAACTTTTGGCTCTGCAAGAAGATTTTTAGAACCTTTAAATTTAGGATGGGACAAACACCTCCAGTGGGCTTCAGCTTTGAAAAAAATCCCTGAAATTATTCCTGTAAGTGAACTGGGACTATCATGCCTAATGGGTGAAGTTGCTGCAAGGCAATTTGAGGGGTTACAATATCATTGGAGAGGTGGAAAGGTTTAAGGGCATAAAGTAGGGAGGGAGGAGAAGGGGAGTGAAATTCCTGCTTGCATCCCTGGGACACCATGTCCTGGATCCAAAGGTCCGAAATGGCTTGAGTCCAAAATGGCCAAAATACATTCCTCCACTTGCAAAAGGAGGACATGGTGCTGGACTTAATTGACTTGGATGTCTAGGACTGGCAATGGAAATGACTGGAGGGCTTAGCATTAGAAGCAGAGGTCTGAGAGAGATGAGAGAAACTCTTCTAAAAAAATGCAAGAGGCAGGGTCTGCCATGGGCACCTTAGCTTTCGTCTTACTAGACAACAGTGTACTCCTTTCCGGTTATGACATCTTTTAAAAAGATGTCTAGTGACTCTCTGAAGAGTTGTTCTCTGTCAAATGGCATCCTTTCTAGGCATTTCTTACACACTGTCCAGTCCTGCAGTCAGAGAATCCAGTGCATTTGACCTGACATAAGGGCAATTAGGAGCTACAATTTTTGGAGTACCGAGGGATCAGTCAGGATCAAATTGAGGTTGCACACTGTGTGCTTAACCCAGGCTGCTGAGGTTTGGCAAATGGCCATAGACTCTACCAATAGTTGCGTGGCCAAGCACGGGACAAACAAGATTGGGAGAGCCTCAACCAGAACTGGGATTTTTTGAGGCAGAAATTACCCTGATTCCTAATGGCACTTTCCCCTTTCTGTGGTAAGCTTTCTTCATTGGGTACTGCTGTGCAAACGTCTTGGGAGGGGTATAAACTTTGTCTGGCTTTGGACAGTTTTCCTTCAAAACATCCTGTATAAATGGGTATACTGGAAAGGACCGAGTAGGAATCTTGGTTTTGGGAAGGGATCTCTTACTGGTGACCTTAGGTCCAGTAGATGGGGATGACTCAAGTTTCAAACAGGAGCACACTTCATTCAATAGAAACATAATATTTTTTTCAGCTTGAGAGAGGATAAGGGTGACTGCCCATACTCCTGAGAGGACTACTCAGACTCTGAGGATTCACCTTCACGTTATTATCTTCATCAGGAAACAATACTGCCACAATGAGCAAGTTGGACAAAAATTCAGCAGGGGATGCCAACACCCACAGTCTCTGTTAAATTCCTCTCTATAAAAATGGGAGGAATAGGGAGTAAAGGGGGAGATTCCACAATAATAAAGGCTGAAAAAAAGATACAAATCCATCTAGTTCAACCAATTAAAAATAAATAGAAAACCTCCATATACAAAACTCTATATCCACAGAGGAACCACAGGAAGGCAAACAAACCTTACAAAGCACGGTCCAATTTGCTCCAGCGAGGGAAAATTTTTTCTTCCTAATCCCCTGAAGACAATCGTATGTTTCCTGGATTTTTGGTGTTATTACCTATAAATGTTAATATCCACTTATATTTTGTGCATTTAGGATTAAATCCAGTTTAATCTACTTAACTGTCCAGAACTATTTCTTGAGGAAATCTATTCCACATTTGCACATCTCTTACTGTGTAGAAACTTTTCCATGTATAGAGGTTAAATCGCTTTTTCTCAAGCATAAAGAGTGTCCCCTTTTCCTTTGTAATGACCTTTAAGTGAATATCTCTGCACCTAGTTTGGGATATGAATGGCATTTATTTATACATGTTGATCATATCCCTCCTTAATTGCCTATTCTCAAGAGAGAATAAATTCAGTTTAGCTAATCTTAACTCATACCTAAAGTCCTCTATGCCTCTCATCAGACTGGTTGCTGTTCTCTGTACTTTCTCTAGTTTCCTGATATCCTTTTAGTAAACTAGTGCCCAGAACAGAACTGCAAATTCCAGTTCAGAATATGCATAGTGCAGACTACGATCAAACGTACTAAAAGCAGAGTTTTCAGATCAATCCCGAATAACCTCATTATGGCCCTGTGCACAGTGTACGCTGGCCTGCCCCCTTGTATTGTTTCCACGTGTCCAACGTCTGCCATGAGGGTGAAGGTACACCCCAAGGGTTTCTTGCAACCTCCATCAGTATGCAGATTGCTGCTGTGGAGCTGAATGGCTACAGCCATTACTGAGTCTCTTGTCTGCAGGCTGTTGGATAACCCACCAAAGGTTTATGCAGAGAACTAGCCACAATCTGAAACAGGGTAGCTGCTGGAGCTGTATTGTGCTTCTCTGTAGTAGAGCAATGCGCTCAAAATAGCACCTGGAGCTAGGTGGGGACTGTGCACCATCTACAATAGGCAGGACTATGCACACAAAGTGTACCACTGTATGCCCAAATATGTTACAGAAAATGCCCCCAAATTCTGCTCACCATGAGGAAAGTGGTGCATGTTAGGTTATGGTCTTTTCTGTGTGAACCAAGAGTATTCTTCTCAATATATTAGAGGGAGAGGTCACCCATTACCTAGAATACTGGAAAAAAAACAGGGGATTCCTGGCAGTGAGAGTATTTATATGGGCGACCACAACAATTCTGCCAGTGTCCTCACCTGAAGAAAGCACCATATAGCCTACGGTCTTGATAAATGGAAGTGAGGGTCTTGTATTGTAAGAATAAGAAACATTATTTGGTGCCTGTGATGATTGTTTCTTTTCACAAAGTAGTGGGACCCTGCTACACTTGTGGACCCCAAATACAACGGAAAAAGCTGTGTTTATAAAAGAGTGTACTGTGGGGCAGCACAGTGGCTAAGTGGTTAGCGCTTCTGCCTATCAGCACTCGGATCGTTAGTTCGAATCTCAAAAACGGCACTACCTGCCTGGAGTTTGCATGTTCTCCCTTTGCGGGTTTTCTATGGGTACTCAGGTTTCTTCCCACACTCTAAAGACAAGATGGTAGGTTAATTGGCTCCAGCCTAAACTGACCCTAGTTTGTGTATGTATGAATGTGAGTTGGGGACCTTAGATTGTAAGCTGCTAGAGGGCAGGGACTGATGTGAATGTACAATATATGTGTAAATCGCTACTTAAATTGACAACGCTATACAAGTACCTGTGATAAATAATAAATAAATAATACTGTCTTCCCTTGATATACACTCTCAAGAAGAAAAGCAATACAAGCTATAAGCAGCTACAGCCAAAATGGTACATCCAATGATCAAGCAACTGTGCCATGGAGCTTGTTTCCTATATATTGGGAAAAATGAAACCAGGAACACTATACTCAGGTTTCTTTAAGTGTGCAACCATAACTTACTGTCAAATTTAAAGTAATGGATCATCAGATCATATTTTTATTGCTGAAGTTCAGGACACATGATGTTCATATAGGAAAATGTATAGTTTGCAGGACAAGTAACAAAAAATGTGTTTTGAGAAAACAAAACAGGTGTAAAACCGAACTACAATTTTTCGTTTATCATAGCTCAAAACCACAATATTCAAAAGCATATAAATATTTTTCTAAAATAGTGTAAATGACATGAAACATGCACATCTAAACACACTGATACTGCAGAAAGATGAAAATATAATACATTCAAATATTTCAGCAGCAGTTGAACTGCCTTGTACAATAAAGTGGTTTAGTATAGGCTTCAAAATGTTTGTAGCTTTTCTTGCATGAACTAACCATTTTAAATACCCCAAAACATTTCAATGGAATGCAAATCAGGGTTTTGACTAGCCGGTCCCAATACTCTCCATTTCTTCTTTCCAAGCTATTGCTTGGTGGATTTGCTAGTGTGCTGCGGATCAATATCAAGTGTACAGATCCTTTACCCATTCATGAAATGAGCGCACATTCTCACCAAGTACACTTTGATAATGATATAGAAGACATAGTTGCCTAGATGACTGCAAGCTGAACACTTTGTCCTGACACCTCCTCTGTAGTTTAAAGTTGCACCATCCTGAATTTTTTTTTTCTTTTTAGCATTTAATGGTCAGCTTTTGGCCGAGCCACCCAGTCCTGGAAAAATTAGCATATCATTAAAAAGTAGATTATTTTTCTTATAGCGGAATGACTGATTTCAAATAATTTGACAAGATTTTTAAATCCCTTGCAAAACTCATATACATCCCCAACCTCCTTTTTGAGGGATTTAGAGAGCTCTTTTGAGCTTGGTATGATTGGGAAGAATGCCTCTTACACTGCAGACCTGTAGGAAGGATGTGTCTCTTACAGTGGTAGTCAGAATACCACGCTTACATACAGCTACGAAGATTTTTTGTAAAATGCCACTTGCTTTGTCAAATGGTGTTGGTTTGTAACTATGCAAGCACCATCATATGAGAGGTCAACCAGCCATAGCTCAAGGAGCCGTTCGCAAACTCTGGAGGAACCTTAGTTGAGAATGGCTGGTCTACAACAAAAAAGAAAACCAAACCCTAGATAACCAAGGTTTAATTAAGATAGGTTCCACCTGCATACTCCCCAAGAAGGACCTGATCATTGGCTCCTAATCCGGAACCCCCTCATTCTAATTTCATGATTCGATGTGGTGGTAAATGTAGGTATGTAATCACTTACAGTACATCTGCATTTTTATTCAATTCGATTAGAGGAATGAATATACCATGTCAATTTTTTGTGACATTTGTAAAGCATATCACCTTTCTTTTTTTTCTCGATTACAGCTGTGATAAGGCTGAATGGAAATGTGGATTTGTCACCAAAGGGTTCATATTCACCCTTAACTTTACAGGTACTGTGCTAAGTGGAATTGTACAGTCTATAGATACTGCATATGTTAAAGGCAGTTCTTAGGTTACAGATAAAGAATACATGTATTTTTTGCTTCACACCACAGCTGTAGTAGTTCTGTTTTGCAGAGTGACTTGGAAGAAAAGGATGGGAAATTGCATACTGTGTAAGATGTCATAGGCTCTATTTTTATTTTATGCCCTCTTTGTGTTATGCCCAGTAGGTTACTACAAAAGCACATGGTTTACACACTCAAACAGTTCAGCCAAAAATACAGACTGCACTTACTGAACAGCTGTCATGCTGGTATCTAAAGTGGGTTCCATTCTATCTTCCTCTAAAACAGCAGCATCATAAATGGGCCTATTTATTTCACAAGCAGGGTCAAGTGCACAAGCTCCAGCAGGTTCTGAAGGAAAAACCATGTGAGTTGAAGACATAAGACTCTGAATCTTGCCAACTTCCTCTTCTAGCTTCTTCTTCTCTTGCAGTAATCGTGCCCGGTCTTCAGAAAGAGTTTCAATTAAAGCTAGAAAGCAACAAATAAATAATATTTATTTATGTACTGAACATTATTTGAATAATATCAAGGATAAATAACAATGGTGCAAAAACGGAGTCCCAAGATTAAGATAAAAAATATAAATTTAAGGCAACCATCAAAAACGTACAGGTTACAGGTGGACATTGATGAACCAAATCGCTTCACGCCTCACTTTATATCTTTTTCTCTCTAAATGTAAAAGCGACCAATCAGCAACATAGAAATCGAAATAAACCTGCTCCTGTAATGAAGAAAGTACAGTGAGGAACAGAAGTATTTGAACACCCTGCGATTTTGCAAGTTCTCCCACTTAGAAATCATGGAGGGGTCTGAAATTCACATTGTAGGTGCATTCCCACTATGAGAGACAGAATTTTTTTTTAAAAATTCAGGAAATCACATTGTATGATTTTTAAAGAATTTATTTGTCTTGCACTGCTGAACATAATCAGTGTTAATATTTGGTACAGAAGCCTTTGTTTGCAATTACAGAGGTCAAACGTTTCCTGTAGTTCTTGACCAGGTTTGCACACACTGCAACAGGAATTTTGGCCCACTCCTCCACACAGATCTCCTCTAGATCTGTCAGGTTTCGGGCTGTCGCTGAGAAACACGGAATTTCAACTCCCTCCAAAGATGTTCTATTGGATTTGGGTCTGGAGAGTAGGCCACTCCAGAACCTTGATATGCTTCTTACGGAGTCACTCCTTGATTATCCTGGCTTTGTGCTTCGGGTCGTTGTCATTTTGGAAGACCCAGCCACCATTTTCAAAGCGCTGACTGAGGGAAGGAGGTTGTTGCTCAAAATCTCACAATAAATGGCCCCATTCATCCTATCCTTAATACAGTGCAGTCGTCCTGTCCCCTTGCAGAAAAGCACCCCCCAAGCATGATGTTACTACCCCCATGCTTCACAGTAGGGATGGTGTTCTTGGGATGCAACTTATCCTTCTTTTTCCTCCAAACACGACGAGTGAAGTTTAGACCAAAAAGTTCTACTTTGGTCTCATCTGACCACATGACTTTCTCCCATGCCTCCTGTGGATCATCCAGATGGTCATTGGCAAACTTCAGACAGGCCTGGACATGTGATGACTTGAGCTGGGGAACCTGCCATGCAATGCATGATTTGAAACCACGATGGCGTTGTGTTCTACCGACAGTGACCTTTGAAACTGTGGTCCCAGCTCTCTTCATGTCATTGACCAGCTCCTCCCTTGTAGTTCTGGGCTGATTCCTCACCTTTCTTATCATCAGTGATACCCCACGAGGTGAGATCTTGCATGGAGCCCCAGTCTGGGGGAGACTGACAGTCTTGCGCATTACCTCAATAACCAAAATTTATTGCTTATAAAAAACATACTCACAAACAGCGAATAAAATCAGGCATGTAAGTCCTCTCAGGGACTTGGGGATTACAAGAGTCCCATCAGGAGAATGGGTGTTCAGTACAGCTGACGCGTTTCGAAGGGAGTCCCTTCTTCCTCAGAGCTTTATTTCATTTTGCAGTGCTGATTGGGCTTCCCCAGCCTTGGTTTGGAGCTGCACAGCCCTTTATGCATTGGTGGTCGTTCCCTCTAGGCCTGGTTCCATCTTGTGCCACCTGTCTGGGTCCCGGAGCGCAGGAGAATTTTCGTTTGTTTTTTGGAGACTGACAGTCGTCTTTAGTCTCTTCCATTTTCTAACAATTGCTCCAACAGTTGATCTATTTTCACCAAGCTGCTTGGTAATTGCCCCGTAGCCCTTTCCAGCCTTGTGGAGGTCCACAATTTTGTCTCCGGTGCCTTTTGACAGCTCTTTGGTCTTGTCCATGGTAGTAGTTGGCGTCTGACTGACTGTGGGGTGGACAGGTGTCTTTAAAGAGCTCAGACAGGTGCTACTAAGTTAGATTAATGAGTGGAGTAGAGGTGGACTTTTTAAAGGCACAGTAACAGGTCTTTGAGAGCCAGAATTCTTGCTGTTTCTTAGGTGTTCAAATACTTACGTTCAGCAGTGCAAGACAAATAAATTCTTTAAAAATCATACAATGTGATTTCCTGAATTTTTTTTTAAATTCTGTCTCTCAGAGTGGGAATGCACCTACATTGTGAATTTCAGACCCCTCCATGGTTTCTAAGTGGGAGAACTTGCAAAATCGCAGGGTGTTCAAATACTTCTGTTCCTCACTGTAACTACCTATGGCTCTTCTCACCTGCACCACCATACTCCACTCCAGTTAGGAGCTATTGCTAGCTGAAATCTCTGCACAAACCGATCTGTTCTCTCAGCTTTCTAAGCTTTAATGATTACAAAAATAGAAAATAGGTTAGCTACTAAGTTAAAGTGTTAATAAACCCAGGACCCTGAATTCACTATAACTGGTCTCCCACAGTACACACAACATGGAAATGCAATTATGTTAGTAAATATACACTGCTAAATACCTTTTCTCATCAGCAGTTAGAACAGTCTTGTGACTTCTATCAGTGTCGAGCCAAGCACATGATAAAGCTTGTAAGAGGAGTTTTCATTTTCCTCTAGGAGGATGCAAGACCCCTGACCTCTTTCTGGACGTGCTGATTGGCCCTGTGCTGATCACATGCATTCTCCCAAGAAAAAAAAAACCTCTCTAGCAATACACACCAATATAAATAGGGTGCAGTGCTATAATGAACATAACCACATGTATCAAATATACATATATATATATGAGAATGAGAAGCAAGCTGCAGCATCTCTGTAAAGGTTTTAATTTATTTAGTTCATGATATATTTAGCTAGTAGCAGTTAGTCACTTTCAACTGGACTTGATGTGCAAAGCAAACGTGTTTTGAGTCCTATTCAAGTAGCTTACTTTCTATTGTGTCATGTAGGTGCATTCAGGTCAGGACTTCACAGTCTCCCTAAACCTTAAGGAGAGGGTACATTCTTTGAGGACAGTGAGGTGCATTTTGGAGAGACAACTGGTTCACAAGAGGCCACCTATGTCAAAATGCAAACTACATCCTTAAACAGGGGTGGTATCTTCAATACCCTATGTCAACTAAATACAGTATAATGCCATTTTAACATGTTTACCCAGGAAAAATGTCTTCAACATTACAGAACAAGCCCATTTGAATGTGGCAAAACTTTTACCTACAACAGGAGCATGCTTATTGTTTGTTTCTCCGAAGAAAAGGTTTGTTTAGGAACATATCCTTCCTCTATGTTTTTTTGTTTAAAGCTAAACTCAGGATAGAGTATAAACAATTAAATTTGGGTATCCTGCTGCCCCAGCCCCATATAATAAAGATCTAGTGCTCGTTTAGTCTAAGGGATGTAATACAGAGGAATACTTACCACTTTCATTGGTAACATGGCAGCCAGTGCTCTTCTTTACTCCCACTCTGGAGTGCAAGCAGACATTTGATGTTAATGCACAACCAGTGGTCGCTGGTGGTCCTGAATTGTACATGGCAACATTGGTGAGGGGGTGGCCACATGACTATAGAAAAGCAGAGAGCTCTGTGGAACTAGTTGTTAAAACTGGAACCATTGGGGAGGAAGCTTGGGAAACTTAAGACGAGTAGTTCTTTCTACTGCTTGCTCCTTAGAAAATAAAATCCTTTATATATATATATATGTAATGTATTTGTAAACTGAGCAGAGATAAAGTTTAGTAGAGTTTATTTATCCTAAGAGAAGTGACACCAACTAATCTAAAATTGTAGATGAACTGTGCCATGTTTTCAAATTCCAAGACACTGTTTTTACAAACAGTCCTTATTTTGAACAGATTTTACAGAAAGTTTATGTGGCTAAGGGTTCATTCAACAAGTACGTATTGCTTTCCTCATCAATGATCAGCTTGGGTGTGTCAGGACACTCCCCTTGTATATGTGTAGGGAATACCCTGACTCAAGATGATTGGCCCACACAGGTGACAGCTTCCTGGTGGGCTTGCACACGTGAGTTCAGATCCTAGTCCCAACACACCTGAACTCATCACTATTCCTTACTAAAAACAAGGGGGTTGATATACTAAAACTGGAGAGTTCAAAATCTAGTGCAGCTGCGCATGGTAGCCAATCAGATTATCTTCAGTTTGTTCAATTAAGCTTTGACAAAAACCTAGAAGCTGACTGGTTTCTATGCAGTGCTGAACTGGATTTTTGAACTTTACAATTTTAGTAAATTAACCCCACAGTGTCTTCTAGGAAGCGTGTATACAGAAAAAAAAAATCATCATTCCTCACAAAAGATACAAAACAAAGTATGGCTTTCACAATGATTGCTTAGCAAAGATGCACTGGTGCACTGCATGATGGAATATGTATATTTTTTTTATACTGATGTCTCAATACATGGACACATTTACAACACAACACATAAAAATATGCAACTGTACCACGTTTTTATTCCAGAAAGGCATATGTTAGGTCTGGCACATTTTGAAATTGGTATAGTTATCTATCCAACTGCTAAAGAGTCATAGAGGTTAAAAAAAAAAAATACGCACAGAAAAACACGTGTCAGTGAATCACACATTTCTGTTCTGAATTGGAGCTCACTGCATTCGACTTTGTACATATGTCAGACATGCTTTCCTTTATTACTTTTCTAGCACATTAATATATATCATGCTAATTATTCCACATATTTTTTTTAAACGTAAAAGCTGGTAAATTTAGGACCAAAGCAACCTGATGCCTACCGGGAGTCACACAAGTAAATGTTGTCTAACACAGTCAAGAGACAACCATAAACTGTTCATTAATGACTAGTTTACACTGGAAAAAACTGGGACATCCACAGCCAGAGAACTAAAAATAAAGATCAGATGTCCTGAAGACATCTGATTATCTGTTAAAAATCTAACCCATGCGAGGCAAAACAAAGGGAAATGCAGAAACAGATCTGTGCTTTTATTTAATAATTTATTTTTAAAAATTGAAGCCAGGAGTTGTATTGACTCAAGATTAGATATTGGAGGAGTTAAGAAGGATATGCATCTAATGTTATCAGTAGAAATCATACTATATGCCAGAATTACTTCTTAAAGTGATTTTGTCAGCATTTGCACATCCCCATAAAATCGGCTTAATTTTCAGGTTTCCAGTACAATATTCATGATGTTGCAACGAACAATATGCAAGTGGGGGAAGTTTGCAGTAGTAATATTTTCCATAAACAAAATCACCTTTCTGCATTTACATGAAGTGGATTCTGTATGATCTCTATATAATGCAAACATGAGTAAGCTCTGACCATCTGCATAAAACATCTGCAATGTATCAGGCTAACAAGTCAGGGGGCTTCTCAACAAAATAAAAGGCCTAGAGTGGATGTAAAATGACTGCTGGGCCTAAAGCATTTGTTACCAAAATGTATGATGGTGCTAAACCAACAGCTTACATGCAGATAAGCAACAAAATCCACAAACGTGTACTACACAATGGCTGAAGTGACCATGATTATTGGAAGAAGGCATAACTAAACCGAAATAAGCAATAAACCTCTGAACTTCCTAGCAATCAGGCTAGAATAGGAGTGCAAATTTTTAATACAAAAAACAAGCATGTGTGGTAATTTTTAAGAAATATGAATGTAACTAGTAATCGGTAAAATAATTTGTAATAATCCCTGCCTGTAGACGTTATAATCTAATGGTAGTATCATAATCAGGCATTCAATACACATTCTTTGGCTGCTTTGGTCAGAAACCAATCCACCAGGTTGTTTTGGTTGAGCTCATACAAACATGGAAAGAACATACAAACTTTTTATAGTCCCCCTGGTGATTGAACCCAGAAGTGGCACAACATATGCTATACCTGATGGTCAAATGTTGTGGATAGCCCTGCAAATTATTGCATTCTGGTTCACATAGCCAGGTTAATAAAGGATTTTGTGTGAAAGAACTTCAACCCTCTATAGAGTTTTACTATTTAAAATAGCAAGCATTCCTGAGCATCCATAAGAAACCACAAGATGATAACGTGCTTCATCTGAAGTTTTGTTTATAGCTGACTTGTTGTAAATTCCTCTTCCTCACAGCTGAGAGCACAGAAAATCAGCAACACAGCTGTACCTCTCTCAGTTATAATGTGTAAGCTTCTCTGTGCAACAGTTAAGCCAAAAAAATCTAGAGACAAATTTCACAATCAACAAGACAATACATAAAATAAGTCCAGAAACTAAGCTAATATCAGAAAAAAAACTATACAAAATCATAACTGAAGTATAAAGTGCCAACCCAAAAATATGTACAGTGGGGATCGAAAGTTTGGGCACCCCAGCTAAATATTTGTATTAATGTGCATAAAGAAGCCAAGGAAAGATGGAAAAATCTCCAAAAGGCATCAAATTACAGATTAGACATTCTTATAATATGTCAACAAAAGTTAGATTTTATTTCCATCATTTCCACTTTCAAAATAACAGAAAACAAAAAAATGGCGTCTGCAAAAGTTTGGGCACCCTGCAGAGTTAATATCTTGTACTGCCCCCTTTGGCAAGTATCACAGCTTGTAAACGCTTTTTGTAGCCAGCCAAGAGTCTTTCAATTCTTGTTTGAGGTATCTTTGCCCATTCTTCCTTACAAAAGTCTTCCAGTTCTTTGAGATTTCTGGGCTGTCTGTCACGCACTGCTCTTTTAAGGTCTATCCATAGATTTTCAATTATGTTGAGGTCAAGAGATTGTGAAGGCCATGGCAAAACCTTCAGTTTACGCCTCTTGATGTAATCCCCCGTGGATTTCGAGGTGTGTTTAGGATCATTATCCATTTGTAGAAGCCATCCTCTCTTTAACTTCAGCTTTTTCACAGATGGCATCAAGTTACCATCCAAAATTTGCTGAAATTTTATTAAATCCATTTTTCCTTCTACTCCTGAGATGTTCCCTGTGCCACTGGCTGCAACACAACCCCAAAGCATGATTGATCCAACCCCATGCTTAACAGTTGGACAGAGGTTCTTTTCATTAAATTCTGCGCCCCTTCTTCTCCAAACGTACCTTTGCTCATTCCGGCCAAAAAGTTCAATTTTAACCTCATCGGTCCACAGAACTTGTTTCTAAAATGCATCAGGCTTGTCTATATGTTCATTTGCAAAGTTCAAAGGATGATTTTTGTGGTGAGGACGTAGAAGAGGTTTTCTTCTGATGACTCTTCCATGAAGACCATATTTGTACAAGTATCTCTTTATAGTGGAATAGTGTACCACAACTCCAGTGTCTGCCAGATCTTTCTGGAGGGATCGTGCAGTTAAACGTGGCTTTTGAATTGTTTTTCTCACAATCCTGCGAGCTGTTCTGTCTGATATTTTTCTTGGTCTTCCAGATCTTGCTTTAACTTCCACTGTTCCTGATGACTGCCATTTCTTAATTACATTCCGAACAGAGGATATTGACATCTGAAAACGCTTTGCTATCTTCTTATAGCCTTCTCCAGCTTTGTGAACGTCAACTATTTTCAGTTTCAGTTTTCTAGACAACTGCTTAGAAGAACCCATGGTGCTGATTGTTGGGGCAAGGTCAGATGAGTCTGGGCATTCAAAACCTTTGAGATTGACATCACCTGGTCTTCCCAGACGATGATTGAGAACAATCCATGACACTGGCAGGTCTCAGCTTTGCAAAGGGGGCAGTGCATGCTATAAATTCTGCAGGGTGCCCAAACTTTTGCAGACGCCATTTTTTTGTTTTCTGTTATTTTGAAAGTGTAAATGATGGAAATAAAATCTAACTTTTGTTGACATATTATAAGAATGTCTAATCTGTAATTTGATGCCTTTTGGAGATTTTTCCATCTTTCCTTGGCTTCTTTATTTACAATAATACAAATTTTTAGCTGGGGTGCCCAAACTTTCGATCCCCACTGTACATAAAGTAAAAGAAGGCAGAGAAAAACATGAGAAAGTGACACAAGATTTAAAATATTCTAATTCTTTTACATGTCTCATACCAAGATCTGACCTGCAAGAGAGTAGTAGTTACATCTCCAGAAAAATGGTATATTCATACATACCAGGCATCCACTTGGTGCCCAGATCACAGACTCCAAATGAATGGCTGGCAAGCATTTTAGAGTAAACGTAAAAATATAAATATGATCACAGAAGTATCAAATGTTAACATTATAAAGGGTTATACTGGATTTAGAATTTGAAGACTATAAACACTTTTCCACTCCAAAAAAGAAAATACATATAGAGATGTGCAATTCATATCGCCGACGCCCGGGGCATGTATTTCCAGGCACCAGGCAGGTAGGTTTATTTTGCGGGCAAGCAGCAGGGCTCATCTGTCAGGTGGAAGCATTCGGGCGGCAGTGCTGCCGCCCGATTGCTTCCACACAGCCTACATTGCCAGCCGCTGCCCCACTGCCTGCTATATGGCTCGGGACCAGTCAGTGCATGCCAGCGGTATATTGGGATGCGGGTATAGAGGAGGGAGGAGAACAGACACGTCCGCTCCCCTTATTGTCTTTCCCCATTGACTCCCGGTCATCAAAGCAAGGAAAGAATGTAATGAAGTGCAATGTCCACTACATTACATTTAGTGTAGTACAGGGGAGACATGCAGGATCTTTTAGACCCTGGATGTCTCAAAAAAGAGAACCTGTCACTAAAAAAATTATCCCATAGGGGACTTTTTGTCCCTTATGTGATAAAAAAGTTGAGTGAAAAAAATGTTTTATTTTTTAAAAATTTAAGTTACACCCAAGCATATAACCCCCCCAAGATTTTTCAAGGCCCCCCACCCCCATATATGTACGCATGCACAAACGTAAAAGCAGGTGCTGGGATGTCTACACATGAAAATGACGATTACGATACGTTACATATCACCGCGCACACCAGAATGAGAGCAATACTTCTAGCACCAGACCTCCTCCGTAACGCTAAACTGATGACCTATAAGAGGCTTTAAAAGTGTTCCCTATAGAAAATATAGGGTACTAAAGTTTGTTGCCGTTTCACAAGCGCATGCAAATTTGAGGTTTGACATGTTGGATATCTATTTACTCAATACAACCTTTTATATTTTACAAAAAAAGTATTGCTTTTTGTGCCCCAAAATTAACTTAAGTATATTTTTACTGAAATTTTGTGTTTCCTAGACCTTTATGATAATATCGTGTGAAAAACTGAAACTACTGCCATTTTATTCTCTAGGGTCTCTGATTTCCAAAAATATATAATGTTTTGCAGTTTTGTGTCTTCAGGCCTTAAATCATTTTTTTAAACGTGTGCAAAAAAACGCAAAAATGGCTCTGGCAGCGAAAGGGATAAAGGATAAGCCCGGCACTCCCCTTTCCTGAGGAGCAGCCAATCGGTGCTCATTGCACTGCAAGGTCTCTCTCCTCCCTGCCAGTCCCCAGGTGCAGTTCTGGAAACAGGTAGAGAGGGGTGGAGGAGATAAACAGTGCAATGATAAAACTATTAAACGTTTAAGCCCCTTTCGTTTTTTTAAAAGCCCAAGACATTCCATAAAGCACCTCTATGTATAAATGTTTTTATTTTTATCAGGACAAGTAGATTGTCAATAGGGACAAGTAGATTGGGGCACCGATTTAGCCACTGGACAAGTTTCTTTTTCAAAAATGTCCACACCCCTGACATATATTACCTATAACAATTAGTTAAAAAAAGGCTTGGATTTAACTGATAATTTAAGCCATCAGGGAGTGAAGGAATGAAGCCCTTGTATCCAAAAGATTTCTCGCTGCAAGAGCTTCCAATGCAAAGCACCTCCTCTCTCCTACTTGGAAAAACTCCCTCAATACAGTGAATTTGCAACAAGGCCTTGTTGCCCTTATGTGTCTTCCAATATTGTTTGGAGACATTTGAAGGTCTTGCAGTTTCTGGGTTCTGACCATCTCTATAATGCTCCCCAATAAAATGCATAAAAGGAAGAGGAATGTACAAGGCAGCTATGAGTAAGGTTGCGGCAGAAACATGCTATTGTCTTGTTACTTATCAATGTTAAGGATTGCTTGCTATTTTACAGAATAAGAGCCTATACAGGATTGTATATGGACTCCATCTTTTGCATCATTTTTCATGATTGTGAGGTGTTCAGGAACTGGGCTGTTGAGGCAGACATCACTAGAGGCTGTTGTGACATGGAAGTCACTTTTTCTTGGAGTGGTGTGGACTATCTCATAACATATATTTTTCAATAAAAAGTTCACTGGCATCACATGCATGTAACTACCATAGGAACTACATGGATTAAAAATGTATTTGGCTCCATGCATCTGCAATATTTATGATCCATAATATTTACAAGCAATCGTCTGTAAACACAAGTACTACCCTCTATTATATCTGAAGTTCTATAGTGATCACTACTGGATCACTAGTAATGTCACTAACGTTATAATTTCAAAACTAGAAGCACAAGAAAATGGTAGTATGGGGTTACAGAGGGAGTCCAAGCACTGTAGGCTTTGTGAAAAACAGTACACCAACAATGCCCTACAGGTTTAGTACTTGTCTTTCATAATGGGAGATACTGTAAACTTGCTGGCTTTGGATTTGTGTCTCTAAATCTCTAAATTGGTGACCATTTGAAATCTTTGCATTATAGATACATTACTGATTTTTAATATTTTTTATTATTGTTATTGCATATAAAATATTATTTTTGTTATTGAGTATAACTAAAGCAGATATAAACTCAAACTGCATGTTATTTAATTTGATTAGCTGCAATCATTCTTCGGGTGAGAATTATCAGACTAGCTCCTTCGATTTTCAGATCAAAAGATGTTGGGTGGTAAAATGCCGACAGGGCCACCCAATTTTGGCCAGTTTATCAAAACCCACCCAAAACTTGATCAGTGTATGGCCAGCTTTAGTAAAGAGCAGATTGTATCTGAATGGTGAAAGGGTTATAGATTTCCTCCAATGGGATCTGAGATGGATGCTTTACTTACCTTTATCTCTATCTTGCTGTAGTGTAACACTCTTCAGTTTCTCGCTGAGTTCAGTAATTATACTCTCTTTCTTCACTTTCTCTCTGGTCAAAACTGTGTTAAAGTTTGTCTAGAGGGAAAAAATGGAATCTTAATTAAAATATTCACCCTTAAAGTGGAACTTTAGTCAGAAAATTAAGTCCTGTTAGATCACTTCAGGCTTGCTCATTTTGCAGGTACAGCTATGTAAATCATTAAAAATTAAGTGCCTATATTGTTTAAAATCCAGCAATTCACCCTGCTCTGCACACACTCTGTTGTTTTCTATTTTTTGGTACTGTGCCAAAAATGTAGAGGCCAATCTGCTCACAGTTTAAAGATTTACTGCTTCTCAAAGGCTTTGGGCTGCTGCAAAATAGCAGCCTCCAGCAAGAAGAAACAGAAACAATGTTGGAGGCACTTTACAACATACACCTACTTTGGTAGGATAATTATTAATGTGGAATGTATGTTCCTTGCTAAAGAACATTATTCTTTGTTGTTCTGGGTAAAGTTCCACTTTAGGGTTTTTCAGATTACTTTTTTGGAACCAACTGAAGTAACAGAAATAGATTTTCAGCCATACGTTGTAGCAATACCTACATTTTCATTGCTTTACCTCCATTGCTCTTTTACATCAGTTGTGCAGGAAGTCCAAAAAAGAATATGCAGTTAATTAGGCAGCACAGTAAAACTCTAAGTAAAAGAACTTGTCAGACACAGCCCTTCTTATCCTCTGCATTACAATTCTGTGAGGGATGTGGCTGTTACTGAACTATGAGCACTGTAGTATGTAGGGGTGCACCGAAATTTGCATGGTCAGAATGTTTTGGCCGAAAAACCCCTAACGGCCGTTGGCCGATATGAAAAAAAAAAAACACCGACACAGGTGCTGAAAATAACCCCGCCCCCTCTGTACTCACTGGCTGCCGCTCGGTAGTTCTCAGCCTTACCTGAGAAACCACTGAACGATCCCAGCGCTGGGCATAGAGATTAGACAAAGAAAGATGGCCTGAACTCATCTCTATACCCTTGGAGGACTGGAGCAATGTCACTTCCGGTTCTGTCACCTTGTAAACAAGGCCTTATTTTTTTTTGTTAAAGCACTCGATCAATGTTTTTTTTTTAATCTAATGCTTTACATTTTAGGAGAGATGTGAGGTCTTATTAACCCCATATCTCTCCATAAAGAGGTCATGCATGCATTCCTTGTGATAGGAATAAAAGTGATTCAATTTTTTTTTAAAGCAACAGTGTAAAAAAAAAAAAAAAAAATTTTAAAAATTAAATAAATTTAAAAAAAATTGTTAAAGTGCCCCATTCCCCCATGCTCGCATGTAATGGGGAACACAAAATTAGACCACACCCACATATGTAAACGGTGTTCAAACCACACATGAGGTATTGCCACGAACGTCAGAGCAAGAGCAATACTTCTAGCACTAGAACTGCTCTGTAACTTTACACTGCTAACCTGTAGAAACTTTTAAAGCATCACCCATGGAGAATTTTAAGTACCATAGTTTGACGCCATTCCACAAGCATGCACAATTTTAAAGCATGACATGTTGGGTATCTATTTACTCGCCGTAACATCCTCTTTCATATTATACAAAATAATTGGGTATATAGTGTTTTTTTTAATCATTAAAGTGTATTTTTTCCAAAAATCTATAATAATTTTTAAAAACTGCCCATTTCGGTTTCAGTTTTCGGCCAAGTGCATCCTGAATTTTCGGTTTCGGCACCAGAATTTTCATTTCAGTGCACCACTAGTAGTATGAGATCAGGAAGCAGCAATTTTACTGAGCGAAAAAGTATTTTAAGGCATTTACAAGTAAAAATAAATTATAAAGTGTGAGGCTTTTATTTTATTCATAAAGTGCAAATTTATTTTGAATCTTGACTATAAACTGAAAATGATGACAGCTGTTCTGGGTTAGTCTGCTTTCTGTTGTAAGAATATGAGGTTTACGGAAAGGATACAAGCACTGTATTAAAATTTGCAAAAAGTAAAAAATCTGCAATACAGAATTTATACATAATTTGTAAACCCAAGCAAATTATTTTACTAAAAAAAACACATGAACCTGACTCTGTAAATCACAAATAAAAAAGATGAACCTAAGCAATAAAAAAGCTAAAATAAAATAGATCTGATCAGCTAACAGGCAAAAAGTGAGGCAAACTACATGGATCATGTTGCTAATCGCTTTGTAACATACCTCTCATGCCTGCGTTTTGTACTAGGTTTATCCAGTTTAATAACCATAAAACTGTCAGAATTTGTGAACTGATAGTTGAACTGTTACTAGACAGAGGATGTATTTTTATGTATGTTATCTGGAAACATGACATTTTTACACTGGCTTTGGAGGTCAGTAATAACACAACAAAATATAGTAGTTTTTAACTGTCACAAACAATTTTAAATAAGTAACTGCCTTTATGGCTACAGTGATACCTGCTGCTCTGCAATTAAGGATATCCTGAGACTCTGCAGCTCTTCAGCCTTTTTTCTTTCCTGCAAGTCAAGATGCTCAGCAAATAACTGTTTTCCATGCTGAAGCGTTTCCTGAAGTTCAGAGACCAAACTGTGTGCGACTCCAGAGGGACTTAAAAGGGAGAATAGAGAGAATTGTTAACACACACACATACACTCATAAACCTTCAGACAGAGATGACTATCGTAAATATTCATACAAAGTGCAATTTGATAAACCAAAAAAGATCAAATAAAATCATAAAAAATATCTATTTAAATCATCATAGAGTCACCCACAGTGCAGCAATCATGATTTAATGTGAAAACATAAGAACAAAAATCTCAAATAACTGAAATGACTATAATCTAATTGTAACTGCTCCACAAAAAGTAACCACGCTTAGAATTGAACTGATACCACTTACATGGGCATAAACACCAGGTAGCGACACTTACTATGTACAACTCTTAAGGTCTGTCTATTACATGCTATGTGGTCCCAGACATTTGTAAAGCACACTTCTGTGCTTGATAAAGTCTGCAGACACTCATCCCAGAGTTACTTCAGTTTTTCCAGCAGCATGTAATATTCAGAAGTACAATAGATTATTTGTATGAAATATTTCTATATTTTTTAATAAAGATTTTTTTAAAAATATTTTTTGTTTTCTTTTTTTCATCCACTCTCCTTCCCAAGCCGACCACGCCTTATAAGTACCTTCCCCCTCTCCCCTCAAGATATTCTTTGTGTGGCCTTCAGAATCTCCTGGCCAGTCTTTGCTCTTCTGCACAATAGTAATGTAGTCTCCATTCATTTCTGAGAAAACCCCATTTAATCTTGAGGGTAAAGACAGACGGCTATGCCATGGGAATGGTATATTGCCTATAAAAATGTAGTGTTCTTATTATTGTATGGGACTTATATAGTGCCAACAGTGTGTGCAGCTCTTTATAAAATGAAAGCAGACAATACAGTTACAATACAATTTGGTACAAGAAGGTATCAGAGGGTTGGGTGTATTACTCTGAAAAAAAAGACTGATCATTGAATGACTATGGCTGGTATTCCCTGAATAGGTTTTTCAGTAAGAATAAAAAAGTTTGTGATTTAACTTAGTTTTAAAATTAGTCTGAAACATAAAATGTAAACTTAAAAGAACATTATTATCTTCCATGGAGATTCATTGTAAATGTAATGTTCATTCCACTGTCATTGTAGTAAAATCATCAACCTGACCTGGCCAAAAACATTTTTAAGATAAACCACTGAAGTTGAGACACCTTCTGGGGCCTCCAAGTACCTTTTTAAGTTCTAAAATCGACGTCTATGTCCCTGAGGCGCCTCCTTGAATTCAAGGCTGTAATTGACCTAGATATCTAATCAAAGTTCTGCTTTTTAAAATTGAAAGTGGATACCGCTATTCACAGGACACCACGTTTAATCCATCCTGCCCCTTTGTTTAAGACTCACTTATAAACAACAAAGAGGAAAAAAACTTTGTGACAAGACTTTGAGAGAGCATGTGACTGGGATCGCTTTCTTCTGCCACTTTTATCCACATTTATCAAACTTCAACTTGATTCACTAAAAAACAATGTGCAAAACATAGACATAATAGGGTTGATTTACTAAAACTGGACAGTGCAAAATCTGGTGCAGCTGTGCATGGTAGCCAATCAGTTTCTATCTTCAGCTTGTTCAATTGAGCTTTGACAAAAATAAACCTGTAAGTTGATTGGTTTCTATGCAGAGCTGCACCAGCTTTTGCACTCTTTAGTTTTAGTAAATCAACCCCAATGTGATCTTAGCAGAGTCTTTCCTTTAAGAATATTTATCGTCAATATGTAAAGTCATATGTTCATTTCAACATTGGATTTCAATTATTTGTGGCCTACTTTTATTATTCTGAATGATCTTAAAGTTTGTAATCTTACTTTGTGAGAATCCCTGCATATTTACTTTCTTGAACTCTGATCACATGATCACTATGCCTGGTGAGTAGACACTGTTGTGCCACACATTTCACAAAGCCTGCCTTCTGAACTACAGAGGTGATGAAAGAGCTTCAGGAAGTGCAGTCAGTACAGGAATCACTGTTTGCAGAAAAAAGAAACTTGGGATATGTAGACCTTAAAAACTGAAAATTAAGAATGCAGGGAATCCAGGAAAGAGATGACCAGCAGACAGGCAGGATTCACAACATGAAAACAGATTTTTCAAGTAAGCTTGTATTGAGTTGTCAAATATAACAATTGCTTCTAATGGCATCACTAAGCCGATGTCATAAAATGAAAGTGCATGCTGTGACCATACAACCCCTAGAAAAAAGTATGGAATCACCACCAAATGTTCATTCAATTGTTTAACCACTTGCCCTCCTGAGGATTTACCCCTCTTTTTGACCAGGCAATTTTTTGCGTTACGGCACTGCGTTATTTTGAATTGTGCGGTCATGCAACGCTGCACCCAAATTTAGGTCCTTTTTTTCCCCATGAATTGCGCTTTCTTTCGGTGGTATTTGATCGCTTGTGTGTTTTTTATTTTTTGCACTATAAAAAAAGACTGACAATTTTGAGAAAAAAAACTATCGTTTTGGACTTTTTGTAATTAAACATGTCCAGTAAAAAAAATGTAAAAAAATCAAATTTAGTCATAAATTTATGCCAAAATGTATTCTGCGACATGTCTTTGCTAAAAAAAAATCCCAATACATGTAAATTAATTGATTTACAAATGGCGGTATAGATACTGGGATTTTTTTTTTCCCTACTAGTAATGGCGGTGATCAGCGACTTTTAGTGGGACTGTGGCGGAAATTCTGATACTGGGGGAACTGACTTCCCCAGTGACACCAATGCAGAGATCAGTGCTAAAAAAAACACCAATGACACTACTAATGGCACAGGGCAGGAAGGGGTTAATATGAGGAGCGATCAAAGGGTTAACCACGTGTGGGGGGGTGTTTAACTAGAGGGCGGTGCTTCACTGTAAGCACACTGCTCTAGATGGCTGTGCTGTATGTATCTCATTTCCTTTAGACAATGTCTTATAGTAAGGTCACAGACATTGACTCCAGTTTCCGCCCATTTGTCCCTCATTTGTTTTGTTGTGCATTTTCTGTTTTCAAGGCATATTGTTTTAAGTTGTCTATCTTGACGCTTTGATGTCTTCCTCCGTCTACCAGTATGCTTTTAGGGCCTTCCCATTTGATTTGTACTTGGTCCAGATTTTAGACACAGCTGACTGGGAACAACCAACATCTTTTGCAACACTCGGTGATGATTTACCTTCTTGAATTAGTTGTATGGTCCTCTCCTTTATTTCAACTGAGATCTCTCACGTTGGAGCCATGATTCCTGTCAATCAGCTTGGTGCAACAGCTCACCAAGGTGTGCAAGCACTCTTTTTAACTGCAGACTAATTAGCAGATGTTTGTTTGCTTTAGAACTGCAAAGTACATGGTGATTCCATAATATTCTCCTCGGAATTGAGTGATTACAGATTTTTTTCCTCTGCTTGATCTGCAAAAACAGTTGCAATTGACTACAGTTTTCTTTTTAATTTTTTTTAAGTGTTTCTTAAAGCCAGAAGGTTGGAATGTTACATGAAAATAGTTTTTAGGCATGTCTGCGAGTGGCGAGTCCATACTTTTTGCCAGGGGTTGTAGATCCCTTTAAAGCAGAACAAATACTGAAAACCCATCTTATCAGTTTTGTATTCTTTAAGAAAAAAAGAAACAAAATAAATGTAGAAAATCTGTTTTATGCTAGCTTTGTGTAATCCCTTTACAGTAGCATTCCAAATAGAGAAGAGACAGCAATAACAAACATAGCAATCTATTACTTTACACAGCACTGTTGTCCATCTAGCAGTAGGAACATGTTTACAGTAGGGGTAATGCCATCAGCATGTTGCCTCTCCTTCAAGTTATAATCAGAGGGTTAGGATAATTAGTAATATGACTTAGGAAGCAGAGCTTTGCAGCCATTATAAATCAGGGATACAGTACTTTTAACACTCCTGGTCTGGATATCTTCCCTTCACATCTCTGTTGAGCTGTTTGAGGGCTATGTTCACATATTATTAAATATAAGGTCAGGGTCAGCAACTGGGAAATACATTTAAAGGGATTCTAAAGGCTTAATTAAAAAAAAAAACAAAACAAAAACACACGTCTATATTTACCTGCTGTGTGCAGTGGTTTTGCACAGAGCAACATGGAGCCTGTTCTCGGGTCCCCTACTGGTGCTCCTGGCCCCTCCCCCATCTGGTGTCCCCACAGCAAGCAGCATGCGTACTCCCCAGCTGCTGCTCTGTGTGTCCATTCACACACGGAGCCATAACTCAGCCCCCCACCCCCTCTCTCTTCTCATTGGCTCACTGGCTGCAAATGGCAGCAGCGGGAGCCAATGGCTCCTACTGCTATCTCAGCCAATGAGGAGAGGGACAGCTGAGACTTGAGTGCACATAGCTGGGTCGAGAGGGGGCTTAGGTGAGTATAAGGGGGGGCTGCTGCACAGAGAAGGTTCTTTACCTTCATGCATAGTATGCATGAAGGTAAAAAACCTTGAGCCTTTACAACAACTTTAAATAGATGCTGACAGGAAGCACCACTGGAAAGGCAAAAAGCAAGAAGCACCACTGGAAAGGCAGAGGACAATAAGCACCACTGGAAAGGCAGAGGACAATAAGCACCACTGGAAAGGTAGAGGAAAGGAAGCACCACTGGAAAGGCAAAGGGCAAGAAGCACCACTGGAAAGGAAGAGGACAGGAAGCACCACTGGAAAGGCAGAGGACAGGAAGCACCACTGGAAAGGCAGAGGACAGGAAGCACCACTGGAAAGGCAAAGGACAGGAAGCACCACTGGAAAGGCAGAGGACAGGAAGCACCAATAGAAAGGCAAAGGACAGGAAGCACCACTGGAAAGGCAGAGGACAGGGAGCACCACTGGAAAGGCAAAGGACAGGAAGCACCACTGGAAAGGCAGAGGAGAGGGACCACCACTGGAAAGGCAGAGGACAGGGGCCACTGAGGCGGAGAATAGGATCAGCAGGGCAAAGGACAGGAGTCAGGAGGGCAGAGGATGGGGTCACTACTGGCAGGGAAGAAGACAGGAATCACAACTGAAAAGGAAGAGGACAGGAATCACTGATGGAAAGGCAGGGGACAGGGATCACTACTGGGAAGGCAGATGGATCAACTTGGTTACAACCAGCCTGCCCATAGATGGATCATATCTCAGCTGGTTCCTGCTGAACCGGCAGAGATTTGATCCATCTATGGCCGGCTTTAGAAAAGAGCGTGGATATGATTGGTGGACAGAAGAATTTCTTGGATTGTAAAAGGAGATTAAAAGATTACAAGTGAGGGTTACAAATCAACAAAGTTCTCTGCTTTCTAGGCTGAGATCTGTGTAGGAACCACTACTAAAGACTGTGCAAACTTTCTAACTTAGCACCCTGTAGAGGGATGAAGATTAAAGGTTGCTTCTACTTGGAGACCACAGGGAGACATTTTTTTAAGGAAGTTTATTTTAAAGCAGTACTAAACCCCAAACCAAAGTAATATATTGCAGCTTACCAATCAATACACTATGGTGGCTCATTAATTTTCTATTTTTACCCTCTGTTTTCACTTGGTGATCTGGCCAAGAAACACACCTCCTGTATTAGAGCGCCCCACTTTGGATGAATATGTACAGGGGGGGGCACCTTTGGACAGCAGCATTGTCAATCTGGGGGGAAGGGAGTTTTAGATGTACTAGCAGATTTAGGTACACTAACAAATTGAAGCTGTACTCCAGCTCACGCTTTATAAGCAGTTACAGCAACAGATGTTTTACTTTTGAGATAAAGGAGTTACATAAATATAAGCTGATCATTGTAAGTACCCTGTTGTCCTATCCCTTCTAACTGCTACATCTTCAAGAGAGCTTGCTCATTCAAAAAACAACAGATGTACTGGCCATATCACCAGGAGAAAATAAGAGAAAGAAAGCCTAAAAAAGAAAACATCCATCATGCATTCATCATATCTAAAAATAAATAAACTGAAATATAATAAATGTTTGCTTTTGGGTTTGTTACCACTTCACACTAGGTTCACATCTATGCAGTTTCACGAGGCTCGAGTTTGCATTGGCACAGCAGCCCATTTATTTGAAGCAGCATAAAAGACAACAACAATCCCCAAAATACGTGCACAGCTTTAGAATAGTAAAAAAAAGGGTTTACACAAGGGATGGGTATGTATTCCCTCACAAACATCCATTTAACATTAGATGGAAATTCAGTGACCTGCCTGACTCAGGGAGCAACACAACAGCAAAATACGAAAGAAACTAATCCACTTCTCAGTATATCCCATAACACTGTAATTAAAACAACAAGATACAACTCACCAGCTCAACATGTGACCAAACTAGTGAGAGTAGAGTTTAGCTGTGGCTTCCAACCACAGATTCCAGATTTTACCAAAGTACTTGGGAGAAGCATTGCCAGAATAAATAAATTTTCAATTTGGAAGTGTCTCCTTGATCAATTTCATGAATGTAGCATTGGAGGAGGGTTAAGAATCTCTCCAATGTAGCACAATTTGTAGGGATATATACATCCATAATATAGGAGCAATGTTTCCTGGGATTATAGTGTCGAAAAGGCCAAGTGTGACTGAAGAAAGGAATAAATACCGGACCAGTAAGGTTGGATATAAGGACATGAACAGACATCAGGCACAAAACAAGAGTTCCATTTCAGCAGGTTGTTCTGGCAAGTAGTAGAGCTTATGAATACATTTAAATTGTATCAATCTATCTGCAGTACAAACGGTGGTATCAAACTAGGACTGTTACATCTCAGACCAATCTGAGTAATCTAGAGTTAGAAAATGTGTTTTCCATTTCAAGCAAGCCATTAAAAAAATGCTGTACAGCAGTAGATTGTAGAAGACCATATATATTTGTAACCACCTCCTCAAGGTCCTGAGTCCTCAAGAGTGAATCAAGGACCAAAAGGACAGATTTAAATAGAGAGATCCAAATTGTTTCATAGTGGCATGTCTTAGGTATAAACAACTAAAGACATCACTATGCACAACTGCCTTACCCTTCTTCAAAGACAAAAAACTCATGTTGTTTTTGAATATTTTTTTCAGATACCCAACCCTCTTTGATGTCCACCACACAATATCAAGCTGGTTGTACAACTTTGATAATGATGGAATAAACCATAAGGAAAAGGGGGGGGGGGGGTGTCTTCAGTGACAGGACTTAAGGATTCCTATCCAAGAATGCAAGGACTGTATTCCAGGAGTAAAAGGAAGTTGCAATCCAGGGGATCAATTTTTTCAAACATGGGATGACAATCTATAGAGGAGATATCTCAACTGCTCAAAAGAGCTCATAAACACTACTGACACACATACACTGCAATGCCTAAGTAGTTAACATGGTCGACCTGTCTTAATCTGGAAAATGCCAGAAATGTGTAGGACTTCACAGGGCAGATGAGGAAGGTCATACATTTTTCCCAGCTATCCTTTAGGCCAACGCTTCCCTAAATCGATTTACTATCTGCACTAGTTCCTTAAAGGAATCCTCTGAACCATCTACAAGGAGATTTTCTTCTCCAGAGAGTACCACCTGAGATCCGCAACTTCTGGGGACTGCCGAATAAAACGCAAGGGGTTCAAAAGTAATAGCAGAAAGGAGTGGCATCCCTGACAAGTCCCACACTGAAGTGGAAAACCTACAGTCAGGTCCATAAATATTGGGACATCGACACAATTCTAACATTTTTGGCTCTATACACCACCACAATGGATTTGAAATGAAACAAACAAAATGTGCTTTAACTGCAGACTGTCAGCTTTAATTTGAGGGTATTTACATCCAAATCAGGTGAACGGTGTAGGAATTACAACAGTTTGCATATGTGCCTCCCACTTGTTAAGGGACCAAAAGTAATGGGACAGAATAATAATCATAAATCAAACTTTCACTTTTTAATACTTGGTTGCAAATCCTTTGCAGTCAATTACAGCCTGAAGTCTGGAACACATAGACATCACCAGACGCTGGGTTTCATCCCTGGTGATGCTCTGCCAGGCCTCTACTGCAACTGTCTTCAGTTCCTGCTTGTTCTTGGGGCATTTTCCCTTCAGTTTTGTCTTCAGCAAGTGAAATGCATGCTCAATCGGATTCAGGTCAGGTGATCGACTTGGCCATTGCATACCATTCCACTTCTTTCCCTTAAAAAAACTCTTTGGTTGCTTTTGCAGTATGCTTTGGGTCATTGTCCATTTGCACTGTGAAGCGGCGTCCAATGAGTTCTGAAGCATTTGGCTGAATATGAGCAGATAATAATACCCGAAACACTTCAGAATTCATCCTGCTGCTTTTGTCAGCAGTCACATCATCAATAAATACAAGAGAACCAGTTCCATTGGCAGCAATACATGCCCACGCCATGACACTACCACCACCATGCTTCACTGATGAGGTGGTATGCTTAGGATCATGAGCAGTTCCTTTCCTTCTCCATACTCTTCTCTTCCCATCACTCTGGTACAAGTTGATCTTGGTCTCATCTGTCCATAGGATGTTGTTCCAGAACTGTGAAGGCTTTTTTAGATGTCATTTGGCAAACTCTAATCTGGCCTTCCTGTTTTTGAGGCTCACCAATGGTTTACATCTTGTGTTGAACCCTCTGTATTCACTCTGGTGAAGTCTTCTCTTGATTGTTGACTTTGCCACACATACACCTACCTCCTGGAGAGTGTTCTTGATCTGGCCAACTGTTGTGAAGGGTGTTTTCTTCACCAGGGAAAGAATTCTTCGGTCATCCACCACAGTTGCTTTCCGTGGTCTTCCGGGTCTTTTGGTTTTGCTGAGCTCACCGGTGCGTTCCTTCTTTTTAAGAATGTTCCAAACAGTTGTTTTGGCTACGCCTAATGTTTTTGCTATCTCTCTGATGGGTTTGTTTTGTTTTTTCAGCCTAATGATGGCTTGCTTCACTGATAGTGACAGTTCTTTGGATCTCATCTTGAGAGTTGACAGCAACAGATTCCAAATGCAAATAGCACACTTGAAATTAACTCTGGACCTTTTATCTGCTCATTGTAATTGGAATAATGAGGGAATAACACACACCTGGCCATGGAACAGCTGAGAAGCCAATTGTCCCATTACTTTTGGTCCCTTAACAAGTGGGAGGCACGTATGCAAACTGTTGTAATTCCTACACCGTTCACTGATTTGGATGTAAATACCCTCAAATTAAAGCTGACAGCCTGCAGTTAAAGCACATCTTGTTTGTTTCATTTCAAATCCATTGTGGTGGTGTATAGAGCCAAAAATGTTAGAATTGTGTCGATGTCCCATTATTTATGGACCTGACTGTAGATACTGGTACATACTCGCATGCTGGGATCTGCATATAGCAGTTGCATCCAGAGCAAAAAGGAAGAACCAATGCCTATATGTTGTATTGCCTCCCATAGAGAACTCCAGATAACCATATTGAAGACTTTCATTATGTCCATGGATATTATCAGCCCTGGACATTGCAGTTGCCATGCAGCTTAAATGTTTGTGTACAGACAACTAATATTATCCTTTCTATTCCTCCCTAGCATAAAAATCAGGTTTATCAGGATGGATTAAATCGATGATAACTTGAACGGGTCTCTGTGCCAAACGCTTTGCAAGCATCTTAACATCTTCACTGAAGAGATTTCCTGTTGGGATGGAAAGTGAGAGAAAAATTTCCCACTCAAGAGGGATACATATCACAAATAAAAGCCTAACAGGGATTCTATCCCTTTCCCACTCTATGCAAAACTGAAAGATGTGATTTTGGCTGGAGCTGGGCTTTAACACTTTTGCTACCAGAATATTTATGTTTTTTTGCACACGTTTAAAGATATTATTTTAGAACTGAGCATTATTTAAAAACCCAAAACATATATTTTCTGAAAGCAGACACTCTGGAGAATAAAATGGTGTTAGTTCCAATTTTTAGGTCACACGATATTTGCGCAGCAGTTTATCAAGCATGGATTTTCAGCACAATACACTAACTTTTTTTTAGGGTACACAATATATTACTCAATTTTTAGTAAATCAAGCTTTAAAATTGTATGTGCTCTGAAAAATGGAACTTTGGTACCTTATATTTTCCCAATGCAACACTTTAAAAGCCCCTACAGGTCATCGTTTAGAGCTAACTATTAATACTTGACCTAGAATTATTGCTCTCACTCTGGCATGTACTGTTATACGTAACATGCGTAGTGCAAGTAATGTCTCAATAAACAGACGACTCCACTGTGTGCATTTAAGTTGGGGTGGGGCAGGCACAACACTTTTTTTTTGGGGGGGGGGTGTTAAGGTACTTGGATGCACTTATTTTATGACACTTTTTTCACTAATACTTTATATCACATAGTGGACAAAAAGTGACACTCAACAGCAGGTAGAACAGCGAAGTCTCCCATATGGAAGAAAAATATATTTGAATTATATTTTAAAAACATTCTTCCAAAATATATTGCCATATATTTGAAATGCTACAATTTTGGTCATATTCAATATATTAAAAAAATATATTTTATATATATATATTTATATATATATATATATAAATTATGTTTTAAAAAATCTGAAGAATATATTTAAAAAAATTTTTTTACAAAATATATTATATTCTTCAGATTTGTTTTAACATATAAAAAAGTAATTTTAACATATATTTTTACATATATTTGTAAATGCATTCCAAAAATGTAGATTTGTATTTTTAAAGACAAACAGTATATTTGAAATGTATTTTTAAAAATATTTTTCATATATTTTGTAATAAAAATGCATTTCAACATGCAGTATATATATTTATTGAAATATATTTTTAAATATACTTAATATGGCCAAAATTGTAGTATTTCAAATATATGGCAATATACTTGGGAAGAATATTTTTAAAATATATTTCAAATATGTGAAGCATGGGGGTGTTTGGGTGCACTTCCAGGGGTCAGAAAATGTCAACATTCATATTGTGAAATAAGCACGCAGCCAGGGGTGTGCAAAACTCCCTTGCTGTAGCAGCCAGGAGTGTGTGCAACTACCCACTGCTGCCACTGAAGCAAGCCTTATGTCAGTAACAGTAAAAGGGTTAAGGACAATTAAAACATTAACCCAGCAGGCTTGCAATCCAGTACAGAAACTAATGAATGGTTCAATGCATTACATTAGCTTTGTTTAAAAAAAAAAAAATCGGAAAAGGGCCTTTCCCTACAAGAAAACAGTGCTGAAAGCTATTTGTTTGTGTTCAGTAAACATAAGAAGTCAGTGCTGAAAGCTATTAGTTCTTTTTAGAGATATTGTGCATCAATGACATAGATTTGCTAGCCATTCTCATTCTTTCCGCTTCTCAAAGTCTTCTTATGATATTCATGTCAAAGGAAAGCCTGGCATCTGTCAAGTGTCTACAAAAACTGGTCCTGCTTCAAAAGGAAATAGCTGAATACTACATTAGCCAAAATATGCCTAACTAGTATAACCTCAAATAATTGTTAAAATATGCTGTGGGTACCATCTGAGTAACATATTTATGCCAATAATCTGCAGCTTTGTTCATCAAGCAGACAATTCATCAAATATTGCATCCAAAAACTTTAGAAATTTATAGCCAAAATTGGTTGAAAAAATGTTTCTTGTTCGTAGCACAAATCTAACATCGGATGCAGAAAAACGAAGGTTTCAATAAACATAACAGAATTGATTGGAAGGGGTTTCCACTTTGCACGAAAAGTGAAATTCTGCAAAAAGGTATCTACAGGTAACAACATGGAGGAGTCCAGCTGCTTCCTTCCCAGTCCTCTTCAAAGGCTAGATTGCTGGTCAAACGGGTCTTGGTGATTAAGCTACTCTACCTCTTAAGCTACTTTCACACTGCTCCATTGCAAAAAAAAAAAAAAGTGTTTTTGCTGTGTCTTTACCACTATGCATTTTGAACCTGTAAAAAAAGCACATGTAGCTCAAAAACTAGTGCATTTTTTTTGTGTTTTTGATACGTTTTCCATTAATTTGAAAGGGGAGGTGCGTTTTGGTGTGGGTTTTTTTTGTCCACACCAAACATGCACCAAAAATGCGGCAAGCAGGTTATAACATAATGCAGCAGAACCATAACTGACCAGTTCCATAGTATTTCCAGGTCATGCGTTTTCCTTATGTTTTTTTTAATGCAAAAGCAGAAGAAAAATTGATCAGTATGAAAGCAGCCTTACGCCTGTCCATAGATCTATCTCAAGAAACTGATTTAACTACTCACATTCGGGGCACTTTTTTTTAAATTTTTGATACACGGTACAATCAGCATTTTTTGCTAGAAAATTTCTTAGAGCCCTAAAACAATTATATATTTTCTCACTACCATAAAAGTGATCAGGTGGCTGTAAGCCTGGTTCACTCCTATATGTTTTTTAGTGCTTTCTACAGAAACGCATTACAGTCCATTTAACATGATTTCCTATGGGACACATTCACAGCTACTCTTCTTTCAGCTGCTGAGTTTTTGGAAAGGATCAGGGACTTTTTTAAATGCAAAACAGTGCATTTTTGGTTCAATAGACATCAATGGAGAGGCTGCAAAAAGCACTGCAGAAACAGATCAAAAAAAATTGCAGAGGTGTGAACCAAGCCTTTGAATTGACCTGGTCATTTATACCAAATATCCAATCACTGGCTGACATAATGATACAAGCTCATGGCTGTGGCTGCAGCCATGGGCTTGTTTTAACCACTGTGAATAGGACAAGGGTGAACTTAAAGCGGAGCTTCACTAAAAAGGGCAAGTTCCGCTTTAAGCCTTTGTCCCCCGCTCCCCATTAAGGATTGGCACCTTTGGGGAGTGGGTACCCGAATTTGAATGGTACCCGCTTCCACTTGCACTGCGATCGCCTAGGCCAGTGGTGGGCAACCTTTTTTTTCAACTGAGCCAAATCTCGCCAAAACCACGATTGAAATTTATTTTGAGAGACACATTTTTAAAACTGAAAATACATAGGATGGTACACTGTTTTTAGTTTCAATAAGTTTTTATAGTAATTCATCCCCCATAGTAATTCATCCCCCATATAGTGATTCATCCCCCATAGTAATTCATCCCCCATATAGTAATTCATCCCCCATAGTAATTCATCCCCCATATAGTAATTCATCCCCCATATAGTAATTCATCCCCCATATAGTAATCCATCCCCCATAGTAATTCATCCCCCATATAGTAATTCATCCCCCATAGTAATTCATCCCCCATATAGTAATTCATCCCCCCTATAGTAAGTCATCCCCCATATAGTAATTCACCCCCCATATAGTAATTCATCCCCCCTATAGTAATTCATCCTCCACATTAATTCATCCCTCATATAGTAGTAGTAAGTAAGTAGCAAGTAGTAAGCCAAGTCCCCCCTGTGTCAATTCACTTACCTTTGCTCCGCGCGTTCCTCTCGCCGTGTTCCCGCGCCGCTCCGGTCTTCAGGGCGGACTGTGAGAGGAGCCTAGCTCCTCTCACGTTCGTCACGCTGCCCCGCCTACACACATCCTGACAGCCAATCACTGGCTATCAGGATGTGAGTGGCAGCGAGACTGGCCAATCATTGCATTTGAGCGCGCTGCCCTGGCTGTTTTTTTTTTGGATCACGCTGCAGAGTCCCTGCCGCCCGAGAGGAGGGAGGGGAGCGGGCGCCCGGCACACAAGAGCCGCATTAAAGCGTGTAAAGAGCCGCATGTGGCTCGCGAGCCGCGGCTTGCCGACCACTGGCCTAGGCAATCGGAAGCGGAAGTAGTCCTCCCCCCTCCCTCCCTGTAGTCTTCTGGGACATGTGACAGGTCACAGAAGACTACGGGGCCATTCACAAAGTGCAGCGCTTCTCGCGTATGCACAGTGGGCACCCGGGTGTGGAGCCGCAAACTCTCACAAGCAGGTGCCCACATTGAAGATGCCGGCGCCAGGGAGAGAAGATGGCAAGTGAAACCAGTGGTGGTGAAGACACTGCTGGACTGAGGGACAGGTAAGTGGCTGTACTTTAAAAGTCAGCAGCTACAGCTTTAGTAGCTGCTGACTTATTTTTTTTTTTTCAGGAGGAACTCCGCTTTAAATGAATTCTATACTGAAGAGGTATGGAGAGTGCCATTTCTGACTTCTACTTATGAACATTCTAATTCGCTGGCTACAATGCAGATGAAGTGCCAGCAGTCAGTCAATGGTCTAAACCAAATATAAATATCACACATACCGATGTTAACAGAGTGTCTAATCTCATTCTAGGTCGTTGACTCTCTGGAGAAGGAGATCAGCAATGGCAGGGGGTTGTATTCACGTCAGGTTTCCTATCAGTGTTATACATGTTCTTACAACCAGGAATGAACATAGCACCTAAATAGCCATTTAACCGATGGTACTAGCTCATAAAATTAATTTTCCAAGTCATAGCCATGATTATGCTGCTGGAGGACAAAGCTAATGCAACAAGATGGCTGCTATCTTTTATGATGTTCCTTACCTCTGTTCCCTCCTAAAACCAACAACCTGAAAGTCCACTTCTGTTTGTTCATATTTTGTTTCATTCACAAACCTAAGGTAGCCAGCTTTCCATTTATACAAAGGGTATAAAAATAGCTTCCTACCTCTTGCCTAATTGCTGTTGAAGAAGCAGTACTTTTTCTGAGAGTTCTTTTTCAACATTCTGCATATGCAACTCAAAGTCCTTAACACTGAGCTGTGCTGAGTCTTCCTTTTCGCATGTAAACTTCTGTGTCAAGGTTTCCTTTTCAAGCTTCTGTGCAGATAGCAGCTGTTCCCGAGCTTCTTCAAGTTTTTGTATGGATGCTTCATACATTTCTTTCTGTTGTTTTAAAGCCTTTTCATGCTGCTCAGTTTGCTTTTCAAGTACTTTTAAAGCATCTTCTAATTTAATCTGTAAGACATTAAGTTCTTCCTGAAGCCTGCTCTCTCTTTCTAGTGCTTGCTGATGGACACTGGTAAGATTATTAATGTCTCTTTGTAATGATTTGGTTTGCGCTTCATGAATATTCAGCATTTGAGAAATACATTGCTCTTTCTCCATTGTCAATAACATTTTGAGTTCTTCCAGTCCAAGCTCATGTTCACCTTTCTTGTTTTTTATCACATTATTTAAGTGAATAATTTCCTTCTTTAGTGCTTCAGTTTGCTCACTGACTTGGTAATTCAAGGTGTCCTGCTGCTGTGCTTTATTTTCTTCCATAATTAATTTTAATTCATCAACTTCCCCTTCTTTAAGAGCCAATTCCATTTCTAATTTACATCTAATATCAGAAAGTTCTGAAATTCTAAGGTTTAGTTCCTGAAGCAGAGAATCTTTATCCTTGGCAACAGCTGCACAAGATTCCTGCAATTGGTCCACTTTCTGTTTATTTTCTAACTGCAGTTTTTCCATGCAGCATTTATATTCTACTTTTACATCTTCAAGTTCTTGTGCATGCCTGAGCTGTAAATGATCTTCTACTTCTCTGAGATGTGTTTGCTCTAAAATTTTAAACTCCTCCTTGAGAAGTCTGAGTTTTTCTTCATTCTCTGCATGAAGTTTCTTCAAGTCCTCTAAGGTTGTTTCCCGGGACTCTCTGAGCTTCTGCATTTCATAAGTTTGTTCCCTCATGGCACTTTCAAGATGGATCATTTTCTGATCTCTTTCATTTTGTAAGTGAAGAAATGTTTCATTTTCAGTTCTGACAGCAGCAACTTCCATTTGTTTAGTTTGCAAATCTTCGTTCAGTCCCGTAATATTACTTTTTAACTGTTTTATAACTTCCTCGTTTACATTAAGGTCTTCCTTTGACAGCTGTAGTCGCTTCTCATAAGATTTTTGTAGAAGCTGCAATTCTTCAAAATGTTTCTCTTTCAATGCAGTTTCAAGAGAAACATTAGCATGTTGAATCATTTTTAGGATCTCTGTAGAAACGGATTTAATTGCACTGGCAAATTCACTCTGCTCCCTTTGTACAAGTATCTTTAATTGGCAAAGCTCTTCTCTAAAATTTCGCAAATTGGCTTTTGATTCTTGAGCAACAACTCTGCATCTGTCCACACAAGCTTTCAAAGATATGTTTTCGGCACTGTTATCTTTACTACCTTTTGTGTCCTGCATACGCCTGCTGTCAATGGCATTTATGACCGATGAATATAGAGACTCCACCATCATTTCAGGACTTTGTGTATCACTAATGTTAGGGGAGATGGGATTTTCCTCTATAACAAATTCATTGACAGCAGACATAAAGTCAGATTCAGGACTATCTGCTAACGAGTCCAAATCCAAGGAACCCTGTTTAAGTGACTGCTCAATATGTGGATGGGGAATCGTCTCAAAATCAAAGGTATGAGCATCAATACTATCTGGAGACAACTCTTCTAAGGGTGCTGGGATGGAGACAGATGGACAAATGGGACCCTGAAGACTAAGCGATGGAGGAGATTTGGATGAGGTAGTAGTTGTAGCTTCAGTTGCACTTTCAATCCTTGGTGTATTTGCAGATTGTGGTGAAACTTGACCATTAGACACCTGAAAAAAAAGTCAAGAAAACCAGTTAAGATATTTAATCAATTTAAACTGTGGTAGTTAGCAATAATTTGATACAATGTAACTACATCGTACTGACAAACTTGGCAATGCAAAGTACAGCACTAAGAGAAGTATGGCATAACATAACCTTATGACTGTACAAATATCCAAGTAATAAAAGGATAGTTCATACCTGCAGAATTTTGCTACATATTTGGTGGGATCATAATTAAAACACAATTTACAAATGGATAAACATGACTATCAGTAACATTATTAATCTTACTGACTTTCCCCTTACTGATGATCGCATTTTACTACTTAATAAGGGATTAGGCTTTTCACCCAGATGCAGGGGAAATGCTTTGAGGTGTATAAGGACATTAGCCTATGTTTTAAATGGGTCAATTTTAAATTATTATATGCCTGCAGAGATATTATTAATTCGTATTAGCCACTCCATAATGTCAAGTTGACAGCATCAAACAGTGACTTTAAAGTGGTTGTAAAGGCTCAAGGTTTTTTATCTTCATGCATTCTATGCTCTGGTTTGCATGAAGAGACAAAGGGATTTGATGCAGCCTACATCCACAGAAGATCTGCGGATGGTTCTCCAAGATGTCTGGAACAACTTACCTGCCAAGTTCCTTCAAAACCTGTGTATTTTGTTAACCACTTGCCTACCAGGCACTTATACCCCCTTATTTACCAGGCCAATTTTCAGCTTTCAGCGCTGCCGCACTTTGATTGGCAATTGCGCGGTCATGCAACATTGTACCCATATGAAATTTTGATCATTTTTTTCTCACAAATAGAGCTTTCTTTTGGTGGTATTTAATCGCCACTGGGCGCTTTACTTTTTGCGCTATAAATAAGAAAAGTGCAAAAAATTTGAAAAAAAAAAGTTTCTTTGTTTCTTTTATAAAATTTTTCAAACAGGTATTTTTTCTCCTTCACTGATGTGCGTTGATGAGGCAGCACTGATGGGCACTGATAGGCGGCACTGATGGGCACTGATAGGCAGCACTAAAGGGCACTGATAGGCAGCACTAATGAGGTGGCACGGATAGGCGGCACTGATAGACAGCACTAATGAGGTGTCACGGATAGGCGGCACTAATATGCAGCACTGATAGGCGGCACTGATAGGTGACACTGATGATGGGTACTGATAGACGGCACTGACTGGCATCACTGCTGGGCACTGACTGGCGGCACTGACTGGCACAACCCCTGGGCACTGACTGGTGGCACTGACTGGCAGCACTGCTGGGCTGCACTGGTGGGTGGCACTGGTGGGCAGCACTGGTGGGTGGGCACTGGTGGGTGGCACTGGTGGGCACAGGTGGGTGGCACTGCTGGGCACAGGTAGGTGGCACTGCAGAGTGGCACAGGTGGGTGCACTGCTGGGCACAGGTGGGTGCACTGCTGGGCACAGGTGGGTGATCTGCTGGGCACGGGTGGGCGGAGCTAGTGGGCGCACTGCTGGGCACAGGTGGGCGGACCTTGCGGGTGGCACTGCTGGGCACCGATCATCATGGCACTGATCATCAGTGCCCTGATGATCGGTGCCGATCCCCGCTCTGACAACTGCCGGTTCTCGGCAGTACTTTCCTCACGATCTGACAGCGTGAGGAAAGAGCAGCCGAGAACCGGCACTTGCATTTCCCTCTGATCAGCGTGTCATTGGACACCGCTGATCACGTGGTAAAAGGCCGCTGTGATTGGCCTTTTACCACATCACGTGATCTGCTGTGTCCGTAGGACACAGCGATCATGGAGATCGCCGGGTGCGCGCCCCCTGGGGCGCGCAGGAGAGCGCGTTCTGGGAGGACGTCATATGACGTCCACTCAGAACTGGCCGGCCGCAGTGCAGCCGTCATTCGGCTATCTGCGGTCGGCAGCTAGTTAATTGATAAAAATAAACTATTAACACTTTTATTTCTGAAAGCTGTCTTGATTTACAGCGTTTTTCACACCTGCCTAAAATGTTTGCACAGAATATATATTTACACACCTTTTTTCCTCTTTATTTTTTCATTACACAATCTCTGTTCTCAGCTGCATAAGGGGCTTGGAGAGGTGGGGGAAGAGAAACAGTAAATGGCTGTACAGCAGGGGGTATGTCAGCACAAGTCTGATTACTGAAGGATGCCAGAAAAACATACCACACTGAGATGGATGTGCTCTCATGTCTAGTGTGGTCAGTTTAAAATAAAAAATCAGGGGGACTGGCAGGGACACCTGGGATTTTACACAAAGGAAGAAATACAAAGAGAACAGGATACCTTTTAACACACGTACATGGCACAAAAAACACACATCAGCAATATGAAATGCTGGGGTAACATATTCTTTAGAGTGTAAGCTCTGGCAATAAGTGGTCTTATCCACTTATCGATGGTAGATTTGGATGTGGCATATCCCTTGCAAAGGCCTTAGGGTAGGACAAGTAGGGAGTCCATCCTCTCAAAAGAAGCTGTTGCTTTGAGGTAAATTCTAATGGCTCTGGCTAAGTCCAGGTAGTGAAGAGCCTTTCATCAATACAAATGACAACATTACAGGCCATCCCCACAGCATAGAGACCAGGTACAGCTCCCAAGGTTTTACCAAGGTTGCACAATTCAGATGCACTGTTTCTATTGTATTAGAAGTCAGTGAGGAGTTGATTGAAGAATCAAAAGAGAAATAAAGTAGTTACGCTAAGAGTTATATCTCCATAAAGGAGCGGAAGTTCACCACCTTAGGACAGTAGCAAAAAACTGAGGCTCATGAAAAGGAGTAGGGTTTTGGGGGGGCAGGAGGGATGCCCGGGTGGTCAATCCTCAAAAGCTTGTCAGTCACCTGAAGGGACCAGCCTATAACCCACGTCTATGAATATTCAGCTTGTGTCTTGTATTGTATGATTAAGATAAAAAAAATCCAGTTCCCTAAAGTGGACCTAGCATCAGATATGTTTTTTTTTTGTTAGGTACATGAATGCACATTATTGTGAAAGTGCAACACTTCCAGGTATTTATTTCTTCTCACGCAGATCAAAGTACTCACTCAAACAATGCCTTTATCAGCTTCTATTTACAAAGGGACAGTGCCATTTTTGTTCATGTATCATTCAGAGTCAGCATCTTGTTTTTGGACGGAGATGCTAGCTTACAGATGACACAATCATGTAAGTCATAAAGAACAGCAACAGTGGTTGGTTCACAAGTGAGTTTCTATTACTATGCAAGAGTACTTTATAACAGTTCATATTTAATTCATATAGATTTACACATTTGAACACAGCTTCTGTTTAGCAGGCACCAAGCTTACAGTATAGTCATTCCAATTACGAAAATCTCATATGTACTGTAAGATGTGGGTGCCTGAAGAAGAAGATAGCGTGCCTCAAAAGCTTGTACTATAATCTTTATACCTAGCTAATAAATGGTACCACCTTAAATTCAAACTTATGCTTTAACACGGTAATGCAAATTCAAAAGTAACTTAATATATTTAAATCTGCAGCTTTCATTAAATTACAGCAATACTTGGTGATCATACCATTAAAGTCTATATTTACTTAAAAAAAATAAAGAATATACGTAAGGGTGTTACTTGTCTTCAGACAGATGCATCTCACTGAAGGCGAGTATTATCCCTTGTGCTTATTTATTTATTTTAGCAAACTTAGGCTTTAAGGTAATTGTTTAGGCACTCCCTATTATAGGGTAACAACATTCTCTCCCAGTTGTGCTCAGGTGCTGTCACCGTGTCACACCGAATCACACCCCAAGAAATGCCATGCAGCCTTCATTATAGTGCAGGCATATAAACAGGAAATAGCTACATGAGATAAACATTGCTGTGAAAAAAAAGAAAAAACAAAAACAAGTAGTTTAACAAAATAAATATGTCACTGTTTATCATACACTTTAGCAAACATTGATTTGGGGTTTACGTCTATTTTCTGCTCTACTGTACTAGAAATATATGTACCACAAAAATACCACACCTTTTGTTCATTTAACAGATCTGTAATAGTCTGAGACATTTCATCCAAACTTTGTGCAGCTTTCACCAGGTTGTGGAGAGCACGGACATGCTGGTGCAGAGGCTCAAAATCACAAAGTAATGGTACCCTGAGGGGACAAAACACAATAGAAGATAACCTAACTTGCTTGCATTCAAGAACATGAATTCTACATTTAACGTTATCTTTTTCAAAGCAATAAGTAGTTAATCATTAGCATTAAAAAATAAATAAGAAATCAGACTTTAAGGTTGAACATGAAAAAGAGACATATTAAAGTCCATGTAAATTGTCTTAAAAGCAAACCAAAAAAAAATTCCATCTGAAGCTAAAAAAATATTGCTCAGAAGAAAAAATTATTTTGCTGGCATAAAGATAAAAATGGAAACACAGAAAATTGTATTAAAACGCCACTGCACTTCTCAAAAACAAGAATGTCTAACTTAATTCTCAATATGTTTAATTAGACAATTCCAAAAACATTTGTTTCACTGCTTAGCCATAATTTATGGTCATTGATTTCCTATTAATCACAAGTGCTTGTTAGTGAAGAAAAAAAAAAAGAAAAATCTTGGCAAATTCTTTGATTAAATGCCTCTATTCAGCTTTGTAATGAATGAACAACTGCATTAATACCCAAGGGACTTTGCTCGGCAAAACTATTGGAGTTGAAATAGAAATGTACAATCATGCAAACAGTAAATCTTCTTTTTTTCCTCTTCTAAAGTGATATTGGATTCAACCTGGACTGCACAATATTTCAAATGTCAGACATTGTGTGTGTTGAATGCAACCTTAATTTAATAAGATTTATTTTCATCCAGGTCACCACCTGCTTGCTCCGATGACTCACTATTGCAGCAATATATAAAATGTCAGTATGAATAGGAACATGAAAAATGGACTATATTTTGAAAAGAAGCATGAAGTACAAATATAGGGATCTTTGAAATGTCTGAATTCTATTTGTTTTTTTTGAAGCAAGCTCATATAGCATATTACTGCTGTGGCAGAGTATGACTAGAAGAGCGAATCTGAAGACCAATAAATGTATGGGCCTTAAATTATCAGGTGAATGTAGTGAGCACTAAAGTATAAAAGTGAGATATGAAACCAATAAAAAAAAAAAAGTAGGAGGGGATGAGTTAGAATAACAGAAGTTTACTGCAAAAAAACAAAATAATTTCCCAATACTAAAAAGTACCCAAAATAAAAAAAGTTACAAGCATCAATTAGAGCTGCTATCTGCCTCACACCAATATACAGAATGTATAATAGTAACTATACTTATACTAGTAACTGCCTCAGTCTCTATACATCTTTGCCATGCCTATATGTATATTATTATTAGAGGCAAAAAGACTAAGTTTTCTCTATATTGCCAGAAAAGAAAATTAGGGAATGAGTCTTCCCAAAATGCACAGAGAAACAAATAAAACCTGACAGTCATTTAAACCCATCCCCAGTCTACCCTAACTAGAAGAAAAGGTTTTGACACGATATCCACTTTAAAGTGGAACTTTAGGGCAAAATTAAAATAGGGCGAACAGGCAGGAATTTTAATGCAGAAGAGGCAATGCTGAATCCAACTGAACTCCCATGCATGCACGGGAGTGACATCATCCCCACCAAGCCAATGAAAGCGGGCAGCAATCGAGATCCGGTAGCCAGCTGGGTGGGGGAGCTTGGGAAGCTGCATCACTGGAGCTATGTACAGTCCCGCTTTAAGCAAAGCTTGCTATAATTAAGAATAACAATTAAATCTAGAGGACATTACCTGAGGAAAAGTTGCACTTCTGGAGGACAAAGTGACTGCAAAAACTGAAGGTCATATACAGATATATCAGGAAGCTCGCTATCAAATTTCCTTGGCTTTCGAGTCTAAATATGACAAAAAAAAATCCAGAGTAAAAATTATATACATAATTATAGATGCTGGTAAATAAGACCTACCAAAAAAGTATATTAGAGAATAATTAAAATACATAAAACATTTAAGATAAGCTTTTCAGTCCTAGGTTTGGCAATGACTGGGGAAGTATTTAATACATAAAGTATCCCCCTACATCAAGATGTTGAAATTCATAGAGAGTCCCCATTTATACAAGTATGGGTGACCATAATATCTTTAAGTATTATAACAAAGGACATAGGAAGTAATATAGAGTTTATGTTTCTCCCTTTGTACTCATTGTTGCCATACAGATACAGTGCTCAAAATAGTGCTCAGTTAGGATTCATTGTTAGGTATGTACATAGAAAGATTGTGAAACTATTTTCATGCCAAAAAAAATTAATTCTTGCATAAAATATTGTAAAAATGTGTTCTTCAATAAATGGCTTAGTGATAGTTCTATGGGAAGAACTATCAGCATCACTACCCCTTACTACTCAGCATCACTCTGAAACACATCAGTCTCTTTTAACACTTTTCCCTCCACCCTTACCTGCCCCTACCACTCTTTCTTGCCCTTACTAATATTTCCTGCCCTCATCCTTTATCTCCTGCCTTCACCACTCTTCCCAGCCTATACCACTTAACTCTGCTCTTAATCTTCCCTGTCATCACCACACTTCTGTGCCCTAACTACTCTTCCCCTGCCTTCATCACTCCTCCCTTACCCTCACAACAGTTTCTCTGCCTTCATTACTCTACCCTTTGCCACCACCTCAATCCTCCTGCTTGTACCATTACTGTTGCCGCTATGCCCCTTTCTCCCATCCCCAACCTTTTCTGTTCTAGAACAGGCACATTTTTTCTAGTAAATATATGTATATCATAAAGCAAAGTTTTCTTAGCAAATTTTTGCTAAAAGAATTGGCTTGTTTAGATTATCTGGCACCTGGACTTAACAAGCAGTAAGGTGTTAATAAATGTATACTTTTATGTGCTGATCTCTGCACAATTACACTGCGAATGAAGGGTGTCATGGTGAGCAGGTAAGGGCTATGGCATGCTGCACTCACAGCATGTCCTATGCATCATTCAGTCTGTAAAACCGAGGACATTCTGTGGCAGGTAAAAATGTTTTTAACACTGGCTAGTGGGACGTTTTCAGAAACAAAATAGCCCAAAGTTAAAATTTAAACACCCTCATAAACCTAATTATATACAGTAAGACCAAAAATAGAGGTAGAATTTTTAGTGTTTCATTTTAAGCATGTCAAGGAAAGCACAGCTTTTGTTACAGCCTGGTACCATTTTTCACTAATTAGATGAGCACAAATGGTTTTGAAACAAGTAGTAAAGAAGCTAAGAAACCACACACAAAGCAAAAAGCATACTGGTATTTACTTCCTACACATATGAGTGATATCAGCTTCCATAGTCAATGAGAAGAAAACATTTATATTTCCTGCTAAGTGTAGAACTGTAAGGTTTTCAGCGTCAGAATTGTATTATGGCAAACCAAACAGACCAAAAGTCTCTGGTAAAATATTTTCAACTTACTGAGTTAACCAATAAACTGTATCACTTTACTACCAAAAGTTGTAAAAGAAAAGACTAAGTAATAGACTATGTTGTACATACACAGAAAGATGAAGGCCAAGAGTCAAGTCCTCGAAAAAGACGATTTCTTAAATAAGATTTCCCTGTATGAGAAAGAGAATTAATTAGAAATTTGATGCCTTAGCAGTATAAAGACCTACACATTTTACACAAGCTTTTTTTTTTCTTTAAGGAAGATTTATTGGGTTTTTTAAGTCATACAGTGAGTAGACCATACAAATGAGACTATTAGTGAAAAAAATATTGAGAAAGGTAGGGCCTCATAGAATACCAGGGAAATATTTGGAGTTTGTAGGATGAGTGGGTGAGTAAAGCGATAGAGTATTGGTGTTGGGTTTTGGTTCTGGGTGTGTGATGGGTTTAGGTGTGTTGACTTGAGGTCTACCATGAACATATGACTTCATTTAAAAAAATATAGATACTGGGAGAGGCTGTATAAGAGTATGAGATAGGTGGTGGGGGAAGAAGGGGGATGAAGATGAAGAAAGAGGATGAAGAAAAGGGAGGGTGAGAAGGAGGTGATGATTATAGTGTAGATAGTACAGTAGGTTAGGAAAGAGAGTGGAGGAAAATAAATGATATAGAAAGAAGGGGAGGGAAAAGGGGGTATAACATTGAATGCCCGGAGAGCCACTAAGTCCGTGAGGGTGTGAGAAAGGATGGATAGGAGGACAGGAAACAAAAGTAGGTCTGAGTTCGGGTGTATATGAGCATGACAGGGTTGTTGGGAATTTGGGCTTAGAGTATATCGTGTCTCTGCACATTGTCTCACATTGGCGAGAAACGATCTCTTTTCCGGTTACCAATTGTAGTGTGATTTGCACTTCGAGCGGAGATGTATTGGTTGTGTGTAATAGCTAAGCATTCAAACTATCCAGCCCTTTCCTAGGGCCGAAAACACAGAGAACCTCGAAGGGGGTGAAGGGAACAGAGATTAACCTGAACAAATTAGCATAAACTATCTTTTACATTAACATAGTGTAGAAGAAATAAGTGTGGTCAGAGAGAGCTACATGTCATGGCTCAAAAATTCTTTCATCCTGGAGAAAAAATGTTTGCTCCTGTAAGGAGAGTGTTGCAGTAACATATGAGTTCCATTTTCAGATGTATTGGTCTTCTTTTTGGTTGGAGTATGAAGAGACTAGGTTGAGTTTGTCCATACATAGAAGAAAGTTGAGATCTTGGTTTAAATCAGATAACGTTGGGGGGTGGTTGGAGACCCATTTTTTCAATATGGTCCTTCTTGCTACCAAGAGACAAGTAGATATCCATGGTTTGTTTCTTCTAAGAGCATGGAGTTGAGAGGATATTGATCCTTTAGTTGGTTCTCCATATTGCCAAATAGAAGTAGTGGATCTTTAGACAGCAGGAGAGTGGTGACGAAGGATATAAAGTTGATTACTTGTGTCCAAAAGATGGAAATGGAGGGGCAGAGCCAGAATCTGTGGTGTAGAGAAAATATAGGGGTATTGCAGAGCGGACATTTGGACGCTGCAGGATTGTCTTTCAAGTAGACTCGAGGCATGTACACTCGATGTAGAATTTTAAATTGTTGTTCGCGCCAAAACTCATTGGTGTTGAAGGCTCATGTGGTGTTAAAGCCTGATAGTATTTGATCTGCTAAAAAGGCATTGTTAAAGTCTCTAAATCAGGACAGTACTGAGGCCGAGGTTTCCAGTGGTTTTGTGTAGAAAAGGTTTAATGGTTTATAGATGTTTGATATTTTGTAGTTTCGGTGTTGTGCCAATACATCTATTATTATAGTGGAAGATCTAATGGACTTGGTCGGTGTCACAGAATTGACAGTTCCTCACTTGTAGTATATAGAAAAAGTGATGAGATGGTAGGTTGTATGATTGTTGGATGAGGTGCAGAGGTTTTGGTGAGCCGGTGGAAGTGTTCAACAATTGTTGTATAAGAGTAAGGTTTTGTGCTACCCAAGTACCATAGGCTGCATACTGGAGGGAAAGGATGGGTTGTTATGAATAGGAAGAAAGCACGAAATCCACGGAGAAACTCCCAGCTTGCGTCTCACTTCCTTCCATGCAATAAGAGTGTCACGGATAAGAGGGTTGTGTTTTAGATGGGGCGGAAGAGAGTTTACATTTGAATGTAGGAGGGCCGTGAGGTTGAATGGATACACCATAGCGGATTCGAGTTGGAAGTTGAAGTATACAGACGCTTGAGTAAGCCAGTCTATATAGACACGTAAGAGGCAGGAGAGGTTATATGTTCGTATATTGGGGAGTCCGGACCCCCCCTCACCCCTCGGAGGGTATAACTTGTGTGGTGCAATGCGAGGACGTCTACATTTCCATAGAAATTTAGATATTGCCTGGTTTAGCTTTGTGCAATCTCTATGCTGGAGAAGGAGGGGTATAGTCTGGAGAGGATATAACAGCTTCAGGAAGCTCACCATCTTAAACAGATGCGACCTACCCAGAAGTGATAGTGGTAGATCTCTCCACATCTCCAACTCCTCCACAATTTTATTAATCGTTGGTGTGAGATTAAGCATGTATAGTGATGAGGCCAGCTTTCCTATTTTAATACCCAGATATGTAATATAGTTGTGAGCTAGTGTGAACGGTGAATTCTGGGTAAACTCAGGAGGGCGGGCATGGTACAGCGGCAGAATTTAACTCTTGGAAAAGTTTATACGAAAACCTAAGTAATGGCAGAATTCAGTAAATGTGTCATGGATGTGTGGCAGATCCAAGGAGGGGTTTGAGGTGAAAATTAAAATGTCGTCCGCGAATAGCGATAATCCCAGATCTTGTTGCCCAATTGATACCCCATGGAGATCAGAGTGGAAAAGCAAAAAGTGGGCTAGGGGTTCCAGAGCAAGATTAAAAAGTAGTGAGGATAGTGGACATCCCTGTCTAGTTCTCTTATGGAGATTTATAGGATTAGAAATGTGGCCTGCTGCAAATATTTGGGCTGTCGGTGCTGAATACATTGCTTGAATCACATGGATGAAGGGGCCTGCAAATCCAAATCTCTGTAGTATTAAAAACATCCAGGTGAACTTGACATTATCAAAGGCCATTTCGGCATCTAGGGATATGATCGCTGTGTCTTGGAGAAGATTATTTTTAGCGTGATTGAGGACTGTTAAGACTTTACGTATATTTGAAGTGGCTGAACGTCCCTGGACGAAACCTGCTTGGAAGAGGATCAAAGAAAGAGCGCACAAACCTTGCACATTACCTCAATAAATAGTGACTAATTTTATTTAATTTAGGAAATATACTCACAAAGGTGACGGTAAAACAGGCATAAGTAAACCATATCCACACAGGGTTACAGGTAAATCCAAAGGGGGGGGATAAAAACTAACGTGTTTTGAAGGGTGCTCCCTTCTTCATCAGAGCTCCTTGCTGCAGTGCTGTTCCTGATCCCTTTCACATGTGTGTTTGTGTGTGCTCACCTGCTTAGGATGGGAGGATTAGTGAGGGTAAAATTTAGGCCAGTCGATTTGCAATAATTTTGGAAAGCAGTTTGGCGTCTAGGTTCAATAGAGAAATTGGATGGTAGGAACCAGGATTAGTGGGGTCTTTGTCTTTCTTAGCTATTAGTTTGATGTAAGCCCCAAAGCCAGAAGGGAGGTATTCCCCTCCCTCTTGGATTGTTTGAAACACTGTCTGCAGGGTGGGTGTAAGAGTTTTGTTCATAAGTTTGTAGAACTCTGCGGTATAGTCGCCAGGTCCCGGAGCTTTTCCATTTGTTAAAGATTGGATGGCCCGGCTAATGTCAGTTTGAGTCATTGGGGTGTTCAGGGTTTGCAGTGAAGTAGGGTCAATTTGTGGTAGATTAATTCTTTCTAGAAAGGCAGTGGCCCGGTCTGCATCATAGAGGCTTGCGAAGAAATCCTCCAATATGGAGATTATTTCCTCTGAGGAATTTTTTAGGTTGCCCTGGGGGTCTTTTAAAGTAGCAAAGTGGTGGGGACAAAAGATTTTCTGCATAGGCGTGCTAGAAGTTTACCCGACTTGTTCCCATATTTGTGATATTGGAGATCAAGATAAGATTTACACAAGCTTAGACATCAGAAATGGATTTTAAAACACCAGTTGTTAAGATAATACAAATATGAAATGTACAACACGACTTTTAATGACATATTGAAGAGAAATCAGTGTGTACAAGGACTGCATAAGCATTGAACTCATGAAAATCACAGTCTGATTTGTGGTCTGCTTTAACTGTTTATTAGCTTCAATCAATTCAATCAAATCAATCACTTAATTTAGGTCTAGTGCTTCAAGCAGCTGCCTATTTCTAGAAAAGCCTCTTTAGAGCTCTGAAATACGTACATATTAGATAGTGTAAGTTGCTTCAAGTTCCCAACAGATGCTGTCGTTCCTTCCACTTCTGCTTCTTCAAAGCTGCTCTGGCTGATGAAGTGCAAGTGGGACAAGCCAGTGGGAGAAGGATGCAGCACACACAAAAAGTGTTTCAGAGCCTTAAAGTTTTTGCTTGGCACACTAGAAGCATATTGGAGCATTGAATACAATACAGACAAATGGTCCTACATTTTAGCAACTTGCTGATAACTCTTTAAAATGTCTACTAGGGATTAAATCAGAATAAAGTAAATCTGAACCAAAACTGAACATTATAAACTGGACATATAACGACATATAAACTGTCAACCAAACTATGGAACCTCTTCAGTTCACAATCAAGACTAAATGATAATGCTATAATAAATATTAGAATGCTATCATAAAAAAAGCTAATGATGCTTCCCCATAAAAGTATTCTTTTACATCTAATAATACATTTGATTAAATTAATTTAGCAAACCCACCCTATCAGTAAGGCAACTGCTAAAATCAAGTATACATTCCACTGGAACATTTGCATACAACTGTATAAATGAAAGCCTTGCAAATTCCAAGCAGGCTTTCAAGTGTTTTGCACTGAGGAGAGGCTTCGGTCTATCCACTCTGCTATAAAGCCCACATCGGTGCAGAGCTGCAGTGACAGTTGTCCTTTTTGAACTTTGCCCCATCTCCACATAGGATCTCTGAAGCTCAGTCAGAGGGACTATCGGGTTCTTGGTCACTTCACTTACTAAGGCCTTTCTTCCCTGATTGAGGAGTTTGGCCGAGCGAACAGCCCTAGGAAGAGTCCTGCTTGTGCCATACTTCTTCCATTTGAGAATTATGGAGGCCACTGTGCTCTTGGGAATCTTCAGTGCAGCAGAAATTTTTTTTGTAGCTTTCACCAGATCTGTGCTTTGCAATAATCTTGTCTCTAAGTTCTGCAGGCAGTTCCTTTGACCTCATAACTTTTGTTCTGACACAGTATGCATTGTCAGCTATGAGGCCTTTCCAAATCATGTCCAATCAAGTTAATTTACAACAGGCAGACTCCAATCAAATTGCAGAAACATCTCAGCAATGTTTCAGAGAAATTGGGGGCACCTTAGCTAAATTTTAAGTGTTGGAGCAATGGGTCTGAATACTTATGCCTATGTGATATTTTAGTTTTTTATTTTTAATAAATTCACAGACATTTCTAAAATTCTGTTTTTGCTTTGTCATTAAGGCGTACTGAATGTAGATTAATAAGAAGAAATTAATTTAAACAACTGTAGTATCAGGCTGCAACATAACAAAACTGAAAAAAGCTGAAGACGGTAGGAATACTTTCTGAATCCACAGTATATTTGATGTATTATTGTTTAGTCTTGACTGTTAAGTGTGATTGAAGATTTAGCTGTAATTTGATTTTTTATTCTTTTTTTTACCAGGGGACTCCAGAACTCAGCTAACACATTATTTAAAACCTTGAATATATAGAAATCTGTTTTTCTTGGAGTTTGTTTGAGAGAACTCAAACAAATGCCATTGGATACAATGGTAAAATAGGTACTACAGTTGCAAGAAAAAGTATGTGAACCCCTTGGGATTACGTGGAGTTTTGCATGAATTGGGCATAAAATGTGCTCTGAACGTCATCTAAGTCACAACAATAGAAGAACACAGTCTGCTGAACATAATACTACACAAACATTAAATGTTGCCATGGTTTAATTGCACATAACATGTAAACATTCACAGTGCAGGGAGGAAAAAGTATGTGAGGCCCTAGCTTAATGACTTCTCCCAGAGCTAATTGGAGCCAGGAGTGAGCCAACCTTAACCCCAATCAGTGTGATGATATTGGATGTGTTGCTGACAGCTGTCCTGCCCTTAAAAAACACACACCTGTTTTGGGTTTACTGGTTTCAAGAAGCACTGTCTGATGTGAACCATGCCTCGCAGAAAAGAGCTCTCAGAAGACCTACGATCAAGAATTGTTGACTTGCATGAAGCTGGAAAGGGTTACAAAAGTATCTCCAAAAGCCTTGATGTTCATGTGTCCATGGTAAGACAGACTGTCTACAAACGGAGAAAGTTTAGCACTGTTGCTGCTCTCCCTAGGCGTGGTCGTCCTGTAAAAATGACTGTAAGAGCACAGCATGAGGTAAAGAAGAATCCCAGAGTGTCAGCTAAAGACCTACAGAAATCTCTGGCACATGCTAACATTTTTGTTGACACATCTACAATAAGGAAAACATTAAACAAGAATGGAGTACATGGGAGGACACCACGGAGGAAGCCATTGCTGTCCAAAAAGAATATTGCAGCACGTTTGAAGTTTGCAAAAGAGCACATGGATGTTCCACAGCACTACTGGCAAAATATACTGTGGACAGATGAAACCAAGATTGAGTTGTTTGGGAAGAACACACAACACTACGTGTGGAGAAAAAAAGGCACAGCACACCAACATCAAAACCTCATACCCACTGTAAAACATGGCAGAGGGAGCATCATGGTTTGGGGCTGCTTTGCTGCCTCAGGGCCTGGACGGATTGTTGTCATTGATGTGAAAATGAATTCTAGAGTTTATCAAGACATTTTGCAGGAAAACGTACGACCATCTGTCCGCCAACAGAAGCTCCGCAGAGGATGGGTGAGGAAACAGGACAATTACCCAAAGCATACAAGTAATTCAACAAAACAATGGCTGCAAAAGCACAGAATACAGAATGGAGTGGCCCAGTCAGAGTCCTGACCTCAACCCGATTGAAATGCTGTGGCATGACCTTAAGAGAGCGATTCACACCAGACATCCCAAGAATATTGCTACACTGAAACAGTTTTGTGAAGAGGAGTGGTCCAAAATTACTCCAGATTGTTGTGCAGATCTGATCTGCAACTACAGGAAACGTTTGGTTGAGGTTATTGCTGTCAAAGGAGGGTCAACCAGTTATTAAGTCCAAAGGTTCACATACTTTTTCCTCCCTGCACTGTGAATGTTTACATGTTATGTGCAATTAAACCATGGGAACATCTAATGTTTGTGTAGTATTATGTTCAGCAGACTGTATTCTTCTATTGTTGTGACTTAGATGACGTTCAGAGCACATTTCATGCCCAATTCATGCAAAACTCCACATAATCCCAAGGGGTTCACATACTTTTTCTTGCAACTGTATTGTTGTATTTCAGTTGACAGTTGGCTATTGTTTTGTAACCATGATTACCAACAGCTTAACCTTCTAACATATATGACCTATGGCATGTATGATACAATAGTGCCATCTTGAGGTTGAATTGGAGAATGTATCACCTATATAATTGGACAGCGTAATAAGGTAGAGAGGGACTACACCCATGTGGGATTGGCTATCTACGCTTTCTAAATAAAAGGCAACAGAAACTGACAAGGAGGACTCTAAGATGACTTAACACCAAGGAAGATCTCTGACAGTTGCAATTGCTTTAGAGTAAACCTGAGTCCTCACGTTGCCTATGGAGATCGTGAACCCACTCTAACCTGAGTTAAGTAACCTTTCCAGCGTATTACTACTAGTGTATACAGAACATAGATTTGCTAGGATTTAGGTAGCATATTTCCTTGCTTATAACGCAAAGTAACCTTTAGTAGACACCAAGCAAAACAATTGGGGGCTCTTCCAGGATTTGTATTCATGTTCAACTGAAGCAGACCTATTTTCTGTGGTGTGTGGTGGGGAGACTATTCAAGAACTGTTGAGAGTAGAGATCCTTAGACCTGCTTTAAGTCGTTTCTCTCCAGTGTTCCCTGTAAAGAAACCTGATGGGATATAGAATTACTGTGAATTACAGAGGCCTAAACAAAGGGGCACCTCCATTGAAGTCAGTTGTACAAGATATGATCTCCATCGTTGAGAAAATTGCTAAAGAGGCAGTAGAATATCATGCTGTAATAGACCTAGCTTATGCTTTTTTCTCAATTTTGATAGGACCAGTTTGCCTTTGTGTGGGATAGTTGCCAGTACACTTTCACTGTCCTTCCACAAGGCTACCTTCATTCTCCAACGACTTGTCATGGACTGATTGCCCGACATTTAAGTACACTGAATCTGAAAGTCGCTGTGTTTCACTACATCGATGACATCATGATCTCTGGGACAAAAGAAGATGCAACTGAAGCACTGCACCTACTGATAAAGCACATGGAGAACAGAGGATGGGCTATCAATAGAGACAAAGTCCAAGGACCTGCCACAGAGGTGAGCTTCTTGGGAATGATGTGGACTGGGAAACAGAGGAAAATTCCAAAGACAGTTGTACAAACTACTCAGGCACTGTCTCCTCCTACTACCAAAAAGGAGGCACAGAAGTTCATTGGAGTTGGGGGATTCTGGAGATTGTTTATCCCACATCCTGGACTTATCCCGAGGCCTATATACAATGTTATCAGGAAAAAGACTGCATTTTCATGGGGTTCAGAGCAGCAGACTACATTCCTTGCTGCTAAAGAAGCCAATTTGCAGCATCAAGGATTGGTCCCAATGATGCTCTATTGGATATAAATTTGGAGATTTTGGAGGCCAAGTCAACACCTCAAACCCGTTGTTGTGTTCCTCATACCATTATTGAATCATATTTTGCAGTGTAGCAAGGCACATTATCTTGCTGAAAAAGACCACTGCAATCAAGGAATACTGTTTCCATGAAGGGGTGTACTTGGTCAGCAACAATATTTAGGTATGTGGTATGTATTAAAGTGATATCCACATGAATGGCAGGACCCAAGGTTTTCCAGCAAAACATTGCCCAAAACATCACACTGCCTCTGCCAGCTTGCCTTCTCCTCACATACTGCATCCCGGTGCCATCTCTTTTCTCAGCTTGCATCCCGCCATCCACATGATTTCAAATAAAATGCGATTCATCAGACCAGGCCACCTTCTTCTACTGCTCCATGGTTCAGTTCTGATGCACATGTGCCCATTGTGGGCGATTTTGGCTGTGGAAACAGATCAGCATGGCCACCCTGACGGGTCTACGGCTTCTCCAACCCATACAAAACATACTGCGATGCCTATTTCAACACATCAACTTAAGGGGCAATATGTTTACTTTCTGCCCAATATATCCCACTCAACTTCAGATGCCATTGTAAGAGATAATCAACATTATTAATTTACCCTGTCAGTGGTCATAAAGTTATGGCTGATTGGTGAATGTTTAAATGGAAATTTCAAATGGAATCCTCATTTCTTCCTTTCCTTGAGTGTCTTTACTGTAATGGGTGCTTGCAATGAACAATATATGGCATGGAAAGCAGGGGTGATTGAGAAAAAACTCAATTTTTGGGTGTATGATGGTAGGTCGAATGAATGGTCTTTTTCTATAACTATTGGAGATACCAGTGGTGTCCTTCCCTGTCCTTTCTGGGTTTGTCTGATTTTACTAGGTTAAAATGAAGGAGGCACATTCTATTTGGAAATTTGCTCACTTTATGTAAAATCCTTCTGGAGAAAGTGGCACATCAGCATGGCTTTGTAATTGGAGCATTTGGCCTAAACAATGAACCATGTTGGAATCTCTTGCCACTGATGTTCTCAAAAGCATTACAAAGCCAAAATTTTGAGATGTTAAAACTGGCAACCAGTCAACAATGAAAAACCAGTTTTTAGTGGAGTTGACATTCAACTTAGTTTTTGTCCCCAGACAGTGAATTTTGTCTTGTCCTTACAAAAAGACATAATACAGATTTAAGTATATTTCAGCAGAAATTAGCAACAATCCTAGTGTTTTAAACGGACTCTTTCATGTTTAAAAAGTGTCTAATCACAGAGGTTAGCTGCCAGCAACCACTGTGATTGGCTCCTTGCCTCTACTCCATGGTGTGCAGCTGCTGATAACAGCCTTAAAATCATAGAGCTATACAACATACTGGAAGCATGCTCTGAAAAATGGATGATTTCATACATGATGTGCAAACATGATTAACAGTGTCAGTGCTATGAGCTTTACGTGCATAATGAACATCAGGCACTACTTACTAAACAGTTTCCCAAATGTTTCCCTTTTTGCTTTTTCATTTTCATAGAGTGATTTTCCATCTTTTACTAAAGCATTCGCCCACTGTTAAAGAAGCATACAGATTTGTTAAAATGTGAAGCTTCAATCCATTTATCAAATACAACAGACATTTCCTTCTACTACAGCATCTAAAATATTGATTTCATTCATTAGATATCTAGTCAATGATCATGTAAAAGCTTTGGAGAGAATACATACTATACAGAACCCCCCCCCCCTTCCCCCCAAAACCTGGATTTCCATATTCTGCATTTGCTGGTCAATTGGGTCCCTCGGAATAAACAGGGGTCACATGGAGGGCAGAGATCAAACCCAAAATTTAAGAAATGGAGTTTTCATTGTATAATGAAAGCATTTCAAACCACTCAACAGGTTTTTCAATTGGAATCATATTTGGAAGGATCTATTGAGGAAACTACACATGGTTGCTGCTTGTTTCCCTTTATTCAAATTCGATTAGAATCAAATTAAAAAATAAATAAATACATAAATGAAGTAACTGTTAATACCTTCATTTTTAATAGATGTCACTGGAACTTAACAATGCTCATAGCGCAATTGTTTACAGGTATTATAATGCCAACACAGGAAGATAAATAGCAAAAAAAAACATTTTTTAAATGTTTATTTTGCTCAACAAAGTTACTCTGTACCTTTCTCATGGTAGACATTAAAAAAGGAATACCTGCAAAACTGATATTTTGTTATGGGCCTGGCAATTTTGGGGCAAAACAAACTACAACATGAGTTCCCAATATGGAATAAATAGGTTATTCAAAAGGATGCCATCTACCCAATCTGAACTATCAACTAAATATGAATACTATGAATAGGAATGTATCCTCCGCATAAGGTAGGTGGAGGACTGAAGGTAATGACCGTAATAAAGCTCAAACGAGTGTATGTATCAGGATGTCTCACGGATAGACCAAGCCTTTCTGCTCTCGCACACGACCGGGGTAGTCCAGACCAAACTGTAAAAAGGCAAAGCAATAGCACACCGGCCTAAAACATTATCCTAAAAAGATTTACTGTTATAGATAATAGATAAAAACATACTCACAAACATGTGATGACAATTGGCATAACAAATGACAACCACTTGGTACAATGACCGATGGGGGCCAATGGGCCCTGACGTCTAGATGGGAGCCACCCCAGGGCCAAATTATGGCTGACGCGTTTCAAGGGCAACCCTCTTCCTCAGAGTCCCTCGAAACGCAGCAGAAATAATTTGGCCCTGGGATGGCTCTTATCTAGAAGTCAGGGTCCATTGGCCCCCCATCGGTCATTGTACCAAGTGGTTGTCATTTGTTATGCAAATTGTCATCACATGTTTGTGAGTATGTTTCTATCTATACTACAATAAATCTTTTTAGGATAATGTGCTAGGCCGGTGCTCTCTTTCTTTGTCATTTTGCAGTTTTTATCAACTAAACATGTAATGACCATGCTGCAAGATAGAGACACAGAACCAAAGCCACACCTTTCCTCCTCCTCCACAGCGATTGAAAGCAGCTATCATGATTTGGCTTTGGTTTTATGTTGACCATGTTGTCTGTGTGTGCCACACTGAGAACGGCTGCATATAAGCTTGTAGTTCAGTATGGGAGCATGTACAAAATGGACATGCCAGAGAGACTCCAATAGTCCCAACAGGACTGGGAGCTCAACAGGACTGGGAGCACACACATACATAAAATCAGGCAGTGGGGTCGCGGGGACAGTATCAGGAGCAAAGACAAAAGAAAATCATTATTAAAAAAAAAACAGCAAGAGCATGCAAGTCCTGCTATCAGTCTCTCATTTTACAAAGAAACATTTTGGCTTTACTATCACTTTAAGCCCTAAAGCGGGCCTTAGCCTGTCTCCTCTTCCCAACCCAAACATATAACCTAACCACATAATGTCAGTCTATGCACTTTACACTATTAATAAAGATTTTAGTGAACATTTACTTTATCCAGTACCAGGAAATCCTGCGATGTGCCAAAAGCTTGGTGCTCTTAGATCCTGGGACCAGTAGAATACACTGTAGTCTACAATTCATTTTTAAAGGTCACAAACAAAATTCTCACCTCTCTGTAGTGCTTTATGAACATTTTCCTCCTGACGACCTCAACCACCGCTAAGCAGTACATCTGAGGAACTGTACTCAATGCCTCAACAATTTTCACCCTTTCAAGAAGCTCCATTAAAAGTCGGAATAAAGCCTGGATTTTTTCCCCATCTTGGTCAGCATGTAGCATTACAAAGCAGCACCACCTAAAAGGTAAGAAATACTTCAGTTGTACAATCTATTCATACCCAAATTTGTTTTGTGTAACAAGATGCTTCTACACATAACTTTTTTAACTAAACATTTTAAATAGGCAGACAGAGAATAAAGAGTAATATCATTCACCCCTAAAAGTGCGCCTCTAACATTAGTGCTCATGTAGTGACTCTGCATGAATATATACTATGACTACTGTCAAAAAAAAATGGAAGGATCATAAACAATCCCTGCTTCTTTACTGACCACCTCACATGAGCCTGTCATTCTTAAAGCGGCAGTAATGTCAGAAAAAAATGTAAAAAAGCCGGATCCCTGCAGGATAATGCCTTAATGTGATAGTTTGCACTGCATACTAGCAAAATATAGCAGACTTACCTTTAAAACTAAGCCTTCCAGTGGTATGCTGTCACTACTGCTCAACATCTTGGCTAGTAACCAGCAAAATGTTTAAAGTATACCTAAAGTTCTAAAGCCAAACTTTTAATAGAGCAGGGAGTGGTTTAAATCCTCGTTAGTTTTTGTTTTCCAAATCTTCTCTTGCTACTATAACAAGTGTCCTAGTGCAACATATCCCATGCCCTCCTATACCGATGGCTTCTGTAAAAAGTTTCCATGAATTTCTGAAAACTTTGAAACCAGGACAAACATAGAGAATGAGTCCCCCAGTAATAAAACCTGAAAAACTAACCCTACCATACTCCATCCAAATCAGGACAAAAGTTTGGGCTTTAAATACACTTTGGAGGGTCTCTTTAACCCTCAAATGTGAATATTGGTTTACCTGTGAAATAGTTTTCTTGGAGCACCTCACAGGACACATGATATCTTCGTATCCCTTTCAATAAGGTAATGCTGTCACCTTCAGGTGATTGGACATTCCAAGACACAGGGTATCTTCATCTCCATCATGAAAGGAGTGTCCCAAAGCATTGAATAAGAGGGTAGGGCGACATAGAAACAAGCTGACAGGTCCCAAACTAAACCAGGAGAGGTTAGAACCTCACATAGCAGCCTGCAAGACCTCTCAACCAAAGGTCGCAGCCTCAGAGGCTCAAACATCTACTTGGTAAAATTTTATAAAAATATGAACTAAATACCATGCAGCAGCCTTACAAACTTGATCTACCAAAGCCTGATGGTGAATAGCTCAGGAAGCATCAACACCCATGGTAGAATGAGCCATCACTAATAACTGTGGAACTTTAGACCGCAAGCTTGAGGAATATAAGCTGACCGAAAGCTATCCTCCTGATGCTGCCTAAGCCAAATACCGATCACCCCACTTGGTCGTTTCAATGGGTCTCATCCTCCCTCCCCTATTTGAAAAACAGGATGACCAGAGACCCTTCTAACCTATATTTCTCCAATTATCTTCCCATGCTTAGCCATCTCACCTTCCCTATGTCCAGCTAGCAATACCTTTGCATAACCTGGCTAGGTCACATTGCAGATTTTAAAATGTCTCTGTTATCAAACATCTTATATCATATATTTTTGGGGACCAGTCAAACCACAAGTTCCTATAATTGTACTCTTATGTGGCAAGCTAAACAGTGGTTTGGGGGTACCACATTTTTCCAAATCAGGTGGCCCAATTATCACTTTATCATACAACCCATGAGGTTCTGCTGCGAACAAACCTAGAAGCACTAGATATCAATCCAATTCCAATTGATAATATACTGTGGCTGCATCACTCAAAGTGAGAATTTATAGTTAATCCCGTGACTCTACACTAACTTACACTGTGGTATAAACTTAAAGATTCTAACAAACTAGTCTCCGCCCCCCCCCTTACTTTCCTTCTATAACCACCCATTTTATTTATCCAGCAAATGTCAACTCAGCTTCGTTCTTACTCTGGAAGCACCCAGGCTTATGGCACAGTCCGATTGAACCCTGAAATGGAGGTCCTCGAGCTGCACAAACTAATAAAATAGTAAAATAGACAACTAGTCCTTAAAAATACTCTCCTGCAGAGTCCTAGTCCTCTGGACTGACAGATTGTTCAGAATTTCACCCCAGTCCAGCAGGCTGGCAATCATTGTCAGGTTCCTCCAGGATATCGGAAGCAATGATTTTCTCATTGTGGGATATTTCTAAATCTCACTTCTCAAGCATGTGCTCTTAAAGAAAGAAATATCTTTCCTGGGAGAAAGACATTTGCTTGGGACCAGACCTTAGTATTCCAGGCAAAGGGAAAGCTGAATTGCAGATTTGTTGAAATTGATCACCCAGCTGAAGCCTGGAGCATCTGAATTGTCTTGTAGACATTTCCTGATACCTGCAAGGAAGATGAATCCCTCAGATGAAGGTCATCTAAATAGTCTCTTACTTGGATACCATGAGTTTGGAGAAGGGCAAGCAGAGACCTCTGTGAACACACTGCAAGCAGAGGATAGGCAAAAAAGTGTGACAAACTGGAAGTGATTGTCTGCTACTGTGAAGTGCAGACAGTGCTAACGAGGTGGGTAAATGAAAACATTCTGAGAGTAAACTTTGCTGTCCACAGATGCTACATATTCTCCTTGTCTCAGAGAGGCAATTACTGACCTTGAAGATTGCATGCAAAACTTGGAATTTGAAGGAATTTGTTGAGGGATTTTAGGTCCAGATAGAATGAAGATCCTCATTGAGCTTTGGTACCATAAGTAGGTTTGAGTAGAATCCTTAGAACCTGTCTTGTGGTGGTACTGGGACTCCCTGGGACAAGAGATGTTTCAGGACATTTGCAAATCTAAATGTCCTTGGGCTGTTTTTGGTTGACAAAAGCGGTTAGGTGGTAGACTTTTGAACTTTATTTTGTACCTTTTGAAACCACTGATTGAACCCACAGGTCTGTGATGTCTATGACTCGGAAAGGGGCAAATGTAAGAGATGTCACCATACTCTTAGGAGTGAAGGCACCTTATCATTGTGAAGAAGGCTTTGGGGAAGAATCGGTGGCTTTGTGGGTCAAGACCTAAACCAAAAAGAAGGTCTAAACATAGTTTTGAAGTTGCAGCCTGACAGGTGTTCTGCGTTTAGAGGGCTCAGGGGCTCCTAGGGAGGGAGGTTTTGGGACCTTCCACTGTGAAAGTAAAGCCTTCCCACCTGTGACCTTTGACAAACTAATCAAGTGTCTCACCAAACAGATGTTTTCCTTTGAAAGGCATACGTTCGAAGAGCCTCTTGCAGGCAGCTTCAGCTGTCCAAGCTTTTAGTCATAAGATTTTGTGCATTTGAATGGATATTAGAGCCATTCTGGAAATTTTTCTAATGACATGTTTTAGGGCAGGGGTGTCAAACTGCGACCCTCCAGCAGTTACGGAACTACAAGTTCCATAATGAATTGCGAGGCTGATAGTTACAAGCGCGACTCCCAAAAGCAGAGGCATGATGGGACTTGTAGTTCTGCAACAGCTGGAGGGTCGCAGTTTGACGCGCCTGTTCTAGGGCATCCACACCAAAATGTAAAGCAGAAGGCAATTGCAGTAATTACTCTGTAACAGCACAAAGCTGAAATACAGGCTCATGTTGGTTGTTTGATGTCCTAGTCCTGTTAGCTGCAGTTTGACATACTGAAACTGCAGCAAGAGTAGACTGCAAGGCTGGATTAAAGAAAGCATTTAGGAGAGTCTCACATTTTCTATCTGCAGACTCTTTGAATGAAGAAACATCTTCAATAGGTACAGTGAGATATTTGTTTAGTACAGAAATGGCAGGATAAACCACAGGAGCAGTCCACTTCTTTGCAAACTCTTTTTTTTACAGGATAGAGCTCAGCAAAGATTTGAGGGGGTGGGATCCTTTCAGGAGTGACCCAGTGATTATAGACTGCACATTTTATCTCTTCATGAACAGAGAATGTTTTCCAGGATTTTGTTGGGTTTTTCTGTACTCAAAGGGGCTTGGCGAAATGGCAATGAGCTTTTTAACATTGGCAAACATTGCATGAAGCTCCCTCTTCGATATAGTGACAATCTGTGTAAGAAAAATCTTCTGCGGCTTCCTCCAATACTGCTTCAATATCCTCTAGTTTCCCTTCTGTGTCTGCGTATTGGGATCTGATTCAGATTGAGAAACAGAGAGAGAAGAGGCATGGCATTTTTAGGGCCCTGAATGAACATGGCTATATTAAGGCTGTAATCTGTCCTATGAAATGTGACACAGATGCAAAAAAATCTGCTTTAGTCAGCAGTGACCCAATAGTCATAGACTGCACATTCTATCTGTTCATTAACAAAAGCAATGAGCTTTCATTGCTAGCAAGCATGTTGTGTGAAGCTCCATCTTCAATACAATGAAAATCTGTAGAAGAAAAAATCTTCTGCAGCTACCTCCAAATCTGCCTCAATATCTTCTTGATTTCCTTCTGTGTCTATGTTCTCTAGGACCTGCATATTGAAATCTGGCTAAGCTTGAGCAACAGGAGTAACAGAAAAAACGTGGTGTTTTTTTGGGCACTGGATGAAGATGACTGTGTTATGGCCACAATCTGTCCAATGAAATGTGACATAGATGCAGAGAATTTTGCTTTAGTCAAATAGGCAGCGTGTTGCATGTTTGAAACAGAGCTAGCATTAGATGCTGAGATTGGTGTTAAAACTGGCACTTGCTCCAATGCAAGGGATGCATTTTCACTCCAAGTGTTGTGGGGGCATTCGGCAGAGTGAATATTGATTTGCAATTTTGCACTGACTGCCTTTCACTTGGTCCCCACAATAGCAACAAATGAGGGTATTGCCCTGGGAGGTACTCATAGAATAGGTAGCGGGGCATAGGGTAAAAAGCACACGGTAACCCAGGTATAGACCTCCTTGTAATGAATCTTTATGGCAAAAGGGTTGGAGAAAGCACATTATATGTGTTCTAAGTGGAAGTGGCAGTAAAACGTGAGACCAGTGGTGTGATGTAACACCTGGTCAGCCAACTGCAACTAACCTCTGAGTGGTTGAGTTTTAGCACCAAGTTTGAAAAAATGTACACTATAAGGTAAATACATTTTATGTGGCCTACCACTTCATGGCTGAGTTGCTGTTGTTCCCAGTTGCTTCAACTTTGTTATAATACTACCAACAGTTGACCGTGAAATATTTAGTGGCAAGGAAATTTCATGGATGGACTTATTGCACAGGTGGCAACCTATCATGGTACCACACTTGAATTCACTGAGCTCCTAAGAGCGACCCATTCTTTCACAAATGTTTGTAGGAGCAGTCTGCATGCCTAGGTGCTTGATTTTATACACCTGTGGCCATGGAGGTGATTGGAACACCTGAATCCAATGATTTGGAGGGGTGTCCCAATACTTTTGGCAATATAATGTACATATATGTAATTTTGCCAGTGTCCAATCTCCTGAAGCAGTTTAACCTTATATTCTTAAATACTCACCCGGTATCCCATAATGTACAGTTAGGAAAAAAAACTTTTCAAGAACACAACAACAACATAACACAGCTTACTTTAGTCGGACTTGTAGATTGTTGGCAAGCTCCTGTTTGGCAGTGGTACATTTCTGCTTGATGTCCAGCAGTTTTCTGTGGTTTGTTAACATAATCATTAATTGGTTTGCATGGCTCAAACACAAATCTGGTAACACAGAGGGGTCCTTCAAGTTTTCAGCCCGCTTCTGATTGGCTAAAAATCCCTAAAGCAGAACATGAAAACACATATGTTGAGTTACAAGGATTTCTTAAAGTGACATTAAAGCTTCGTTTTTAGTTTTTTTTTTAATAACAAACATGTCTATACTTACCTGCTCTGTGCAGTGCTTTTGCACAGAGCAGCCCTGATCCACATTTTTTCAGGTCCCTGCCAGTGCTCTTGGCTGCTCCCCCTCAAGCAGTGCCCCTGGGGGAACTGCTGCGCTCTCGTACCTGAGCCGCTGCTTTATGCATCCACAAGATATATAGAGCAGCGGCTCAGCCCCACCCCCCCTGCTCTCTCCTCACTGACTCACTGGCTGTGATTGACAGCAGCGGGTGCATCTGGGCACCCACTGCTGTCTCAACTAATGAGGAGGAAGAGTCCCCCAGACAGCAGAGGCTGTCGAGAACATCGCTGGATCGGAGGGGGCTCAGGAAAGGGTGGTGGTGGGGGGCACTGCACACAGAAGGTTTTTAACCTTCATGCATAAAATACATGAAGGTAAAAACCTTGAGTCTTTAGAACCACTTTAAGAGTAAAACAACACACAGATGGCACAGTCTACAAAATGTAGGAGGTAAAGTACAGTAAAGAATCAAATAATGACACACAGTAAGAACCATAAAAATAAATTAAAAACGCAATATATGATAAATCACATTACCCACTATTAAAACCAACACAATAGTGTATAAATCAAAAATATTCCAGTGAGAAACATGTGTAGATGTCCCCATACACCAACACAAAGTGTATTAGCAGCAGATGATAGTTCATAGTGTCCTTGTTTAATGTAGAAATCCACCTCACACCAAAGGTTCCTTTTTCATGAAAGTGGTTGTAAACCTTCACCTATATCTATGAAGTGACTGGCCTTAGATGATACAATGAAATGAAACAAATCCTCTACACAAGTTGTACCTGTGGCACTCGCTTCTCTACATCTATTCAAAGTACAGAATTTATTAAACTTGTCTGAACTTTCAGAAAACAGAGGATGGAGTGTAGAGATTACACACTGCAGAGCTCAGTGTAGAGAGCTCTGAGAGCTGACTGGAGGGGCACACACCTCCTTCACACAGCACACAGGAACAGAGCTGAGGCTGTCAATCACTGACTGTGTGCTGTAGATCCATCCCGTTATCTTTTTTTCTCTTGATGCCAGGAAAACTTGTCAAAAGTGATTCATGCTGACAAGAGAGGAACGAAGCAGCAGACAAAAAAGGCATTTAGTGCTCTTAATTGAGACAAGTACACACTATGGAGAGATGCGTTGCTCAGATTTCATGTCTGGGGTTTACAACCACTTTAATATTCCACCTCCATGCATCACATTTAAAAAATTTAACTCACTCACCAGATTTATATTACCACTTATCTATTAGAAAGTCATACATTGCTTGATGATTAGCGGATAAATCATCACTGGCCACCTCTTTCTTCAACCATCCACTTAGTATAACAATTTTAAACAGACAATCACCATTGCACAATATCTAAAAATTCACATGTAAACGCTGCCTATCTGAGGAAGTCCTTGTGATGAAACACATGACAGTGGATGTGATGTCCGACACTGTGCTGCAAGGGGTAGGCAACCTTAAAGAGGTGGAGATATACCTGAACAACATGGGAGAAGTCAAAGATCACCAGGCACAGTGTCACCTCCTCACACCTGATTTAAACCTCTAATTGCCGTACTACAGTGTTGCAATCACGTGCATTGCACAGCCAACATGGGTTTAAATCGAGTGGTGATGAGGCAACATATCACCTCCTCACCACACCACAAACACACTCGGATTGCTTTACAGAGGAGCAGCAGTGCCTACTGCACTTATGAATGAGCCCTTAGTTGCATGAGGCAGCCTTGGGGCTCAGTCACACGTAAAGTTGGGGGTAGTAAAACCCTGCGGTTGAGTCACAGTTTTAACATACCCAATACCTACCCCCTTTAGCTGCTGAGGCAGCAGCCAAAGGTGTACACATGCCACGGCAGGAATTAAGCCCCCTGTTACTTTTGGTGGTAAGTGGGGCCACTCTGCAAGCGCCCCGCAACTGCACGCTTCTGCGCAGTCCAAGGGGTTAAAGTGGGTGGTGAGAAAGCAACAAAACGCTACCTGCTTTAACCCGTTTACTGTAGCGCACAAGGTTGCAGAGCACTTGCAGAGCAACCTCATGCACTTGAATGGGTCATGCTTAGAAGGTGCTACACCCACCAACCGTGACAGGGCGTATAACTCTTGCAGCTGCTGTGACGTGTGTACACCCCTGGCCACAGCAGCTAAAGGGGATACAGTTAGGGCAGGGGTGGTAAAAACATGTCTTAACTATGGGGTTTTACCAACCCCCAAACTATAAATGTAAATGAACCCTTACTGTTCTGGGCCTCTTATAAGTCAGCTTTCACACTAATGTGGTTTACCTGCACCACAGGTACAGCACAGTGCATCTGCGACTTTTTTTGGTTAGCTGCACTTTGCCATATACTTCTATTGTACCCTACAAGTTTGGTGCACTTTCTGAAAGCACACCAAAACGTCTGCATTCACACCAATGTTCCGCAGCACATCAGTGTGAAAGCAGCCCTATACGATTATGCCCAGCGTGTTGCTTCACACTGAGCTGAAGATCTCTTCTTTCCTGCTGCTGACACCACTCTGGAGACCACTAGCCGGAATAAGAGGTGGAGTGCAGTTGGTATCACTCCACATTGGACAAGAGCGAGCACTACAGTGGAGGTATCGGCTTATGTGGATCTTGCTTTCTACTAAAGCTTCAACTTTGCAAGTAAATCCCTTTGCATTGCACTCTTTTTGATGCTCTGGGATGGCGGGTTAGCAAGCCGGGACCGTGATCGGGTTGCTGACCCTCACTGTGGGGGAAACCGAGAAGTGATGGGTTTATCTGTATTAATGACATTTGTTGCCTGTTTTGAGTGCACTTTTATATTTAACCTCTTCACACCAAGCGCACACAAATGTACGGCCTCTCAGCGTCTGGGCCTTGACGCCGAGTGGCTGCACATTTGCATGCAATTAAAAAAAAACATTTGTGCTGAGAGCGCAAGCACTGTGAGCTCCCAGCACGCATGTCCGGTACTCTCTCAATCATGTGACTGGCGTGAGAGCAAATCATGGCGGTCACATGACCCTAAAACCCCTCCCGCCTCCCAAATTCTGAAACCCTTTAAAGGGCTGGGAGGCGCCGGCGCCAAGGGGTAAAATAAAACAGGAGTTTTTTTATATTTTGCACAACGATGACTGCTTATATTTGTTACACTGAGAAGAGGGTTGGATGCATAAGGACATGATTTAATCACTTAATCATTAAGTGCTATTTGACCTTCTTAGAGATAACAGGTCATAAAATCTGGTGACCATGTTATATTTATATACAGATGTATAGAGGAGGAATATTAAGGAAAAAAGAACATTTGGTATGAGGTGGGTGTCTACACTAAAGAAGGACTCTTTATGAACTGTCATCTACTGTTAATACACTGTGTGGTGGATTTTCTAAAACTGCAGAGTGCAAAATCTGGTGTTTTTTTTTTTGTCAAAGCTTATGTGAACAAGCTGAAGTTAGAGATGAACCAGATTTTGCACTCTCCAGTTTTAGTAAATCAACCCCAGTGTGTTGGTGTATGAGGACATCTACATGTGTTCCTCACCGGAATATTTATGTTATATACATTGCTGTGTTTATTTTAATAGATGTGTTATCTGATAAGATTTGTGGCACATGGATACTGTGATTTATCACATGACACTAAGTATCCTACATAAAAGCAAAAATGCAGTTATTTATAGCACCAGAAATGGTAAGCAATGGTTCGCACTTAATCCATTTTTTAATGTGTTTTTAACTGTAGCGATTTGCATGACATGCTTTTCTATGGAGAGCATTCACATAAGTGCATTTCAGTTACAGTGCGATTTGAAAAAGGAGAGGTGTGATCCATTGATGCAATCACCACATCCAAAGATAGAGGCAGCTGAAGGTAGATTCAAATCCTAACTTCCCCTTTGAAGACTGCCTTTCAATCACTGCTATTATATGTATTTATAGTCATTCATATTCTCTCTTTTTTTTTCCTCAAATTTTGAAATGTCTACATTTGAAATGTTCATTTTTGAAGTTTTCAGCATCTCTGAAGTTTAGTGAGGTCACATGCGAGAATGAAAGGCTTAAGGTCACAAAACTGTTTTACTTTCATGTAACAATACAGACTTTCTTTATCTGTCACAGTACGTCTAGACATCTTCTCACAAAAACTTTATATGAAGACTGTGGTCTGCCTCAGGGAACGATAATGTATAATAGCAATGAAAGCAAAGTGAACGTCTGCTAAAATGGAAAAAAAAGATAGATAGATGGATAGTATAGAATACTTTTTTTTTTTTTAAACTGGTAATGGCAGTAGTAAACCATGCACAAGATGGGGACACCCATGCAGATTTGTCCTGCACATTTATTCATCAAGGCAGCTTCAATGCACGAAGGATTGGTACAACTCCACAGCACAAAACAAACAAATCATCTGCTTGCACATGCATCTACCTAAACTCGGGTCAGTTTCTGACTTGGGCTTCATGCACATGAGCAGCTGCTAAACTCGAGTTTAGGAGCTTTAGGGATTTTTTTGCCAAAGCTCCTAAACTCAACTCCATAAAAGTCTATGTGTCCATGTACACATAGGCTTTTAGCAGAGTTTAAGAGCTGCTGTGTTTAGGTGAGGTTAAACCTCTCTCTCCTGTACGCGTTCAAGATAGGAACGTTTTCACCGTCGCTTGCGGGAAAACACAAAGCATGTAAAAAATGCATCAAAATCGCAGTGCCAAGGTTGCCGCATTTTGCGTTTTCTCCTGGCTGGTGGTCAGGGTAGGCTCGTGTACATGGAGCCTAACAGGGTGTCTCCTAATGGGTCCTCTGAAACAAACAGGCAGCACATGTACCTTTTAAGTATACTTTCAGCACTCAAGCTTATTTTCACACAGCAGCACGGCTCTCGTACTGCCTCTGGGTCCACTTCATACCCTTCTATGTCCGCTTCCTCTAGGACGGGCATATCAGCATCTGACTGAGGTGGAGACAGTGGAGATGAAGAAGAGTGCGGCATTTCAAGCCCTGGATGAAGTAGCCATTAGTTGTCCCAGAAATTGTTACATAGCTGCAGAAAGATCTGCTTTAGTCAAGCAGGCCGCTTGCCTAAGACAGAACTAGAATCAGATGCAGAGATCAGTGATAAAATTGGGTCCTGCTCAGATGCAAGGAAAGCATCATCACTCTAAGATTGAATGTTGTGAAGGCCTACAGTAGAGTGAATATTCACCAGAGTTTTTGCAGTGGCTCCCTTTCGCTGGTTCGCATTATTGCTATGGGTGAAGGGATTGCCCAGGCCCTGTGGGGTACTCATGGAGTAGGGAGCAAAATATAGGGTAAGCAAGTCCGAATATATGGAATATAGAAATATGCAGCACACCAGGTGCAGTCCCTCCTGTAAAAAAAATCCTTGTGGCTAAAGGCTGGGAAGAAGTGCTTGAGTACCTTATAGGGGCTCTAAGTGGAAGTGGCAGTAAAGTGTGCAACCTATGGTGTGACAAAACATCTGGTCATCCACATGAAATTAAGGTGCAAGTGGTTGAGTTTTAGTGCCAAGTTTGAAAAGATTACACTGTAAATACATTGCAAACATGATCCCTGTTTTTACTGTTACTTACTAGAGATACAGGGTGGACCTTTATAACAACTTGTGGCTAATGACACACACTGCACAAAGTGACAAGCTGAGAGCCCATGCAGGATCCAGTGCTGAAAGCAATATTATACTGTAGAAGGGAGAAGAGGTCCATCACCTTAGGACACTAGTGAAAAACTGAGGACACAGAAAGGGGGGTGGGTTTATAGGAGGGACGCCCAGGAGGTATGTGCTCAAAAGCTCGCCAGTGTCCAGTAACCTGAAAGTACCAGCTATAACCCAGGGTCTATCAATACTCAGTCTGTATCCTGTTCTGTATGATAAAGATGTATCTGTAGAGCTTGTAAAAAAATCAGAGCGGTCCTGTGTTTTGTGCATACTTATTGTGTTATCTCAAGGAAAATCTAATTAGCCCTCCTATTTCTTATCTTAGGCCTACTGTATGATTAGTCTCTGTGTTTTGGAGAAATGGATAGGGAGAAGGTTTAAAGTAGTTTAGCAAATGACAACTGGGCAATGCTGATATCACTCAGTCTACAAAAATTCTGCATGTTGTCAGCCTACAACAGGACTTGGAAGTTAAGTGTATTTCTGGCAAATCAATAGGATTTTTTCTGTACCTACAGGATCTGGAAAGGACTAACACAGAGATTTGCAATGATGTACTGAATTTAAAAAAAAATATTTGTATTTTATCCTAATGCCTTAAGCCACATTGTTCAAGCCATCAGCAACCACAAACTAAATATCAGTTATGGCTTGCATGTACCTTTAGTGCAAAAGCAGGTAAAATGAATATGGTGGAAAACCATACTAATTTAAATGGCCAACAATTTATAACATAAGGAAAGAAGATTCTGGGAATGTACCATATACCTCTCATAAAAAGTATTTCTGAATGCACGCCGTCATTTGATTTACATTGTACTGGTCATGAAGCTGATTAGCAACAAGTTCAGCATAAAGCTATCTCTAACATAAATCCCGCAGTGGGATTTTACATCAAAACCAGCCATGTCAGGCAATGGCAGGCTAGACAGCAGAAGGAACCTACTCCAAGTACATGACAGAACTTATTCTCTATGCAATATTACAATGAACCTGTACCAATCACCCACCATGTTCTCACATAAAAAAACAAAGTGGGATTCCACAATATATTCTGCACATCAATACTGTCCTAGCCCCAGATCTTACCATAAACATTGTTACATTCAGATCAGTTGAAAAATAGAGCAGTTTAAAGCTACTCATAGATGTGAAATGGATGAAAGTTAAAACAAAATATTTTCTTTGGCAAGCAATGCTACAAACATCAACTTGTGGAAATGGAATTTTAAGTCATTTTCATGGGATAATCTATCTTTTTGCTGGTCTAGTTACTATTGTAAGAAACATCAAAATATCTTTTACACAGCATTCAGGAGCAGGCCTGTACCTGGAAACATTATTTGCTTTGATGTATTTTAAAACGATCTACTCTGTAAAGATGATTGTTACTGTTTGTGGACTGATCCTTTGTCTTAAGTCTGATAAGCAGTTTCTGTTTAGGAGTATCCCAAGAAATGCCGATTGGTTTCCAAAGATTCCTTACTATGACCTTAGAGTGGTTGTAAAATCTTACATATACCCAGTGAAATGACTGCTCTCAAGTGATACACAGAAATGGAACAAATCCTCCTACATAAGTTTTACCTGTCTGTCTCCAGTCTTCTCTTCACTACAGCCATTCATAATGCTGAATTTATACAGCTTGTCTGAGAGTTCAGAAAAAAGAGGGAGAGAGCTGAAGTTACACTCTGCAGAGCTCAGTGGGGAGGGTTCTAAGAGCTGATTGGAGAGAAGAGAAAGCCCCCCCCCCCCCATGCAGCTCACAGGAACAGAGCTTAGGATGTCAATCTGATGGAGGTTCCTCCTCTGTAATTTTTTGTCTCTTGGTGTAAGGAAAACGTGTCAGAAGTGACTCATGCTGATAGTAGAGGAATGAAGCAGCAGAGAGAAATTACACCCAGTGCTCTTAATTGAGACAAGTACACACTATAGGGGGATATGCTTTGTTAATATTTCATGTCTGAGGTTTACAACCACTTTAAAGCATGTCATAGTACAGATATTTCATTTATTAATCTGTTTAACACCCACCTGGAAGCTCCAGTGGTGAGATCTTATAGTAGTGGAGACTCACTTGTTCTATTTCAAGAAAATAATTTTCAGTCCTCTTTTTGCACTTCTTTAAAGCAATTCAGAAGTGCAATATACTTACGCAATCTATTACTGACATCATGTTCTCTTTCGGTTGTACAGATTCCTGGAAAGCCTAAGGGCTTTATTACATAGAGAGTTCCTGAATCTTGAGGGAATTCATCTCCTAAGTCCCACTACTGGCCAATTTGTTCATAACAGTCATGGGCCAACAGCAAAGCATAAGAGGTGGGAGGGGGCAGGACCAGGTGCTTGTCCCATCTAATCAGTACACCCAAGCATTGTCAACACCAAAGATATTTAACTGAAGATAACAAGAAGTGGAGGCACCTACAGGGGAACTCACTTGTTCTATTTCAAGAAAATAATTTTCAGTCCTCTTTTTGCACTTCTTTAAAGCAATTCAGAAGTGCAATATACTTATGCAATCTATTACTGACATCATGTTCTCTTTCGGTTGTACAGATTCCTGGAAAGCCTAAGGGCTTTATTACATAGAGAGTTCCTGAATCTTGAGGGAATTCATCTCCTAAGTCCCACTACTGGCCAATTTGTTCATAACAGTCATGGGCCAACAGCAAAGCATAAGAGGTGGGAGGGGGCAGGACCAGGTGCTTGTCCCATCTAATCAGTACACCCAAGCATTGTCAACACCAAAGATATTTAACTGAAGATAACAAGAAGTGGAGGCACCTACAGGGGTCTGTCTATGGAATAGCAGCACTATACTGGAACAAAATATTCCAAAGAACCTATAAGAACAGAAATAGCCACACAGCAATTCTTGACCCCGTTAAGAAATGTTAGTCATGCAAACCATCTGCTTTGACTGCTGTGAAAATGAACAAAAATATACACAATGAAGCTTTCTGGACACTACCAATGACATAGCTGTAAAGGTTTAAACATGAAGTACACGATCAGCATGACAGCCAGATAATTATTTTCTTTTGGATTGGAAATTGAAGTAGAAGTACACATAGTTTTCAAAGAAAACAATAAAGTAGCAATCAAACAGAGAATGATATGGTAATGGCCACGACAATGGGTAAGAATTGGGATCCTAGCTGCAGTGGTCCCTTCACTAGGATGCCTAAGGGTCCTTAAACACAGGTATTCCATTTGTTTCATCAGTTCAGTCACATAAAAAAAAATAAAAAATTGATTCAGTTTTACATCAGTTTTTTACATCCACTACCGATGCAAAAATGGATGCAAAAACAAACCGTTTGTCCGTTTACATCCGTTTTTTGCCTGTTCCATCTTTTTTTTTACAGAACCAAAATAGGGCTTTGATCCATTTCAAAAAACGGATCTTGATGGATGAAGATGTAAATAGATATAAGCTGATGATCATCCATTTACATCCGTTTTTCCATAGAGATGTATTGATGTCCAATTTTCATCTGTCAACGGATGGATGGAAAAAGGACAAAAACGGAACACCCGTGTGAAAGGGGCCTTAGTGATGAAATTTACAGGTCATTCAGTCCACCAAATTAATAACAGCTGGATCAAATGACCATTTCAATGAGAACATCTATGTGCAGAAAACAATAAATAAAAACTTTTTCTACGAGATTTCTATCAAAGCGAGCTTTAACATTATTTATGTATCTAGTGACAGGAACACAGAGTAATAGCAAAGCTTTATTCAGCAATACCACCTGCTGGACAAAGCTGACAATCCTAAATACATTCCAGTGCCCATGCACAGACAGTGATCCCTAAAGTTTGTGATAGAGTCAGTTGTTTACATATTTCTAGTGATCACTGTAAAAATGATCATATTACTTCATGCCCTAATGGAAAATAATCAAAATACTTTCCACCTGTGATTTATCAAGCTGAGCCAAGCAAGAAGATCATATAGCAGTTATTTGTGTAGGGATTTGGGCCAAGTAGCTACTGCTTATTTTCAGCTTTAACTACACACTTAAATGTTACTTGCTACTATTTGTGTAAAATAATACCAATCATTTCCAAAGTTTTATGTAACACTTAAAAAAACAAAAAAACAAAACACCTTTAAAAAAAGTTCTTAAAAAAACTCCAAAAACAAACCTAATAAACTTAAAGAAAGTAAACTAAAAATGTAATAAAGTTTATATACACTGCACGCACTCACCACAAAAAAAGGAAAGCTTCAGGTTCAGTTATGCTGTACCTTATTTCTTTTTTTTCTCTCATGTACATATTAAAGGGGAAAGATAATGGATAGACTTATGAGAGTCATAAAAGTTTATGCGAATTCCAGTATCACTTTCCACCCTCTCAGGTTGCATGAAGTAGGTCTAATTTTGACTTTAACCACTTGCCCTCCACCCTATAGCAGAACTACTGCTACAGGGCGCATGGCTGCGCACAATCACGGATATATATACGTGATTTTCATTTACGGGTAGGGGGCGTGCGCACAGGCCGCCCTACCCACTCTGCTATTGGCAGCTAAGGGCCGTCAATCACCGAGTCCCGGCCGGCACTCGGCAATCTTTGGCAAAGCTCAGCGGAGAGAGATCTGTGTGTAATCAACACAGGTCTGTCTCCTGTCAGCATGGACATGCTGCTTTGAATCCCTCTGCACAGCAGAGAGACACAAAGCAGCATGCCTCCCTAGTAAAACACACACACAGCACACAGTTAACCCTTTGATCGCCCCTGATGTTAACACCTTCCTGCCCAGTGTCATTAGTACAGTGTAAGTGCTTTTTATTAGCACTGATCACTGCATTAGTGTCACTGGAGATGTCAGTGGCAGTTAGTCAGTTCCCACCCAGTGTCAGAATGTCCGCTGCAGTCCCGCTATAAGTTGCTGATCGCCATTATTACTAGTACTGTATAAAAAAAGTAAAAATAAAAATTCTAGTATATATACTGCTATTAGTAGACGCTATAACTTTCCCGTAAACCAATTCATTTACAATTTTATAATTTTTTATGTTTTATAGCAAAAAGGTCCAAAAAAATTTTTTTTTTTTAAATTGTCAGCCTTTTTTTGATTATAGCGCAAAAAAATAGAAAGACACAGAAGTACTCAAATATCACCAAAAGAAAGCTCTATTTCTGGGGAAAAATGTAATTTATGTGCAGTGTTGCATAACCGCACAATTGCCAATTAAAGTAACGCGGTGCTGTATCGCAAAAAATGGCCTGGTCAGGAAGGGGGGTAAATCCTCTGGAGGGCAAGTGGTTAAAGAAGTACTCTAGGCAAACATGTTATTCAAATGTGCTGTGTAACAAATAGTTAACTATAGCTAACATGAAGTATATGGCACCTCCAGGAATACTGCCCCTTTTGTTAGAAAGTATAGCTCTTACTACACTTTTGGCCCGTTGCATCTATGTTTTTTTAAAAAATATGTTTGCCTAACATCCTGCTTAAAAGTCTAATTACACTTTCGGTATAAATTATCTGAATAAATTCCAGGTGTGCAAAGTCTTACTATTTGTTTTCTTTAAAAATCAGCCACAGCCTAAGTAGAAAAGCCTGTTCCCTCCCAGTATGCCAAAGAATGAGACACTTGCTTGAGTCAGTCCTATGGCTCTGCATACAACAAAGCTCATAATTCCAACAAATAGAGACTTCTGGCTTTGACTCAGTAGGGGGCATGCTGGACCTCAGCAAAGACATCTCTGCTTACGAACAAAGAGCAAGAGTCCCTCTCTGCAGCATGATGCCAGGGGAGATGCTTTTCTACTCAGGCTGTGACTGATTTTTAAAGTAGTTGTCTCCTAGATTGTAAGCTCCAAGGAGCAGGGCCCTCCTTTCCCTCTTGTATTGAACTGTATTGTTGCTGTATTGTCTCTCGTTATTTTGTGAAGTGCCGAGCAAACTGTTGGCGCTATATAAATCCTGTAAAATAATAATAATAGCTGTAAAGGCTCAATGTTTTTTCTATGCATTGTGTTAAAAAACCTTTTGTGTGCAGCAGCCGCCCCAAGCCCCCTAATACTTACCTGAGCCCCATTGCGATCCAGTGATGTACACAAGAGACTTAGCTCTCTGGGGACTCTCCCTATTCACTGGCTGAGACAGCAGCAGGAGCCTGCTTTGGTGGCCCCATAACAAGCTGATTGCTCTGTGGGCACTCGGCAGGAGGGAAGGGCCAGGAATGCCGGTGAGGGACTCGAAAAGAGGAGGATTGGGGTTGCTCTGTGCAAAACCACTGCACAGAGCAGGTAAGTATACCATGTTAGTTTTCTTCTTTTAATTGCCTTAAATATCACATCAAGGCTAAAGTTTAGGTATGGCAATTTTATAGTTACATTGGTCCATGAGGAGGTTGCTCACTCGGCATGGCTGCCATTCAGGGAACATTTTGCATTTTTACAATCAATGCAAAGTGTTCTCTGATTTGATGAGGTGGAGAGGCGGGTTAGTGACATCACAATCTCCGCTTTATTCAATCAGAAAACATTTTGCATTCATTGAGAAAATGGAAGTGTTCTCTGAATGGTGCCTGCGCTGAATGAGCGTCCCCCTATGCAGGGAAGTTGGTCAATGGAAGTTAGTGGTAATCACTGTTGTAGTCATACCTTCAGCTTTAACCACTTACCGACCGCCCTATAGCAAAAATACTGCTACAGGGCGGCACGGGTGCGCAAAATCACGTATATATACACGTGATTTTGGATTACCAGGTAGGGGGCGCGCGCCATTCGCAGCCGCGACTGTCAATCACCGGGTCCCAGCCGGGAATTACTCGCCGACGCCCAGTGATTTACGAAGATCTCCGACAGGGTAGAGAACTGTATGTAACTGAAGGAGCAAAGGGGAACATCTCACTTAAGTGACCATTATCACAAAAAATACTTATACTGTACAGTATATACACAAATACATAGATACATAATTTGTTGGTACCCTTCCACGACAAAAGACCACACAATCAAACTTCTTGAAATTGGCATTATTGTATATTCCATATTTCATAAAAATCAGACTTTGCTTTTATTGTTTTGACACAACAGAACTAATGGGACCTTTAACCCAATATTTATATTGTAATAGGACCTTGCCTTGTGGTCTACAGCGTTTTCTGTATATCTGGTACCTGTATCTGATCTCCGGATGCTGACCTGATTCGTCTTAACCACACATGAACGCTGCCTGTAGAGACCCCTGGCTCACCTATGGACCATGTTTCTGTCTGCTTCCTCTGCCTACCTGCCTCATTGTTGCTGACTCTGACCTGGACTCTGACTATCTTCCTGTCTGCTCTTTTGCTTAAGACCTGCCTCCTAGTTACTGACCTAGCTTACTGACCTGTGGCTATCATCTGTACTCAGCCATCCCGCAGCCTGCCAAGTGCTTGTTGTTTGACTGCCAGTGACCTGCCAGTCTGTCATCTCTGCTGCACTGTGTCCACGGTCCAGCCTGCATTTGGGTGTACAGACAACTCATCCACATCTGTCATCACATGAACTGTCAGACACTCGTGGCACTCTGGGCTCTCGTGACACCTGTTACACCTCCGGCTCTGTACCCCTGGTAGGGTAAGAGATGCCTACCTCTCCACATTGGGCTCATAACTAGGTATATGACAAGGGGCAGAAAAAAGCAACATAAAAAATGCTCACATTGCTCGTATCGCACAAGGGTTTAAGAGAGTTTAAGGGCATTTGCCTTTATAAGCGTTTTTTTTTTTTTTTTAAGTCTGCTCTGCTCATTTTCCAGTGTACACGCTGCGTTTTTAAACACACTGACAGAAAACAAAGATGACTTTTTCCTTGCCGACAACAGTTGTGAAAATGCATTTGGTGGAGCTTGTGGCCAGTGGTGTTGTCACGCACACTGGCAGAAGTTCTGTTGGTGCCATTTTTGTTTCTGTCAATGCAAGTTACTGATTTCCATATCTAAGTGCATAAGCAAAATACATTTTATCTTGCTTTAATTGGTTGCACTATGAGGTTCTGTTCTTCCTCTTTTATATAAAAACTTTCCATTTGTAAAGCTGATGTGGAGTGGAAAGTGAACCAGTTTGGTGAAGCCATAGAACAAATGTGATGGCAATATAGGAGCCTCACAGATCGAAGTGATATCTCATGGTGTATGGCTGTGTGTCAGCTGAGATCATTTCTTATCTGCCTGAGATCCAATCTTTCTGGTAAGAAGAGTGTGTATCCTGGTGGCGTGGATTTTTTTTCTCAACATCGGTTCCTTTTTGGATTTGCACAGGATTATGATTATTTACAATTGATTTGTATGTCACTTTTAGAGACTTTATTTCACTTTGGTGGACTTTATTGGATTTTAAGACATCAGATGTCACTGGCTGGTATGGTACAGCAGGCACATATCAGGAATATGAAATGTTGGTTTTACATATTCTTTAACTCCATACAGTTACCAGAATAGCCCTTTAAAAAGATCTATGTTGAATGCAGTCTGAAATACTTAGAATGGCTTTTTCTGTAGTTTGTACAGTTTTTAAATATATACTTGCAATAGGCAACAATATTGGTTTATTGTGCAGGCTTTGTTTCCTGCTTAATAGCGCTTCACAGTGACTGTGCTTTACTAGTTTACACTCTCAGTGCAAATCTATACATTGGACTGCAATGTCTGAAACCAAATCCTAGCGGTTCTTCCGCACAGGCATTAATACATTCCCGGCAATGCAGATAGCCAAAAGAGGAAGAATTTATAAATCAATATAACAATCAAAAAATGAAAGCGTGTGTAACACTGTTAATGTTATATCAAAACGGACTTTCAAGTTAATGTAATAATGGTGACTTAAAATATATAGAAGGGGAGGTTTCTGCATTTATAAATCAGTTAGAAATGACAAAATATAATCCATATGTGTGTTTTCCCCCTAAGGAATTCAACATATTGAATATATGAGGACGCAGTGCAGCTTGAGAAAACATACTGATGTAACCTATAATTTGTAAAGGCAAGGTCAGACAGAAGACTCTACATTAAAAAAGGGGATTTTTTTGGTTAAACTCTCTTTCACTATACAAACATGTACACAATGCATATTATATATACATACAGAGAGAGGCGTGGGAGAGAGGAGGGGGGAGAGAGAGAAGAGAGAGAGGGGGTAGAGAAGAGAGGGGGAGAAGAGAGAGAGAGCGAGGGAGGGAGAGAAAAGAGAGAGGGGGAGAGAAGAGACGGAGGGGAGAAAAGAGAGGGGGGAGAGAAGGGGGGGGAAGAGAGAGGGGGGGGAAGAGAGAGGGGGGGAGAAGAGGGGGGGGGAAGAGAGAGGGGGGGAGAAGGGGGGGGGGGAAGAGAGAGGGGGGGAGAAGAGAGAGGGGGGGGAGAAAAGAGAGAGGGGGGGAGAAAAGAGAGAGGGGGGGAGAAAAGAGAGAGGGGGGGAGATTCTAAAGGCTTTTTAAAAAAACAAAAAAAAACAAAACATGTCCATACTTACCTGCTGTGTGCAGTGGTTTTCCACAGAGCAGCCCGAATCCTCCTCTTCTCGCCCCCCCCCCAAAGTCTCTTGGCCCCTCTCTCCTGTTGGGTGCCCCCACAGCAAGCAGTTTGCTATGGGGGCACCCGCCACTCTGTGTGTCCATTCACACATGGAGCCACAGCCTGGCCCCCCCCCCCCTCTCTCTTCTCATTTGCTCACTGGCTGTGACTGATAGAAGTAGGAGCCAATGGCTCCCACTTCTGTCTCAGCCAACGAGAAGAGGGAGTCCTGGGATAGCCGGGACTCCAGTGCACATCACTGGATCGAGAGGGGGATTAGGTGAGTATTAGGGGGGCTGGGGGAGATGCTGCACACAGAAAGTGTTTCATCTTCATGCATAAAGGTAAAAAACCTTGAGCCTTTAGAACCACTTTAAACAGAGACTACATAGCTAAGGTTTCAGCAGAAAAAAGGATGATGTATGACTACAGAAATGGGATCCGAGCACTGAAGCCACTGATATTCTTTCTTACATAACATTAGACTTAATGAATGGAACTTGGCTCAGCATGCCTCAATCATGACTTCAGTATTACCTGAATAAAATGTTTCATCAGTAAAGAAGTTCAGAAAAAAAAGAGGAGAGAGCAGAATTCTCAGCAGGTAATCTTTAGCGAATAAAAAGACTCATATTTCAGTGTTCACAGGACACAGCATAAAGCAATTAGATTTAATACATGGAGTAGCAAAAATATATTTGCCCAAACCAGGTCATTACAAGATACAGCACTTTCCAAGGTAACAGAGAATAGAAAAGGAACAGCAGTTAATGAGGTATACTTTATAGGTATTTGATCATTAGCTGAGATGACTGCTGCTGTTTGAACCAGTTCTCACCCTAAGATTCATAAGTTCTACAGAGAATAGATGCTTCATCATAAAAATGTATACACAACGTACGATATAGAAATAGGATTATAGAAAGTATACAAAAGATAACTTGGTAATTCCCACCTAAAAATCATAATGAAATTGTTATTTTATTATTAAGCAGATTAAAAAAAACAAATGCGGTGTAAATATTAATATCATCATAAAGTTATCTTGAAAGAATAAGAGCACTTTTATATGAAGTGCTATACACCACCCACAGATCCGAACACAACTATCGTATAAACCCCAGACCTTAGATACACATTAGACTTTCACAGTCTGCTGACATAACCCTGTAGACAGGACAGAACTCAGTCTTGTAGATAGAACACCCTACCCAATGGCAAACCTCAATCCTGTAGACTGTGCATCCCCCTCAATGGCAGGGCTTAATCCTCTAAACAAAGTAACCCTTAATGCCAGAGGTCAGTCCCATAAACACAGCAAGTCACCCAATGGCTACCTCAATCCTGTAGAAAAAACATCCTCTGAGGCCCCGTTCACACTTGAGCGTTTTGTAGCTTGAAGCTCAAAAATGTCCAACAAGCAAAAACCTATTGTTTTCAATAGCCCTTGTTCACATCTGAGAGTTCTGTCGCTTGCAGCAAAACACCTGTTACTCAAAAAAGGATGAGCTACTTTTTCAGGCAGAATTGAGCATTTTTATCCCCACAGACTTCAACGGAAACCCCTGAAAAGCGCAACATGAGCTTTCTCAAGTGTTTTTTTCAAGCATTTTGTCACATTTTCTGCTCAAACAGAAACTCTCCGCCCCTTTCTCAGCAGCACTCCGCACATTTTAGTTGAAAATCGCCTGACAAATGCTGCAAAAATGCAATTCTACTCCAAAAAAACTCTCAAAAACACTGGAAATGGTGACACTTAGGTGTGAATGGAAAATGATAGTGCTTACTCTTGTACTTATTTGAATATCCCAAAAATCCTGTCATAAAGTGCATGTGTAAGCATGAACTAATTAACAAATAAAAAAAATGCATAAAAAATTGGTCTGACAATCCGTATATCACACAAATAAAAAAATAATGCAAGTTTATAGTGCAATCATAAAAATGTTCAGGTGCAAAGTCCATGCAATTTTCATCCAGCAAGTGCAAAGGACAAACAGCAGGTACAGTGGGTATAGTAAAGAATCACCCCATTTTCAAATATTCATATTTTGTTGCTTTGCAGCCTGAAATGAAGACAGACACAGTTTTTGTTTTATCCAGCTGTATTTATTTACTCAGTGCAACTTATAACATCCAAGTGAAAGATAAAACACCATCATGTCAAAAAAAGAAACAAAAAAAACCCCAGAATTACTGAGCTGGAAAAAGGATCACCCTCTTGTGTCAGTACTTTGTTCAACCACCTGTTGCTTTAACAACTTCAACACCAGGCACTTTTACCCCCTTCCTGCCCAGGCCAATTTTCTCACACTTTGAATGACAATTACGTGGTCATGCAACACTGTACCCAAACTAAAATGTTATTTTGTTTACACAACTAGAGCTTTCTTTTGGTGGTATTTAATCACCACTGGGGTTTTTATTTTTTTGCTAAATTAACAAAAAAAGACCAAAAAGTTTGAAAGAAAACACACATTTTTTCTTAGTTTCTGTTATAAAAGTTTGCAAATAAATAATTGTTCTTCATAAATTTAGGCCAATATGTATTCTGCTACATGTCTTTGGTGAAAATAACCAAAATCAGTATTTATGATTTAGTCTGTAGGAAAGTTATAGAGATCATAAACTATGAGATATATCTTAATTGACCAATCCTGAGTACTGACGGCCAATCTAATTTCTTGAGGCCCCAAAATGTCAGAACAGTACAGATATCCCCCAAATGACCCCTTTTTGCAAAGTAGACAGTCTGACGTATTTCATAAGAGGCATGGCGAGTTTTTTTTAAGTTGTCATTTTTTTGTCATAATTTTTCGGAAAAATAATAAATTAAAAAAAAAGTTTCACAATTTTTTTTTTATATACTGTCACCAGTGCAGTGTCAGCATATAACTGGTGTGGCAGTGATCAGGGACACTGACTGGTGACAATATGAACAAAAAATATATAATTTTTTTAAATAATTTCTCTTTTTTTAGATTTTTTTTTTCATATTGCACTATGACCAAAGTAGTATAATATTACCATAGTAACATTGTACTACTTTGGGGATGTGATCAGTATTTTTTTTTTATACACAATTTGATTGATTATAGCAAAGAATTTCTTTGCTTTAAGCAAGCATTTACCTGAATGAAATTGATTCATTCAGGGTTTTTTTTTTTTGGGATTAGCTGTGATTGGCCTTGGCTAATCACATGACACAGATGGGCTGTGATTGGCCCAGCCTGTGCATGTGATCGCTGTGACCATTCACAGCTAGACACACTTGTATACAATCATGAAAGGTAGCCATCCATTGTATACAACTGTCATGTTACCTGCTGTGATAGGTCACATGGTACTGGCAACGGGTCCGGTACACAGATCTGTCATCAGCCGTGTCCGAGGTACATGGCCAGTGACAGATCTCGACACAACGCGTCCCTGTGGGCATGCGCAAACGCGATCCAGGAAGGACGCCATATGGCTTCCTCCTGGAGGGACAAAGTGTTCACCCGGCTGCCATTTGACCATAAACTAGGCAGCAACTGGTTAATTACAGCCTTTATTCTGTTGGGATATGTGTCTACTAACTTTGCACATCTAGACTTGGCAATATTTGCCCATTCTTCTTTGACAAACTGCTCAAGTTCAGTTAAATTTGATAGTGACCATTTGTGGACTGCTGTCTTAAAGTCATTCCACATATTTTCAATGGGGTTTAAGTCTGGGCTTTGACTAGGCCATGCAAGGACATTCACCTTTCTCTCATTCAACCACTGTGTGGTCATTTTTGCTGTGTGCTTTGGGTTATTGTCATGTTGGAAGGTAAAGCTTCTAACCACTGACAACTTTCAGGCAGAGACAAGCAGATTTTCCTTAAGAATGGGACGGTATTTTGCCCCTCCATTTTTCCGTCTCGTCTGACTAGAACTCCAGTCCCTGCTGCAGAGAAACCCCCCAATAACGGGGTATTATCACCTCTATGCTTTACTGTAGGAATGGTGTTATTTGGAGTGAGTTGGATTGGATTTCCGCCAGATATATGGTTTAGTGCTGAGGCAAAGTAATTCAATTTTAATTTCATCTTATCATTTTTTCATGTGCCCTCAGAATCTTCAAGGTGCATTTTGGCAAAGCTCAGTACTGACTGCATGTGGCCTTTCTTGAGGAGTGGCTTTTTTCTTGCAACCCTCCATTACAAGCCACATTTGTGATATTGTTGTCACAAGCACACAATGACCACTCTTTGTCATCAATTCCTGCAACTGCTTTAGAGTTGCTGTAGGCTTCTTGGTAGCCTCTTTGATCAGTTTCCTTCTGGCTCTTTCATCCAGTTTGGAGCGACATCCTGATTCTGGGAGGGTATCAAATACCTTCCACTTCTTAATAATAGACTTCACTCTGCTTCTAGGTATTGATAAAGTCTTTGAAATGTTTTTGTATCCATCTCCTGACTTGTGCGTGTCCACAACTTTAACCCGGAGATCTTTGCTTCAGTTCCACTAGCAGGGACTGAAATGCTCCAGGAATGCTCTTTCCATGCGGAGCTCATCAAAATGACCACAACTGATCACAGTTGAAAGTCAAATGGGTTTGCGTGCCCTTGAGAAAGTGATTAGCTACACCTGACTGAGTTTACAAGTCATTTTTAGGAAGGGGGTGATCCTTTTTCCAAATGTTTTTGAATTGCTTTAAAAAATTTTTTTCTGACATTTTGGTTTTATATCTTTCACTTGGATGTTATCAGTTTCACTGAGTAAATACAGCCGGATAAAGTGAAATCTGTGTCTGTCTTCACTTCAGGTTGCAAAGCAAAAAACTGTGATTAGTTTAAAAGGGGGGTGATTCTTTTTTATAATTCATGTGTTTCTCCATGTGACTCCTCCGCCATGAATCAATCAGCCTCTTACCAAATGTTTTTGATCTTCTGTAGCAACAGCGATGGACAGCCTGCTTCCCCAAGCACAATTCAGCAGACCTCCAGCCAGAGTCGAAGGGTTAACAGCGCGGCATATACAGTGCGATCATCTTGCTTGTAATATGTTTCATATAACGGATTACCACTGGAGAGCCTCAATCCGCAATGTCACTCTGCAGGCTCCACTTATTTAGGGAAGCGGAGCTTGCCAAGTGACATTGTGAATATGAAGTTGCACAACTGCATTATTTATTGATTTGTATGATATATGGACTGTCAGACCAATTTTTATGTATTTATTTTTTATTTGCGGGGATTAATTGTACCACGCTTACACATGCACTTGCACAGGATGATTATTCATGAATTTGTGGGAAGCGCACCTATTTATTCAAATAGCTTGTTCAGTTTTGTATGCAAACTCTTAGTTTGCTGCATCCTAGTATACACCGAGTGCAAAATCACTTTGTTTATATATACATAGTCTTGTACATAGATAAAGAGTTCAATACTGTAGACAGAGCACCCCTCTCAATGATATAGCTCAATCCTGTGGACAAGGCACCCTCTCATTCGCAGAGCTCAATCCTGAAGTCATAGCACCCCTCTAAGAAATCAAAACCTTAAAAGCACTCTTCAGTAGCGACTAATTAAGCCGAAGTATGTAATACAATGTACACTTACCTGAGCGAGTTCTTTTTGTTCATTAACCAATCTACTGCAGCTAGCAATCATCTGATCCAGTGCATAAAGCCTATCTTCAAGCCCTTTAATGGCTTTCATATTTTGATTATCCAGTTTGGCAACTGTTTGACGGCACTCTGCCGAAAACGGCTGAATTATTCGGGGATCCAGCTAGAAAAAGAAAAAAGAATAATGTACTTTTGGACACGTAAAATGTGTATACAAATGTTCAAAATAAACTGACGTAATAAACCCATAGCAAATCACAAATTGTCTCTCATGCCAAGGTTATATTGGGGTTGGAATCAGAAAAATTTAAAGTGATTGTAAAGGCTAAAGTTTTTTGTTGTTTTTGTTTTTTACAATAAAAAAAGAGGGTATACAACACCTGCTCTCTGCAATGGAATTGGACAGAGCGATCCCTTATCTGCTCTTTTTTGGTCCCTTGCCAGCACTCCTCCCCTGCATGGGACCCCATACCAAGCCGTATGCTATGGGGGCACACATTAGCTGGGCTGTGTGCGTCTACAAACACACACACACTGTGGCTTGGCCACACACCCCAATCCCTACTCACAGGATGGCCATTGGCTCCTGCTGTTGCCTGCGTCTCCTGCGAGACTGGAAGGAGGGGAGAGAAGAGATGCAGCTGGGCACAGCACTGGATCAAGAGAGGATCAAGAGAGTATTTGGGCAGAGGAGGAGGATGCACATCAAGTGGCAAAACATTTTTTATCTCAATGCAGGGAATGCATTAAAGTAAAAAAAGTTGTGACTTTAGAACCACTTTAAGCACACTTTCTTCCCATAGAACAGCACAGATGTTTGAATGAATGCTAAAGGATGCAAAGGCAAACAAGGAGGTTTTTACTGAGTGGAGCCCCTTCAAGCACAGAGGTTTTGGGGCTTGAAGAATGCCTAAAATGATAATCAAGCTTCTAATTTTTACATCAGAGTCAACTGTTCCCCCCACAGCTAAAAGCAGCTGATTACAGTTAAAGTACAGTGCTTTATGTAGAACTTTAATTTTATTTTCAGTCAAGTCAAAAGTTATATTTCAGTTTTGGATGTATAGAAAAAAATTCAAGTCATCTACCAGCTTCTTACATTTTTGAAGGACTTTGGTGGCATAATCCTGACAATCTTGCTTCCACTAAGGTGTTCCTAGCTGCCATGACCACTGTAATTTGTGTCGCTCTTCTGCTCCATTTGTACTGCATTGCAGAAAATTCAGCACTGAGAGGACTTTGTAGCTCCATGTAGAGTAGACCTGGACATAGCGAAGTGTTTCCCAATAATAATGAACAAGGTGGCATCTGCCCATTCAGCCTCTAGTCAGTAGGACAATGGGACCCATTGCAATAATCAGGAGATGTATGAAAGAGCCATGCACATGTGAGTAACTTCCATTTTCTGTTCACCAATGAAGAGGAAAGGATCAAAGCCCAATTTAAACACATTTTCCATCAAGTTGGATAAAAAACACCTTTATGCAGGCCATAGATGGGGAGAAAAACGGCTGATTTTTCGTCCGAAAATAAAACCGGCCGATTATCTTATCGTTAGTGGACGATTTTGTCGGCCGTTTTTCGTGTATTTTGGACTTTCAGATTATCGGTGATGTTGGAAAATTTTCGAAAAACGCCCGACTTTATCCTCATTGATGGTCAAAAACGAACGATCGTTTTCCGAAAAAGGATCACAAAGGCCACAAAATGACATCATTTCCCGTTATAGGTTACTCATTAATCGGCCGATTTTCGTAATAATTGGTGGTCAGGTAAGTTTTTTAGACCGACCGATAGTTCGTTAATCGGCCGAAAATCTGCCGTTTTTCTCCCCATCTATGGCCTGCATAAGCCATCATCATTATGGCACTCTTCATAGATTAACAATGGCCCAAGCATCACAAGCAATTGAATCAGCAGTCTTGCAAAAATCGCCTGACATAGCTATGTCTCTACAGCAATACGGCAACGTGCCTAAAGATACAGAAGACACAGTGCGAGACTCAGGGCACTATTGTTGATTCATAACTGAAATGTCAGCTTTGGTGTATTTTGCAGGCAAATAAGAATATTATTATTAGATATAGCTCAGATGCATAGATAATAATGTAAGAAAATATTTTCAAGTTCCATTAGGAAAATTTTGTAGACCAATTCCCACCACAAGAGGTTTTAAATCATTTTGAATAAAAAAGGAAAAGGGTTGGAAAGAAATGGCTCATTTCCTGTTATGCCCGACACATGCCAAATTGTTCAGGAAGTGAGAGAAAATCACCCTTGAAGGGACACAGACAGCAAAAAAAAAAATCACAACTGAAGTTTTAAACTTTTCTTGCTATACTAGAAAATGCTCACTTTGTCCCCATTAAGGGGAATTTACTCTCACTTCCTGTTTTGTCTCACATTTATCCATTTCCATTTATCCATCTCCATTTATCAATGGAAAGTGAAGACATTTTCCGCTATGTCCTTTTATGTCTGAAATTCCTTTAAATAAACAGAAGGCTAGAATTTTATCTAATAGGGACACAGGAATGAAAAGTTGATAAATGTTGTTACCTCCCCCCACTCTATCCAAAAAATGTCTTTGCTTTAGCTAGGCTTTAAAGCACAGGTGTAAAAATACAAGGGTTGCTGGCTGATTCAGGCCCTCCAGGCCATTTCATGTGGCCCTTGCACCTCTCCTGCAGGTACCGCCTTGCCTCCTCCCCCACCTTGTCTCAGCAGTCAGCATCAGAGAGGAGAATAGAACTCCTCTGCCAAATCCTGCACCTCTCAGTGCAGCTGCAGCACCCCCTCATCTCTGACTCCCCTGGTCTCAGCATTCAGCAGACTCTGGTAACTGACTCCACTCCTCCTCTGGTCCTCCTTCAGACTCTGCACTTTCTGCTTTTCAGCTCTACCCCCAAAGGGGGCGCACGATGACGTTAGGGAGGGTGTGGGATTTTTGACCTCTGATGTAATGGGGGTGCTCTGGACATCTAGTCTTACAGATACAACCGGCCCTTTGAGGGCAACCATAATGCTGATACGGCCCGCGATGAAATGGCGTTTGACACCTCTGCTATAAAGGATAAGATCACCTTTCATAACATTTTACACCCATATTCAGGTTACTGTAGCACAGGTCCCCGCAAATCTCCCACCCCTCCAAACTCCCCTTCTGACAGCTAGCGGGGGCTCTTTTCCCCCAGCTCGCTGTTACTAGTTAAAAAATTCTCTGCGTCATTCATTCACTCACAGAGTTCTGTGAGTGGAAAAACTACAAGTATCGACAGCCTTTCTGGCTGTCAGCTTGTAGTTCTCAATGAACTACCAGGGTGCGGTTGAGCTCTCTGGTAGTTCATTGATTCTTCCTGTCAGTGTGAAACTGCCTGGCCGCATGGTCTACACATGTACACTGACAGTAAAAATGTGCATTTATCATTATTTTTTTTTTTCTAAAGTGAACTTACCCTTTAACAAGTCTTGGTTAAATGAAATGAGCAAAAACACAGTGAGCAGCCTGTGACACACTGGTAGTATGTATGGAACATAAAAATACATTAAAGTGATTGTAAAGGCATGAAGGTAAAAACCTGCTGCATGCAGTAGCCTCCTCAGCTCCCCCAATAACCACCTGAGCCCCATCACCATTCAGTGGTGTGCATGAGAGCCTCGGCTCTCTGGGGACTCTCCCTCCTCATTGGCTGAGAAAGCAGTGGGAGCCATTGGCTCCTTTTGATGTCAATGACAGCCTGTGAGCCAAAGAGGAGAGGGGGAGGGGCCAAGACACAGCTCTGTGAATGGACACGCAGAGCACCAGTTCGGGAGTGAGCTTGCTTGGGTGCCCCTATAGCAAGCTGCTTGCTCCGGGGTCACTTGGCAGGAGGGAGGGGCCAGGAGTGCCGGCGGGGGACCCGAGAAGAGGAGGTTCTGGGCTTCTCTGTGCAAAACCATCACACAGAGCAGGTAAGTATGCCATGATTTTTTTTAATTGCCCTTAATATTACTTTAAATATGCTCTCAAGCAGAAAATTCTAAAAAAAAAAAAAACAACTTTCTTGACGCAGCAATACAACTCTCTCTCAACAATAACACTTTCTGTTGCAGAAATGTTTTAGTGGCCATAGGAAAAATAGTGGGTTTGATTTACTAAAGTCAAATAGCCTGTGCACTTTGCTAGTGCATTTGCACTAGTTTCCCCTAAGTTGGTGAAGCTTCACTTTGTAAAGAGTGCCCAAATCAGGTGAAAGGAAAAGTAACATTTTTACTTGCACATGATTAGATGATGGAAATCAACAGAGCTCTACCACATTCACTAAGCTCTGGGGAAAGTGAGTAAACAGTCTATTTGCCTTAAGTAAATCAACCCCAGTGACTGAGTCCAACAAAAACTAAGATCAAAAGATATACAGTTGCAAGAAAAAGTATGTGAACCCCTTGGGATTACGTGGAGTTTTGCATGAATTGGGCATAAAATGTGCTCTGAATGTCATCTAAGTCACAACAATAGAAGAACACAGTCTGCTGAACATAATACTACACAAACATTAGATGTTGTCATGGTTTAATTGCACATAACATGTAAACATTCACAGTGCAGCGAGGTTGACCCTCCTTTGGCAGCAATAACCAGACCGTAGGTTTTCTGTGAGGCATGGTTCACAGACAGTGCTTCTTGAAACCAGTAAACCCAAAACAGGTGTGTGTTTTTTAAGGGCAGGACAGCTGTCAGCAACACATCCAATATCATCACACTGATTGGAGTCAAGGTTGGCTCACTCCTGGCTCCAATTAGCTCTGGGAGAAGTCATTAAGCTAGGGCCTCACATACTTTTTCCTCCCTGCACTGTGAATGTTTACATGTTATGTGCAATTAAACCATGGCAACATCTAATGTTTGTGTAGTATTATGTTCAGCAGACTGTGTTCTTCTATTGTTGTGACTTAGATGACGTTCAGAGCACATTTTATGCCCAATTCATGCAAAACTCCACGTAATCCCAAGGGGTTCACATACTTTTTCTTGCAACTGTATTTAAATCTTAAAAGCATAATGAAACTTTACACATAGCTTTAGTTTTACTCATTTTCTATGGACTCCTTAGTGTCTCAATATTTCCCAGCTTAGCTTTGAACTGTCAGAACCATGACAAACTAATCTGAGCACACTGAAGATCCAGAATTTGTTCTGATTATTTGGTTGAGCTCTGCATTAGACATACAGACAAGAAATAAACAGATTCCTTATTAACAATTAGCTTGTCAACTATAACTTATTTCTAATGAATTTTCTATTAATGCGAATGGGAATAATTCATTTCTTTTTCTGCCACTTCCTCCTGTGACCTTACAGTGTATCCAACACAAAAAGGATTATACCACGTTCTTTATCACTTTTTTTTCTTTAATGTTGCGCCAGTAGATAAGCTTGTTTGAGAACCAGGACCAGATGGAACAAATAGCTTGCCCAAACATTTGCATTTTGACTACAGCTCAAAGCAACAAAACGTATACAAAGCAGATAAATTACAAAACAAGGTAGTATTTTATTATTAAAAAAAGTCAAAAAATATTTAATTTGGGAATTCAGCAGCCAATAGTAATAGGCATAGGAGACCTGATATTATTCAGGCCATTAAAATGCCCAAACTTTTGCAGACGCCATTTTTTTGTTTTCTGTTATTTTGAAAGTGTAAATGATGGAAATAAAATCTAACTTTTGTTGACATATTATAAGAATGTCTAATCTGTAATTTGCTGCCTTTTGGAGATTTTTCCATCTTTCCTTGGCTTCTTTATGCACATTAATACAAATTTTTAGCTGGGGTGCCCAAACTTTCGATCCCCACTGTACTTGTTATGGATTAGTAACTTTCAGCTAAATTAAAGACTTTGTATTCTTATGTGCCAATTCTGAAGCACCATAAGCTTACAGCAACCACTGAAGATTCACTCTGAAGTTAAAAGTATGGACTTAAAAAAGAAAAAAAAAAATTATACTCACCTAGGTGGATGCAACCTCGATCTGATGCTCCATCTGTCCCCCATCCGCTTTGCAGTGAGAAGTGAGTGATCAGACACTGCTGATTGCTCATTTCTCCCCTCCACTCTGAGCAGAGAGCCGTGACTGTCAGTCTCTCTGCTCCACCCCTCCAGCACTGGAGTGCTGGGCTGTAGAGGGGGCAGGAGAGCTGGTTCAGACTCCCAGTGAGTCGCTGAGAGGCTGAGCCAGGTGCCGGGCCTAGCTTCTAAGTGGATCCCAACTATATGGTAGAGATATTTTCAGAGCCTGGACGGGCTGAATGACATCAGCCGAATTTGGACTGTATCCCACTGTCAGCTGAAAATGAGTCACAGGAGTGCGGAAAAAACTATACTCCTGTGACCTACAGGAGAAGTATAGCCAAAATAGTTTTGGCTATACTTCTCCTTTAATGCAATACAAGACAGATTCTGAATGGTTACTATGCAATACTGCCCCTAGGAATTTTAAGTGTTTAATAGTAACATTTAGGAGGAAAAAAAACTATCACTGTTCTAAGTCTGTTGAAAATTCTCCACTTCTAAAGCTTCAGGTGGTACCAATAATGAACCATAGTACACTCTGTGATAAACCTGGGCAAATTGTGGCCCCAGGGCCACATCTGGCCCTTTCACTGTTCCTTTCCAGCCCTCTCTGCCTTCACTGTCAACATGTCTTTCTGAGCCTGTGTGCTTCTTTACTGAGGAACACGCTAATAGATGTCCATGTGAAGAACTGTAGGGGAGAGAGTCTAAGGAGCTGATTGGTACAGTGTGGAAACTCAGCTCTGGCAGGAGAGTGTTTCCTTAAAGACATATCTAGCCTCCTGCCATTTTGCTACCTGGCCAGGGTCTTCCTGTGTCATCGCCTGCATGCTCCAAACACCAGGAGCTGTGCATCTGTTCTTCACTCCAGGTGAGGATCTGCAGAAATCCCTGCTGAACCGATCTCAGGCTCTCTCATTTCCATTCATATCGTTTTCAGAGGGCATTTGACAGGCAGTGAGGAGGTGCTATATTGTCGACTCAACTCCTGATTTAAACTTATGATGTTGCACCACCCAGCTGCAATCACATGCAGTTGCAGAGTGGCCCTGTTGATCGCTTCCTCCTTAAAGAATAACCATTCTTTACTGAATCCTTTACCAAGCAGGATATTCGAACCATGTATGGGCAGATCGATTGTACCAAAGTTGATTGATCAATCAACTTAGGTACAACCATCTTGTGGGATTTTTCCATGTGATTTCTGCCAACGGCAACAAAATAGCTCTGCAGGAGGGATTGCCTGACTGTATTTATGGGCTAATCTGTGCAATTTTCTTTCCTGCAACCATGAGTTTCAGGAAACAAAATTGCTCATCTATGGCCAGCTTTACACCTACATGAATACTGGGAGAAAATTACAAAAGTAGTGCACCAAAAGATAGGTAAAGACTCACTGCAGTGTGCAATATTTTATTTTTCACTAGCAGCTTCCTTCCACAGATCCTTTCACTTATGCAGGCTATAGACGGGTCGTTTATTAGCCGAATTTTCGTCCACACGAAAAATCGGCCGATATTCACGCCGTTAGTGGGGCCAGCCCGTCGGCCATTTTTCGTGGATCTTCGCATTTATTTTTATCGGTCATACTGGAAAATCCACAAAAAACGGCCATTTTTCGTGGACATTGGTGGCAGCATGGGCAACGGGGCCGACCGATTTTTTGTTTATTGCCCGAAAATTTGGACAATAAACGGCCCGTCTATGGCCTGCATTATTGTCAGAGGAAGCAATGTGCCGTAAACCAGGTCTAAGAGATTTGACTGTGAAGTGAAAAAAATGTGGCAGATCCTATGATAAATTTGGCACAAATCTATGTAAATCTGTCAGTCAAAGGCTTCCAGATGTTCAGATGATCTAGAGGTCATAAAAGCAGAATAAACGTGTGGTTAATCTACGGATACATTACAAACAGCATTTGCAATGGACAGATGTCCAACTTTATCTTTGATAATCCCTCTCCCAGAATGGGTCACAAATACAGCAGCAAAGGCATGCTTTCATCATATTTGAATAAATATATTTGCTGGCAACGTAACAGCCAATAAGGTAGCATCAGTATCTGCGCTGGTTCAACATAAGAGCCGCCAGCACTATATTCTGATACAAAGAATATAAAATAGTTACATAAAAAAAGTGCAGCGCTCAACAGCGTGAATAGTAACTCCAATTATATAAATAAACATAAACTTATAGAGTATTCAAAGACATAGTGAACAGTCTTTTGAGGTGATAAAATATCTTCAATCGCAGGAAATAATCTTGCGTATTCAAGTGTAGCCTTGTTCACCCCACTCAGTGTGAAATGTCCTTGGGTACAATCGTGAGTGATCATAGACGTAAACATGACAAAAGAATCTCGTGAGGTGCATATCACCCCACTCAATGCTCAAGAGAGGCTTACCAGAAACATTTGACCATCATAATATAGAATGGTCAAATAAGGTATGTATATGATCCAATAGCAATTACAATTTGGTTCAAGTTAGTTTTGGAACAGAAAAGTTGTGGTGAAAATAAGTATGACATTATAGAGGTGAAGGTTAGAGTAAATGTTAATATTTTAGGATTTAAATGTTAGGTAAAGAAAACCTGACCCGTCCTAAACATTGTAGATAGGGCTGAGAACCATTACATTTCAAAACAGGGTTTTTCTGCAATCTGTGTCCAACTAGGGAGATTTCCCTCAACTTCCAGTCAGGAAGACACAACAGGAAGTGAGAGGAAATCTTTCCAAAGCATGGGGAAATTTCTTCTTAGTTATAATTTGAACAGATTTAGCCTTTACTCCTGATGATTTCAATGGTCACCAGGTCAAATATAGGGGGTAACACCCCTTAGAAGGGACATGGTCACCAATAAAAACCTAAGGGGGAATACAAAACTTAGCTATACAAATTCTTACTTATTCTGGTGATATACTTTAGATATGACCTACAGCCCTGGCGAAAAGTTTTGAAAACGACACAAATATTAATTTACCTGCAAGGAAACACATGCAGTCATCATTGCTTTGCACAAAAAGGGATTCACAGGCAAGGATATTGCTACTACTAAGATTGCACCTAAATTAACCATTTATAGGATCATCAAGAACTGCAAGGAGAGAGGTTAAATTGTGGTGAAGAAGGCTTCAGAGTGACCAAGAAAGTCCAGAACGTGCCAGGATTGTCTCTTAAAGTTGATTTAGCTGCGGGATCGGGGCACCACCAGTGCAGAGCAGTGAGTTGAAGACTTCTGGAGGATGGCCAAGTGTCAAGAAGGGCAGCAAAGAAGCCACTTCTCTCCAGGAAAAACATTAGGGAAAGACTGTTATTCTGCAAGAGGTACATGAATTGGACTGCTGAGGACTTGGGTAAAGTTACTTTCTCCGCTGAATCCCCTTTATGATTGTTTGGGGCATCCGGAAAAAACCTTGTCCAGAGAAGAAAAGGTGAGGACTACCATCAGTCCTGTGTCATGCCAACAGTAAAGCAGCCTGAGACCATTCATGTGTGGGTTTGCTTCACAGCCAAGGGAGTGGGCTCACTCACAATTTTGCCTGAGAACAAAGCCATAAATAAACGATGGTACAAAAACATCTTCTCCCTACCATTCAAGAACAGTTTTGTGATGAACAATGCCTTTTCCAGCATGGTGAAGCACCTTGCCTTAAGGCAATAGTGATAACTAAGTGGCTTGGGGAACCAAATTTTGGGTCCATGGCTAGGAAACTGCCCAGACCTTAATCCCCTTGAGAACTTGTGGTCAGTGCTCAAGATGTAGGTGAAATTAAAAAAAACCCCACAAATTCCAACAAACTCCAAGCATCGATTATGCAAGAATGGGCTGCCATCTGTCAGGATATGGCCCAGAAGTTGATTGACAGTATGCTACGGTCGACTATTTTCATAAACCTAATGTAATTATCAATAAAAGCGTTTGACACTTGTGAAATGCTTACAATTATACTGCAGTATACCATAGTAACATCTGACAAAAAGTTCTAAAAACACTGAGGCAGCAGAATTTGTGAAAATTAACATTTGTGTCATTTTCAAAACTTTTGGCCAGGACTGTAGTGTGTGGAAAGCAGGGACCTACTTAAAGCTATCATTTTTAAATGTTTTAAAAAATATTGTGTTCTGTTTGCCAAAATACAGATTTTTGCTACTAAAAACGTGCAAACAATTATATACAGAGGATCAAGTATATTTAATTTCCAATTAATATTACTTCTTTACGTTTTAACTTCCTTTAAAGTGAATGTCTTGCTATCTTTATTTTAACATTCCCCTTACAAGTTTTTTTGGAAGTATATATTTTTATACTTTTTCCTTGTCTAAAGGTCCTCATGAGAGCTGACCTCTAACCTCTTCCCCATCATATGTAAAAATCAAAATTAGAACCAAAAACAAAAATGTAATAAATTGCAGCATACCAATACTTACTGTATGTATGGTGGCTGCATTATTTTTTTTTCTTGTCTGTTATTTCACCTGGTGATCCAGCTGGTAACACACTTCCTGTCTTATGTTGTCTGCATTCTGAATGAAGCAGACACCTTTGGACAGCAGCATTATCAGCCTGGAGAGAGGGTAGTGTTAGACTAGCAGATTTAGTTGTACTTGACTAGAAAACTGAAAGGTTTTACATAAATGAATAAATGCCATTCATTGTAAGCACCAGTGTTAAAGCAGAACTAAACCCTCCTATCCTTTCCAGCTAAGGAAACTGCCATCTTGGCTCTGTTTTATCTGTAGTTGCCATGGTGTTGCACATTTGATCAGTTATGAAACCAGCCATTTATTGATTGCCAATTTGGTTGAAGTCACAAGCAAATGTGACAGTTATCATTCATTGTATGACTTGAAGGTAAGTTCTGCTTTAAATAATTTGTCTGGACTTTCCAACTGCTAGCTTCTCTGGACAGTTTGGTCTGTTACAGTAAGTTGAAAAACAACAGAATTACTGGCAGGGTAGCCAAATGAAAACAAAGGGAAAAAAAGAAAACAAATGCAGCCACCACATCTAAGAATTAGGCAAGCTGCAATTTAATAAATGTTTGTTTTTAGGTTTAATAATGCTTGAAGATACAATTTACTTTTGAGGATGCCCTAATAGTTAGGTTAAATACAGAAGATATGGGGAATTACAGCCAACACTTACCACTTCCAGTTCATCAAGGCATTATAAACCTAACTATACCTTGTGTTTTCACCTGCATAAGATGCACATTGATCACGATGTGTCATTTGTTGCTTTGTGCACAAAGCCTGAAGTGGAGTAAATCTTCACATTCTGGTGTCAAAAGTTTCTCATTGTGTTGAAACATTAGGCATGTGTCCTAGCCCTGAACAAGTAACGCATGACCTCTGTCTGTAGTCTGAGATCTGAACTATATATTCCACAATCCCTGGTTATCTCAGTCTAGCACTAGTGCAGGTCAGAGTTAGACAGTAATTAGATCTGACACAGACACAAACAAGCAGAGCAATTTAAGTATATGTGAACCTTCACCTTGTAAAACAACCAATAGAAAAAGAAATGAAAGACAAAACATTTGAAATACCTTTTTTTCCCTTTATGAGTGATCATAGAAACCTCTGTTTCCACCTCCAGAGAGCTGGGGGCAGAAACTACACAAGGTGTGTCAACAGGAGGCAGGGGAAGAGCAATACACGGATCTTTCCTGTAATTAGCTGTGCTAGGGAGTGTGTCAACACTAGTGTGCCCATTGGAGGACAGGCTGTTCTCCCAGCATAGCATGAAAACTGACTTGTATATTTAGTTTGAAATAGGAGAGCAGTAGGACTGACAGGATCACCAGGGAATTCACACAAAGGAGGAAATGCAAAGAGAACAGGATACCTTTTAACACAATTACATGGTACAACAGAGACATAACAGGAATATGAAATGTTGGGGTAATAAACACTATGGAAGAGATCTCACCATATTAGAAGAGATGTGCTAGGTCACATTAGCACTCCCACATTTGTGATGCAAAACAGAGGAAACTGGTAGGTATGCATTGAATGTTGTGTGACATTGAACAAGAAGTTGCCTGTTCATCTGGTGAACAAGGACAGGCTAGCTACAGCAATATATGTATATCAGGGAATTGATGAGCCATGACAGTACAAACTGCAGCCACAACATGTGAGCCCATCATTTCTAGGTAAACCAAACAAACAACACAGGGGATATAACTACACCAATATCTAGCTAAAACAACAAAACATTTGAAAGTGTGCAATGTATTTAATGCTGAAGGCTGCATATGGAGAACCACATGGAATTGAATATACAAAGAACAGTAAAAGTTGGGACAAAAACATGTGAATAACTTTCATAAGTGAGTCACAAGTGGCAGACTACATATTGACACAGATGGCATACATGCTCACTGTGGGTGGGAATTGGTGAGGCTCACGGTTTGTAGCTGAACCTAAAACTGACCATAGATGGATCACAATTCAGCCGCTTCAGCAGGGACCACCCAAAGTTACATCCATCTATGGCTGTTCCCGTTCATGAGGAGTCAATCCAATGTTTGACTTCTCATGAACTGACTTGGCATTTTTTGCTGGCTGATAGCTAAAGAGAGTGGTAAATTTCAGTGGAGAGTGAAAAAATTTTACTTTTGACAGCTGGTGATTGCTGGTGCTTGTAGTTGTTTTATTTTCTTCTTTGCGTCTTGCTAAGAGCTTTTACTTTTTTAAATCACTTTTTCTGTCACATTTTAAATAGAATTGTATTTCTTCCTTTCCTTGTCTTCCTTCAGTCTGCTAATTAAGGGGAGGGGTTAATTGGTCGCAAGTGATACAGGTACTATATAACTTGCTGTAAGAGCTCACTCTGAACTTGCTCATTCTTGAGCTTGCCTGTGTTTTGCTTGCTGGACCTTTGATAATTGGAGTTAAAAAAACATCTACTAACCTGTGACAACTGATATTTTCTATTAATATTGTAACTGGGATAATGTGTGCTAGCAGGGTTGAAGGTTTTGTGCAGTGCACAGTGTGCTGCATGTATGCAGCAATGGAGCAACAGCTCCAGGATGGATACCGCTACGACAGGTGTGAGCAAGTTGCCCTTCTGGAAACGCGTGTTAGAGATCTGGAGGAGCAAGTTGCAACACTGGCAGAACTGTCAACCTTGAAAGGGGTCTTCTCTCTGAGCAGGTTGCTATTGGGATTGATGTGGAGGGCGGAAGGGCTAATCAGGATTATCAGGTAGGAAGATGAGTTACTGTAGCGAGAGGGAGTGGTAGGAGCTCACAGAAAAGGAAAGGTGGTGGTGTCTGTCTCTGTCAGAAGTGATCTCAGAGTGAGTGTGAAAGAGGACCTAGTTGATGGAGAGTATGATGAGGATGAAGCATTATGGGTGGAGCTGCACATGGGGGTGTGTACTACAAAGGTAATCATTGGAGTTTGTTATAGGCCTCCTAGTGTTAATGAGGAGGTAGAGACTCAGCTCCTTGCACAGATCGAAAGGGCTGCAAGGGCTGGGACAGTGATAATTATGGGGGATTTTAACTACCCAGAAGTTGACTGGAGTAATGGTACTGCAGCAGCAGTTAAAGGGCAAAAGTATTTAAACCTACTACAAGACAATTTTATGGTACAGTTCATAGAGGCCCCAACTAGGAATGATGCTCTGCTGGACCTGGTAATCTCATACCATGCAGAGCTTATTACGAATGTCCATATAATAGAACATCTGGGTAGCAGTGACTGTAACATAATTTCATTTATTTTTAGCTGTAAACAGCATGCACACATGGGAAAAATAAAAATGCTAATTTTCCAAGGCTTCTCTCCAAGACTGGGAGGGAATATTGTCATCAATGAACACAACACAGAAATGGGAGTTCTTCAAAAAGACTGTATGTGAACACACTGTAAAATATATTTCCATGGGCAACAAGTTCAAAAGGCTAAAAATGAAACCTATGTGGCTTACGGCCAAAGTTAAAAAAAGCTATAGATAATAAGAAAAGAGCTTTCATTAAATATAAAAATGAAGGAACACTATCATCATTTAAACATTACAAAGAATATAACAGAATATGCAAAAAAGGAAAAAAAGGCCGTAAAAATTAAAAATGAACGACAGATTGTAAAAGATAGCAGGACCATCCCCCCAAAATTATTCAAATATATTAATAGTAAAAAGATCCGGTCCGAGCATGTAGGCCCTTTACAAATTAATCCAGAGTGGGTAACTGGGGACAAAGAGAAGGCAAATTTATTAAATACCTTCTTCAGCTCTGTGTATACAAAGGGGGAGATCTTGTCAATAACGGGAATGGTATTGACACAGCTCCAGATGATCCATATTTGCTCACAATTGATATGATCCAAAAATATTTAGACAGAATAAAGGTGAATAAAGCACCTGGACTGGATGGCATTCACCAACGGGTCCTTAAAGAATTGAGCTCTGTCATTTCAAAGCCATTGTTTCTAATTTTTAGAGACTCTTTAATGACTGCAGAATACCACTGGATTGGCGTAAGGCTAATGTGGTGCCAATATTTAAAAAGGGGTCAAAATCTTTACCAAGTAATTATAGACCTGTTAGTTTAACTTCTATAGTTGGGAGGATACTGGAGAGTTTAATAAAAGACCACAAACTGTAGATGAGTTCTTGCTGGAAAAAAACATTTTAAGCAACAGACAGCATGGACTCATGAAAGACAGAAGTTATCAAACAAATCTGATTTCTTTTTATGAGAAGGTGAACAAAACCTTGGACAGAGGGGTGACGGTGGACGTGGTATACTTGGATTTTGCAAAAGTGTTTGACACAGTTCCCCACACACAGTTAATGTGTAAGGTAAAGTCTACAGGCTTGGAAAAATCCTGAAGTAAATGGATAGAAAACTGGCTAAAAGATTGCATTCAGAGAGTAGTGGTTAATTCATACTCTGAATGGTCTAGGGTTGTCAGTGGTGTACCCCAAGTGTTGGGACCCTTACTTTTTAATATATTTATAAATGATATAGGGTCTGGGATTATAAATACCATTTCAGTCTTTGCAGATGACACCAGGCTGTGTAGTGGAATAACGTCCTTACAGGATGTCTTCAACTTACAAGCCGACCTCAATGCACTGTTTAATTGGGCAACTATGTGGAAAATGAGGTTTAATATTGATAAATGTAAGGTTATGCACTTGATGGCTAAGAATATGCATGCATCATATATACTAGGGGGGGTACAACTGGGGGAATCAATGGTGGAGAGGGATCTGGGAGTTCTGGTAGATCACAAGCTTAATAATGGCATGCAATGCCAAGCTGCAGTTTCTAAAGCGAGCAAAATCCTCTCTTGTATTAAAAGAGGTATAGACTCCAGAGAGAGAGATATAATTTTACCCCTGTACAAATCATTAGTAACACCTCATATGGAATATGCAGTTAAGTTTTGGGCACCAACTCATAAAAAGAACATTGGGGAACTGGAGAAAGTACATAGAAGGGCAACCAAACTGATAAGAGGCATGGAGGAGCTCAGCTATGAGGAAAGATTAGAGGAACTGAATTTAAAAGGAAATTAAGGGGGGATATGATATAATGTATAAATATATCAGTGGTTCATATAGTGAACTTGGTGTAGAGCTATTCACCCTGAGGTCATCACAGAGGACAAGGGGGCACTCTTTATGTCTGGAGGAAAAGAAATTTAAACTCCAAACATGGAAAGGTTTCTTCACAGTGAGAGCTGTGAAAATGTGGAATAGATTCCCTCAAGAGTTGGTTTTGGCCAGCTCAGTGGATTGCTTTAAAAAAGGCCTGGATTCTTTCTTAGGTATACAGAATATAACTGAAATATAAACTAAAATTTATAGGTAAAGTTGATCCAGGGAATATGCCCGGTTGCCTCTCAGGGGATCAGGAAAGAATTTTCTCTACTGCAGGAGCAAACTGGATCATGTTTTGCTGGGTTTTTTGCCTTCCTCTGGATCAACTATGGGTGTAGGATTATAACTTTTTTTTTTTAAATGGTTGAACCGGCTGGACTTTTGTGTTTTTTGTTTTTTTTTTTCAGCCAGACTAACTTTACTATGTAACTATGAGTTGTTGGAAAATTTTGCATCGACCATCGCTATAACTAATAGCCTGCAGTGCTGATTAGTGTATTCTGATGGCGGGGAGTCAGAATACAAAGAAACAGCAGGGAGGATTTCCATATCCATCTTAAATGTGTGGATGGGAGAATACTGTAGGTTCAGTTTTTTTTTCCATTCAGCCTGCTGGCAGAACAAAAAAAACTGAGCCATGTATGGCCAGCTTTAGGCAAATGGCTAGATAAACAGATTAATTAAATTATAACCAGTATAAACAAACTGTTATAGAAAATATATGTAGGTAGTTAAAATAGTAATGTGATAGAGCACACAATACTCGGGACACAGCAGAGATCTGACAAAACATTAGTTATTCCTTTCCTCTTCATGTTATAGTTGTCATCTTTATAAAGAAAAAAAACAAAAAAACAGCTTTGCTCATTTCCTCTAAGCCGACATATAAACTGCTATTCAAATAGGGGGGGTGCAGCGCTATATAAAATGACAGACACTAATAAAATACAAATGGTAAATAGTGACTTAGTGCAAATAAGATAAAGCCACTAAATGGTGGCTATAAAGTGACAAACAGGTGTAAAAATAATAAAAAGAGTCCAAAGAAGGGGTGCTCTTAAAATCCAAGATGATCTTCAGATGTCCAATGATTGGAACAGCCAGGTGATAAAGATGTAAAGATTGCGCACTCACCAGATACGCAATCTTTGTGCGCATTTGTATATCAAATCACTGGACCATTGGTGTCATCACATTAGGTCTGGTCAGATCTGGTCATGTGGCTCCTGCTGCCTGGCACTCGGATAGATGCGGCTACTCTGTGGATCTGGCTGGTTTACACCAGAGCTCAAATAAACAGAGAAGGCCACATAGTGTAATATCCTTGAGGTACTTTATTAAGTATATAGGCACAGGATAACAGAAGCAACTCATATAAAATTTACTGACCCAGGTGTAAACAAAGATGGCCGCCGGGGCCCCTCGTGGCTGTAGCCTTCTCTGACGCGTTTCGAGCGAAGGCTCGTATTCATAGGGGTGCAGTTAGTGATTGGGACACATATATTTGGTAATATTACTCATAATAGCGCAACAATATTTAGATATAAAAGTAATGACAGTGTCTCATTAAGTAGCTCATTACAAATATGTTTTTAAGCAATAAGATACAACAAGCTGCAAACTCTTACTGTATGTTACCCCATCCATACTTAGCCAATTAGACCCCATTTTCTGTCTGCTGATCCCTGCTTGTGCTGAGCAGACATGCACACAGCCTGCTCTCTATGTTCTGTATGGGGAGGTCAGATGTAAATGGACAGCCTGTTCATTTACATCCAACTGTCATCCGATCTTATACACTAGACAAAAGGAGAACGGATCATCCATCTGTCTTTTTTTAGTGGATTGGATGCATGCAGTTGTAAATGGGCACACATGTCTGTTTACATCCGCCTCCCCATAGAGAACAATGGATGGTCCAATCAGGTCTGCCTGAAAAACAGACGGGTGAATCCTATCGGTCCGCCCATGTGAAAGAGGCCTTATGCAAAAATTATAACAATTAGAAGTGGTTGGGAGATTTGAGCATTGTCTGAGTTAGTCCTCATTCACACCATACGTGCATTTAAACTAATGGAAAAAAAAAAACACAAAGTTTTCACTTGCAAAGACACGAGTTTACATCTGTTTTGATGTGCATTTCAACACTGCTGGCACGTCAGTTTTTTTGCATAGAAATATGTTACATAGATTCTCTGAAAGAGCACACACAAAACAATTGTTCTGCATGTGCCCTTTTCACTCCACAATGCTGATGTCATTTCGTTTTTTTTCCCATGCAGAAAACTATACACAGGTTGCAGATTCCTGCGCAGACAAAATCTGCACATTAAACTAGTGTTGTGGTGTGAACAGTGCACATAGAGAACAACTATTTTCTTTGTGCTCTTGCAGAATGCATGCAGAAAAATTCACGGCTCTGCACATGGTGTGAACTAGGCCATAAAGCGAAACTATACCCATCAATTTCACGGTTTGAAAAGACAGTTACATTCAAGATATTCCATGAATGTTAACTGTCACATTTGCTTGTGTCATCAAATGCCTGGTGTCATAACTGATCACATGTACAGCACCATGGCAAATGCAGATTAAACAGAAGCTAAGATGGCAGCTTCCTTGGATGAAAAGGGTTTAGTTCAGCTTTAACTGGTGACCAAAAGCTGGAAGTGCTTGATATCACATATCATGTTGGAAAATATGCAAAAAAATTTGTAAGTGTTCCCTCATGAATTTCATGTTCTTTCAGATGTGTTGAGCCATATAATTGTGTGTTTCAGGGAGCTACAGAGAACAGTTAACATCTAGACATAATTTAACAGTAATCATTAGAGATGAGCGAATCGAACATGACGAAGTGGAATTCGTTACGAAGATTTGGAAAAATTCTATTCGCGACGAATCCGAAGATTAGCAAATTTCGGATGCACGAATCTAATTTTCCCAAAAATGGCGGTGACATGTGTGGCGACAGGAGAAAATGGACAGAGAAGATGGGGCGGGGATCTCTGGGAAGGCGCGCAGACAAGGCGCGCTGACCCATAATGCATTCATGAGTCATGAATCATGACATGTGATCGCATTAGCCAATCAGCAGCCAGCCAGCACTGTGTAATGCTGGAGCTATAAATCGCGGCCATCTTAGAATTCTCCATTAGCCTCCGGTCATTCAAGAGAGACAGACCTGTCTGTATTAAGGGACAGAGTTAGGGCCACAGAGACTTTAGGGCCACAGAATCGTTACTCAGGGACACAGAATCGTTACTCAGGGACACAGAATCGTTACTCAGGGCCACAGCTATCAAAGAATCGAAAATTTAAAGTGACATACACCCTTTTTTTTTTGGTGGCTGTCGTGCACAGTTGGTGCTGCAGTTTGCCGATTGTGCAAAATAAACTGACTTTCTGCTTCACAACCACTATTGTACGTTCAAAGAGTTAAATCCATTTACACGCCGGCTGGCGGTAATATTTTTTGGGTGATTAGTGCATTCCAGTGACACAAACGTACAGTTTCCAGCCAACGGCAAGCTGCAATTGACCGATTGTGTACAATAAACTGACTTTCTGCTTCACAACCGCTATTGTACGTTCAAAGAGTTAGATCCATTTACACGCCGGGTGGCGGTAATATTTTTTGGGTGATTAGTGCATTCCAGTGACATAAACGTACAGTTTACAGCCAACGGCAAGCTGCAATTGACCGATTGTGCTAAATAAACTGACTTTCTGCTTCACAACCACTATTGTACGTTCAAAGAGTTAAATCCATTTACACGCCGGGTGGCGGTAATATTTTTTGGGTGATTAGTGCATTCCAGTGACCTAAACGTACAGTTTCCAGCCAACGGCAAGCTGCAATTGACCTATTGTGCTAAATAAACTGACTTTCTGCTTCACAACCACTATTGTACGTTCAAAGACTTAGATCCATTTACACGCCGGGTGGCGGTAATATTTTTGGGGGGATTAGTGCATTCCAGTGACATAAACGTACAGTTTCCAGCCAACGGCAAGCTGCAATTGACCGATTGTGCTAAATAAACTGACTTTCTGCTTCACAACCACTATTGTACGTTCAAAGACTTAGATCCATTTACACGCCGGGTGGCGGTAATATTTTTGGTGGGATTAGTGCATTCCAGTGACATAAACGTACAGTTTCCAGCCAACGGCAAGCTGCAATTGACCGATTGTGCTAAATAAACTGACTTTCTGCTTCACAACCACTATTGTACGTTCAAAGAGTTAGATCCATTTACACGCCGGGTGGCGGTAATATTTTTGGTGGGATTAGTGCATTCCAGTGACATAAACGTACAGTTTCCAGCCAACGGCAAGCTGCAATTGACCGATTGTGCTAAATAAACTGACTTTCTGCTTCACAACCACTATTGTACGTTCAAAGAGTTAAATCCATAGACACGCCGGGTGGCGGTAATATTTTTTGGGTGATTAGTGCATTCCAGTGACATAAACGTACAGTTTACAGCCAACGGCAAGCTGCAATTAACCGATTGTGCTAAATAAACTGACTTTCTGCTTCACAACCACTATTGTACGTTCAAAGAGTTAGATCCATTTACACGCCGGGTGGCGGTAATATTTTTTGGGTGATTAGTGCATTCCAGTGACATAAACGTACAGTTTCCAGCCAACGGCAAGCTGCAATTGACCGATTGTGTACAATAAACTGACTTTCTGCTTCACAACCACTATTGTACGTTCAAAGAGTTAAATCCATTTACACGCCGGCTGGCGGTAATATTTTTTGAGTGATTAGTGCATTCCAGTGACCTAAACGTACAGTTTCCAGCCAACGGCAAGCTGCAATTGACCGATTGTGCTAAATAAACTGACTTTCTGCTTCACAACTACTATTGTACGTTCAAAGAGTTAAATCCGTTTTTATTTTTGGGGTACTTATTGAATTAAAGAGTATGTCAGACAACACGCAGAGGAGTGGCAGAGGAGGCAATGTTTCAGGAGCGAGCAGACGTGGCAGCAGAGGAAGGGGTCGAGGCAGCACTAGTCGCAGCCAGAGGCCAGTGCTCCCGGTGTCATCCAGCGGTCGTGTCTCCACCGACAACCCTGCCGTCATCGATTGGTTGACTCGGTCGTCTTCCTCTTCCCAGGTCACCTCTGACACCTACAGCCAACGGTCGGTGGGTACGTCAGACACAACCGTTAGTTGGCATGGCCCGGGAGCAAGCCCACTGAAATCACGTGTCCTCGACCTGCCCCTGTCCTTTGGTGTTCCCTCACCAAGCGAAGTATCGCATGCTGTGGGCTCAGCCCCACTGTAAAGTGAGGAAGAGCTAACAGAGGGCGGTCAGGAACGGGGGGAGACATCCGCCTCTTCAGCAGCCAGGCGAAGAAGTACTGGCGAGGAGAGTGGCTCGGTAGCCGGTCTAGAGACAGGTCTGTCTCCTGACCCACACGCAGCCGAGGGGGCTAGTAGTGACGCGGAGACCCTAATTGATGATGATGAGGCTGATCGCACTTGGCAGCCTCGTCGTCATCAGGCTATTGCTTCCGCATCATCAGGAGAAGAGGGTGCCAGCTTGCCAGCGAGCAAAACAGTTGGTGGGTTGCCCAGGAGGCAGCAGGGTCGCAGCAGTGTCAGTGGAGCCAAACGGCCACGGAGTAGAGCACCAGCTCCACTGCAGCCTACCACCACGGCCAGTAGTGGTGCCGGTGTGCACGGAGGAAGTAGCAGTCAGCCAGTGAGGAGTAGCGGGGGCAAAGTTTCCTACTCGGCGGTGTGGCAATTTTTCGTCAAGCCGCCCGAGGAAGTAAACGTAGCCGTATGTCGACTATGTGGCCAGAAAGTCAAGCGTGGCCAGGGGGCCAATGTTGGGACTACAGCGTTGCGTCAGCATATGCAGCGTCGCCATTCGGTGGCCTGGGAAAACCGTGATAAAGATACGGCGGTTCTGCCTGCCCCAGCCCCCGCTCCATCACCCGCTCCGTTACTTGCTCCGTCACCCAACGTCAATCGCCCTCTATCAGCCAGTCAAGGCTCCAACACCTCTGCTGAGGGGAGTTGTCGCTCGTTGGCATCTTCCGCTCGTTCAGATGCTCCTTCTCCTGCTACTCCTCTTCACGGATTCCGTCAGCAGTCTTTCTTGGAATCCGTTTCCAAGAGACAACAGTTTGCGAGCACGCACCCGACGGTGCAGAAGCTGAACGTCCTCCTGTCCAAGTTGCTGGTGCTGCAGTCCCTCCCTTTCCAAGTGGTGGACTCAGCACCTTTCTGAGAAATGATGGCTTGTGCCGAGCCGCGGTGGAGAGTGCCAAGCCGGCATTTCTTCGCCAAAAAGGCAGTGACAGCCCTGCATTCACATGTAGAAGAGATGGTGGGCCAGTCTTTGAGCATGTCGGTCTCTGCCAAAGTGCACGGCAGCACCGACGTGTGGAGCTGTAACTACGGTCAGGGACAGTACATGTCATTTACGGCCCACTGGGTGAACGTGGTGCCGGCACAGCCGCACCAGCAACTTGGACAGGTCACGCCGCTTTTGCCTCCACGTTTGCACGTCCTTGGTCCAGCAAAGATGTCCGCCTCTACCACCTCTTCTTCCGCCGTGTCCTCAGCCGCCACCCCCGTGCCAAGTCCCATTACCCGACCGGCATATCACATGTGCAGGGCGCAGCGGTATCACGCTGTGCTGCACCTGGTATGCCTTGGCGAACGTAGTCACACAGGGGAGGAACTTCTGAGTGTAATGAACAGAGAAATCGACAGATGGCTGTCTCCGCGCAAACTGAAAATCGGAACCATGTTGACCGACAACGGAAAGAACATGGTGTCTGCTCTGCGTCAAGGAAGGTTGTGCCATGCGCCATGCATGGCTCACGTGTTCAATCTGGTTGTCAAGCGGTTCCTAAAATCCACCATCCCACTGCAAGACATCCTTAAAATGTCACGTAAACTTTGCATGCATTTCAGCCATTCCTACACCGCAAAGCACACCCTCCTTGAGCTGCAGCGGCAGAACGGAATTCCACAGCATCGCCTGATCTGCGACGTTGCAACAAGGTGGAATTCAACCCTACATATGTTAGACCGCCTTTACGAACAGCGAAAGGCCATCACCGATTTCCTGATGTTACAAGCGGATAAAGGTACTCCCCTGTGTAACTTAGATGTCAGCCATTGGCAGCTCATGCGTGACACCTGCCGCTTGCTCAGGCCCTTTGAGGAGGCCACGCTATTCGTGAGTTGGCAGGACTATGGGATGAACGACGTCATTCCTCTGTTGCACGTCCTGGAACAAATGCTGTTAACAATGGCTGGTCAGGGTGCGGTAGACGTGGCGCACAGATCTCAACGCCACATGACCCCTGTGGGGGCAGGACAGGAAGAAGAGGAGGAGGTAGAGGAGGACATTGGTGCTCAGGAATTATTGAGTGAAATGGGTGGTTTTTCCACTCAGCGGACAGGAGTGGAGGAGCAGGAGCATCTGGTAGAGGAGGAGGAGGAGACAGAGGACCCAGACGCACCGTGGCAGTATGCTGTGGAGATGGAGGCAGGGAGTCCCTCGCATTCCTTGGCACAAATGGCCCATAGCATGCTCGGTTGCTTGCGTAGCGACAGCCGAATAATAACCATCAGACAGAGGGATGACTTTTGGCTGTCCACCTTGTTGGACCCTTGCTACCGTTCAAAAATGGTGGCCTTTTTCACACCTGCTGAGAGGGAGGCCAAAATAAAGTACTATAAAAACCACCTATGTAGTCAGTTGGTCTCTGCCTTTCTGCGCCAACGTCCATCCTCAGACACTGTGGGCCCTGTGCGCTCGCGGGAATTGCTTTGTATATCTGTCGCCTTAGGGGCCGCTGTCTGGCGACATAATTTTTTGTCACTGTGTAGACATCTATTTATAGGCCGATGTTTGGCCACAAAAATATATTTAGTAATAACCTAGCCGTTCAGGCCGCTCCCTGAACACCTCGGGAATTGCTTTGTATATCTGTCGCCTTAGAGGCCGCTGGCTGGACAGCTGATGAATTGATTTGTATATATGTACTTATTGTCCGCTGTCCGGACAGCTCATGAATTACTTTTTGGATATAGCCTTCCAAACCACTCTCAGAATAAGTCATGATATTCATGCTGTGTATAGCCTTATAGGCCAATGGTCAATCAAGTCATGATTGTTATAGTGTGTATAGCCTTATAGGCCGCTGTCTTTACAACTTTATAATTCCATGCAGTATATAGCCCTATCGGCCACTTTCTGGCATCCAGTTGCTGTAGCCCCCATCACCACACTGTGCCACGGGCCCCTGTACCGCCTTCTCATACTGCTGCCAGATCCATCCTCTGCCATGTGCGTCTTTGTCGTCTGCTCACGCAGCTGGGTTCCAGTTTTAAACCTAGGCCTGTGTATGGCTTCCGAATACTGCTGCCTCCACCGCCACCCTGCGCCATGTGCCTCTGTCGTCTGCTCACGCTGCTGACGGCTTCCGCTTTTTAACCTAGGCCTGTGTATGGCTTCCGAATACTGCTGCCTCCACCGCCACCCTGCGCCATGTGCCTCTGTCGTCTGCTCACGCTGCTGACGGCTTCCGCTTTTTAAACTAGTCCTGTGTATGTCTTCCGAATACTGCTGCCTCCACCACCACCCTGCGCCATGTGCCACTTTCAGGTCTCCTTACACGGTTGGTGGGTTCCATTTTGTGATAGGGTGCTGTATGGCCTTCCATTGCTGCTGCCTCCACCGCCACCCTGCGCCATGTGCCTCTGTCGTCTGCTCACGCTGCTGACGGCTTCCGCTTTTTAACCGAGGCCTGTGTTTGGCTTCCGAATACTGCTGCATCCACCGCCACCCTGCGCCATGTGTCTCTGTCGTCTGCTCACGCTGCTGACGGCTTCCGCTTTTTAACCTAGGCCTGTGTATGGCTTCCGAATACTGCTGCCTCCACCGCCACCCTGCGCCATGTGCCTCTGTCGTCTGCTCACGCTGCTGACGGCTTCCGCTTTTTAAACTAGTCCTGTGTGTGTCTTCCGAATACTGCTGCCTCCACCGCCACCCTGCGCCATGTGCCACTTTCAGGTCTCCTTACACTGTTGGTGGGTTCCATTTTGTGATATGGTGCTGTATGGCCTTCCATTGCTGCTGCCTCCACCGCCACCCTGCGCCATGTGCCTCTGTCGTCTGCTCACGCTGCTGACGGCTTCCGCTTTTTAACCGAGGCCTGTGTTTGGCTTCCGAATACTGCTGCATCCACCGCCACCCTGCGCCATGTGTCTCTGTCGTCTGCTCACGCTGCTGACGGCTTCCGCTTTTTAACCGAGGCCTGTGTTTGGCTTCTGAATACTGCTGCATCCACCGCCACCCTGCGCCATGTGTCTCTGTCGTCTGCTCACGCTGCTGACGGCTTCCGCTTTTTAACCTAGGCCTGTGTATGGCTTCCGAATACTGCTGCCTCCACCGCCACCCTGCGCCATGTGCCACTTTCAGGTCTCCTTACACTGTTGGTGGGTTCCATTTTGTGATAGGGTGCTGTATGGCCTTCCATTGCTGCTGCCTCCACCGCCACCCTGCGCCATGTGCCTCTGTCGTCTGCTCACGCTGCTGACGACTTCCGCTTTTTAACCGAGGCCTGTGTTTGGCTTCCGAATACTGCTGCATCCACCGCCACCCTGCGCCATGTGTCTCTGTCATCTGCTCACGCTGCTGACGGCTTCCGCTTTTTAACCTAGGCCTGTGTATGGCTTCCGAATACTGCTGCCTCCACCGCCACCCTGCGCCATGTGCCTCTGTCGTCTGCTCACGCTGCTGACGGCTTCCGCTTTTTAACCTAGTCCTGTGTATGTCTTCCGAATACTGCTGCCTCCACCGCCACCCTGCGCCATGTGCCACTTTCAGGTCTCCTTACACTGTTGGTGGGTTCCATTTTGTGATAGGGTGCTGTGTGGCCTTCCATTGCTGCTGCCTCCACCGCCACCCTGCGCCATGTACCTCTGTCGTCTGCTCACGTTGCTGACGGCTTCCGCTTTTTAACCGAGGCCTGTGTTTGGCTTCCTTATACTGCTGCATCCACCGCCACCCTGCGCCATGTGTCTCTGTCATCTGCTCACGCTGCTGACGGCTTCCGCTTTTTAACCAAGGCCTGTGTTTGGCTTCCGAATACTGCTGCATCCACCGCCACCCTGCGCCATGTGTCTCTGTCGTCTGCTCACGCTGCTGACGGCTTCCGCTTTTTAACCTAGGCCTGTGTATGGCTTCCGAATACTGCTGCCTCCACCGCCACCCTGCGCCATGTGCCACTTTCAGGTCTCCTTACACTGTTGGTGGGTTCCATTTTGTGATAGGGTGCTGTATGGCCTTCCATTGCTGCTGCCTCCACCGCCACCCTGCGCCATGTGCCTCTGTCGTCTGCTCACGCTGCTGACGGCTTCCGCTTTTTAACCGAGGCCTGTGTTTGGCTTCCGAATACTGCTGCATCCACCGCCACCCTGCGCCATGTGTCTCTGTCGTCTGCTCACGCTGCTGACGGCTTCCGCTTTTTAACCTAGGCCTGTGTATGGCTTCCGAATACTGCTGCCTCAACCGCCACCCTGCGCCATGTGCCTCTGTCGTCTGCTCACGCTGCTGACGGCTTCCGCTTTTTAAACTAGTCCTGTGTATGTCTTCCGAATACTGCTGCCTCCACCGCCACTCTGCGCCATGTGCCACTTTCAGGTCTCCTTACACTGTTGGTGGGTTCCATTTTGTGATAGGGTGCTGTATGGCCTTCCATTGCTGCTGCCTCCACCGCCACCCTGCGCCATGTGCCTCTGTCGTCTGCTCACGCTGCTGACGGCTTCCGCTTTTTAACCGAGGTCTGTGTTTGGCTTCCGAATACTGCTGCATCCACCGTCACCCTGCGCCATGTGTCTCTGTCGTCTGCTCACGCTGCTGACGGCTTCCGCTTTTTAACCTAGGCCTGTGTATGGCCTTCAATTGAAGCTGCTTCTGCTCCGCCACTCTGCCATTGGACTCTTGATAGTCGTCTCCCCACACTGCTGCTGGGGGGACTTTTTAACATAGGCCTCTGTATGGCCTTCAATTTTAGCTGCTTACGCTCCGCCACTCTGCCATGGGCCCCTGTACCGCCTCCTCATGCTGCTGCCAGGCCCGTAATCTGCCATGGGCCTCCGTACCGACTCCTCATGCTGCTGCCAGGCCCGTAATCTGTCATGGGCCCCTGTACCGCCTCCTCATGCTGCTGCCAGGTCCAGAGTGTGTCATGGGTCCCTGTACGGCCTCCCATTGCTGCTGTCTCCATCGCCACACTCTGCCATGTGCCACTTTCAGGTCTCCTCACACTGCTGGTGGGTTCCATTTTGTCATAGGGTGCTGTATGGCCTCCCATTGCTGCTGCCTCCACCGCCACACTGTGGCTCCACACTCTGGTTTTGGCCCCGTGACTGCCCAAATGAGTGAAGTGTGCGGTGATTCTAAGATCGACGGCACTCATCTGCATGTCATACTGACTGACAGTATTATTTCTCTTCCCCAGCAGACTCCAAGGGCATTTAAATTAAAGGTACAGTGTTCTGCACTAATATAAAGGCTCTCTGAAGTCTAGAAACACCCTTTTTATAAGTTAAATTCGCAGCGAATATATTCGGCACGAAGCGAATTTAATCGGCGAATCAGCCGAACCGAATTTTTGAATAATTCGCTCATCTCTAGTAATCATGCAACTTCTCCAAACTAATCGGTCAACAGAAAGTGAACTTATATTTATTATTGTAACCTTTATGATATGGAGGATGTTAAGATCCCCTGAATCTATTTAATTTCAATCAAAGTGATGAATACTGGTGTCGCTTTATAAGTCTCCACGTGATTAAAATACAGGAAAGCCAAAGCATAAGTAAAAAGGCAAAAAATGTGTGTAAATTTTACCTTTAAGTGAACATAGACAGAGAACAATGATCTGATGCAAGTAGCTACACAGACTGAAAAAAGAACATTCAGTACTAGCCACTAAAATGAATAAATGTACAAAAGTATGCTTGTTACTAAAATCAAAACAATTTGTGATGTGACATAACTGATCTGTTGTGACATCTGCTTTCAGAATATACTGACAGCATGGAGTTCACCAAACACACCTCGGGGCCCCCTTATGGGAAGTGTTACGGACTCTGAACAACATGTGAACTTTTTTTTTTTTAATGTAAACACAATGAGCTTAGCACTGTACACTGTCCAGCCAAGTGCAGCTTTGGAGTTCTGTACTGAGAATACTATAATCAAAAAAAGGACCTTCAGTTTTTCCAACGGTATTAGAAATAATGAAATACAGATACTATATAGGCCTGACTTAAAATGAACCAGTCACATGTGGGCTTAAGTTGGAATCTGAATAATCAGTTTCCACTTGTTATAATTTTGCAGGCTTAGTTATGAAAGATTTATATTTCCCCTCCCCATTTAGACATACTTACTTTGTCTTAGTCTGGCTGGTCAGAGGTCACCTTAGCCTTATCCTTGCTGCTTGTCAACTCCCTGATTTCACACACTGCAGACCCAGTAGATGGCACACAATGTGTGGTCAGGCAGCTCACAATCTAGTAAATTTCAGATTTTAGGTAACCACCGGCAGTCATAGGACAGAACTTCTATCTGGAATCATCTATTTTGAGTATATCAAGGATAGCATAAAATATGACACAAAAATAGAAATAGTGCCACACCAATGCTGAGAGGTCCAGATACAACTTTGTTCCAATAAAAATCAGGGGAACGGTTTAACAGGGTTAGAAAATTATAAGGGCAACTTGATATCAGTACAATATCAAAACAACATTACCTCTTCAGGGTCATAGTTAAAATCAACTACCCAACAGCCAATGGTATTGAATGTATAAAAATTAATGTCAGATAACATTGAATAGATAATCAGCATACAAGATTCTCAGACAAATGTGAGAATCCGAAAAGGAAAGCATACCATTTCAGTTCATCAACTGGGAAAAAACAGTAGTAATTAAAGCTGAACTTCAGCTTTTGGTACACTTTACATTTATTTATTTCAGGTACTTATATAGCGCCGTCAATTTACGCAGCGCTTTACATATATATTGTACATTCACATCAGTCCCTAACCCTCAAGGGACGTACAATCTAAGGTCCCTAACTTACATTCATACATACACATACTAGGGACAATTTAGACAGGATCCAATTCACCTACCAGCATGTCTTTGGAGTTTACATAGTTCGATTGGGCCAAGCTAACCCAAACAAACTGTATCCCTCACTAACGTGTGAGGCCACTGGAAATACTGTATAAAATGTATAAAGCCGAGCATACATACAGCACTGTGTTTGTGAGCCAAGACCTGTGTCAGACCCGGAACACAATACAGTCTGTCTGAGAGGTGCTCAGCTACTCATAGAAAGCAATGTATTCAATCAATGAATACAAAGCTTCCTCTGATTGGTTGAGTTAGAGGTTGACATCATCAGCTCACCTCTCTGACTCAGCCAGAGGAAGCTTTGTGTTCATTGATAGAATATATCACTTTCTATGAGGAGGGGATGGGCGCCGCTCAGACAGACTCTATTGTGTGCCGGGTATGAGAAGGTCTTGGCTTGCACCCAGAACACAGTGCTGTATGCAACGTCAGCTACATACAATTTATATAGCACATGCCACGGCCTCACATGTTAGTGATGGACATAATTTTTTGGGGCCAGCTTGTCCCAAACAAACTATGTAAAGTGTACCAAAAGCTGGACTTCAGCTTTAAAATAATAAAAATGACTAATATTTTTTTTATTTTTGGGGGGGGAACGACGACATTGTAGCAGCATTGCCACATTGTATTTGGTTGTCCTGTTTATTGTTTGGTTGATGGAGCTTTAGTTGGTATGGCTCCTTGTGTAGCATCACAGCTCTCCAGTTTTTTAGTACTTGCAGCCTTTTTATTGGTGGGTTGATGGTTATATTACAGAGTATTATAGGTTTTCCTCTATCTGGACGTGGAGGCTTGACTACTGTCTTCCTTGATATACCATTAGTGGGAAACTCCTACATTGTCCCTTGTACTTCAGTGGTTTAGAACCCTAATGGTTTATGGTTCTGGATGCTCTTTTCCCTCCAGGTAAAACATGTCATAATGTAACTATTGGTCCTAATGTAAAACTGGAATACACATCCCACTAATAAAGGTTTGTACCAAGAATTGAAACGCCTCGAATTATTTGCACATGACTATGCTATTGTATCTCGTTGTGGTTTCATGTATAGGATTTAGGACCAATTATTTATTGTGTTTTTATATGAATGGTGTTTTTTGCATTTTTAACAAATCGTAAAAACACTTTTTGGTTTACTTTGCTTTGTTATTTGGTGCCTTTAAAGTCCCCCTCTTATGCCAATTTCCTCTTGAATATATTTATGGGATGTGGAACCATACTTGACCAGATTGGGCTCTCTTTATGATTATTATTATTATAGTCGAACTAAAATATAACCCAACCATCCACAGCACCAGTGTATCTCTTTTTCAGTCAAGGCACCCTTTAAAATTATGCACATACTCAAGGCACACTGCTGTAAAAAGTAAAAAACTAAACTAAGAGTTTTAGAGAACTCAACAACATCCACACACATGTGGGACACCCAACATTAGAGGTAATTTATTCTTTAATAGCAAATACACTGTTGCACCCTGGTACCGACTAGTAATTCAATGTTTCTCTTCCTCACTCAGCTAATGTGACACCAGTGCTGACAGAGAGGGGCAGGGGAGGGCAAAGGAGGATATGGTGCAGGCACCCAACATCCCTCTTATCAACCGATAACGTAACTGGTTGATAGGATGTCAGCAGCTGGAAGGTTGTAATGGAACAATATGAAGACCTGTGGCTTTGTATAACTAAAAAGGCAGGCTTCATCCACAAGCTGGCTTGTATACAGTTTTCGGGAATTTTTTATGTACTTTGTCAAGGCACACCTGAAGAAATCTGAAGGCACCCTGGTTGAAAAAGGCTCCACTATACAATTCAATTGTACAAATCTTGAACAATTCCCTGAGCAGTTCAGAGATTGTACAATCAGATTGTATAGTGTATGGTTTGAGTTATACACATATTAATCTACCCTGTAAAATAATTGCTAAAAGAATTCATAGAAAAAGTTGCTTACGAGTGACTGTCCATGCAATCGCCAAGGGTCGGATACGACTGAATGGATAGATAGATACACATATTAATGTTAGGATATACCTTATTTAACGCATATTTCAATTTCCGTTAGGTCCATATTTTAATTAGGAAGTATGTTGACCACACTTTGTACTATCCCCCTGACTTTTAATAAAGACGTATCTGGATCTCTTAGCAGTGGTGTGGCACATCAATTTCCATTTTTGTGAAATTATACTAAAAGCCAAGGAAGGGGATCCTCTGGGGTGTAGAAGCTGCCTGCCCAGAAACCAGTATATTCAACATCAATACTTTAAGACAGCAATACCCTTAGAGGTCGAGTGCTATCCACCTTCCTCAAGCAAAAATATGAGACTGCTTTAATAGGAAACCTGACCAGAAGCATTAAAGCCACATCAGAATTTTGTGATGAAATACTAATTTTTCACTCACACCGAAGGGGTGAAATTAAACTATTTTTTTCAGTTTTGGTTACAGAGGGGATGAGTTTGAACCAATGTCAAGTTTTTATTGATATTGGTGTTCTTGTTCAAGAGATTCATTCTCTCTATTTGTCTTACTGACCACTGTCACTTGGACATAGAGTAATGGAAACTCCAAAATGCGTCACTATAAAAGAAATAGAGGAGAATCTTCCAATGGGGGACACTTTTTTCAGGAGACAACTATCAAAGAGGCCAGTTCCCTTACTTTCATCCTAAAGTGAAGGAAAATCTCTTTGATGGCACATGGATGGCAAAATAATTTAACAGTTTTACAATCCCCTACATTATTCAAAGTTAATGCAGAAGTAATCCTTTATAGGCATGGAAGCTGCCATCTTAGCCTCTGTTTGATCTACAACTGCCGTGAGGCTGCACCAGTGATCAGTTATGACACCAGACAATTGATGGCTTGACAATTGAGAGCTAATGTAGGCACACTAATAACATTGACAAAGTAAAACTTTAGTCATAAAATTAAGTCCTGCTAGATCACTTCATGCTGACCCCTTTTTGTCGGTATAGCTATGTAAAACATTAATAAAAAGTGTCTGTACTGTTTAAAATCCAGTGATACACTGTCTCACCCTGATCTGCAAATGCACATGGTCAGTTTCTCTTCATTTTTAGGCACTGCCTATTCTGTAGAAGCCGATCTGCCAACAGCCTCAAAGCAGAATTAAACCCTACTATCTTTTAAAGCCAAGGAAGCTTCTTCTATTTGATCTGCAACTGCCATGGTGCTGCACATGTGATCAGTTATGACACCAGTCATTTGATGGCTTGACAGTTTGGTTCAGGACACAAGCAAATGTGACAGTTACTAATCCCGACATTCCAAGAATGCAACTGTTTTTTGAAACTGTGAAATCAATGGGTTTAGTTCAGCTGTAATATTTACTGCTGTTCAGGGGCTCTGGGATTCAGCAAAATGGCAGCCTCCAGCATGAAGAAACAGGAGCAATGCTGGAGACAATGTACAGGACACACTAATTGTGATAGGATAATTATTAATGTGGAATGTATGCTCCTTGCTAAAGAACATGATTTTTTTATCAAGTTGTTATGGGTAAAGTTCTGCTTTAAGGCATGTCTAGAATTTAGCATTATATCAGTGTTCAGTCCTGCAAGAAAATTTGACTTCTATTTTAACCTTCTCCCAGTTCTTCTGCATGGCCATCCAGTGAAAGCCCAACTTATGGCCCTTTCGCACTGATCAAATTTTGATCAGTTCTTTAGGTAAAAAAAGCTGAAGAAAAACGCATGAAAATGCATCCCTTTAAATCCTTTGGTCAGTTGCATTTCAGTTGCGTTTTTGTCTGCTTTCACACTGCTCCATTACAAAATGGTAGGCACAGGGCACATGGAGAACATTTGTTTTCTTTTGCCCCCTTGCAGAACACGTGCAAAAAAACTCACATCTCTGAACATGTCTCTGCAGTGTGAACAAGGCCTAAATCTTCCACTTTTTTTAACAGAAAAACTGATATGTGTAAAAGGGCCCGAACATGCACCAAACTAGCTCCAAAAATGCAGCAAAGAGGACTTTCAAAAATGAAACTAACCAGTGTGAAAAGATCCATGTGATTTAAAGGGATGCATTATGCATTTTTTAAATTGAGCAGTGTAAAAGCAGCCTGAACCGCAACTGATTGGTGTGAAAAGTTCCATAAGATTTAGGCCTTGTTTACACCATACATGCAGAAAAACTGGTGGAAAAAACATGCAGATTTCACTTTCAGAGAAACACGTTGAAGCTAGGTTCACACTAGCCTGGACTGTGCATTCCGGTTGCGGGAATAGCATCGATTCCAGCACCCGTAGTGAACAGCAATGCACTTGTGAGACGAGTGGGTTTGCCACTTATTCTGAATGCCACCTCCATGTACCTCAGCCTGCAGTGCGATTGCATGTGCGGGAACCGCAGGGAAACTGCATGGTCAGAAAAGATCAAGCAGTTTCCCTGCAGCCGCTTTTTAAAAAAGTGCATGTACCTTTTTTGTACAGTTCATGTGGCACAGCAGCCCATTCAAATGAATGGGCTGCCGTGCTCAAGCAAATGCGGGCCGCACGGTCCGCACTAGTGTAAGCCAAGTGTGAGCCAGACCTAACACCAGTTTTCATGCTCGTTTTATTAACGTTGCAAGTTCCTGCAAAGAAAAAATCTGCATGTAATACTAGTGTTGTAGTATGAAAAAGGCACATAGAAAACAGTTGTTTTATTTGTGCCCTTGTAGAACACATGCAGAAAAAAACTCACATCTCTGCACATGATGTGAACAAGGCTTTAAAAGGGGTGCATATTTTTCACACATTTTTCTTCCACTTTTTTTTTTTTACTGCAAAACCAATCAAAAACTGGTGTGTATGGGCCCATGTGTACAGAGATGAATGCACACACTTTTATGAAGCAAGAAATAAATGACATGATAATACACTATAAACCAGAAAAAAACAACTTATTGTTCAATGTTTATAGCCTGCCTATTCCTCAGTATAAAATACTAGTTTCCAACAGTCCCTAGTTCAGAGGACAGTTTGCCTGGTTTTGAAGCTTTGACCCTTTTATTGGGCTTGGAACACTGGTTCTGGATTTCAGTAATGACTTTATGTCTGATCATAAAACCCCTCTTATCTTCAGGGGTTTCAACACTTCCCCTATCAATCTAAAATGAACATACTGTTTTGCCTTTAAGTAAACTTTAAAGGGATATTAAACCCTCAATTTGTTGTTCTTTCACTATCTGATTTAGTCCCTTGCTTAGTATGCAGATTCTTCATCTGTTAATTTTTGCCTTTGTTACAGTTTAAGCTTCCCAGGTTTCCTGTTTCAGAGTGTCTCCTTTCTCTTGCAGCATCCTAAAAAGTCACCCATGCATGCAGGGACCATAATTGTGTCTGACTACATTTAGTGCATGAATAGAAACACAGTGCTCCATAGTCTGAAACTAATAACAAAACACTAACCTGCTTCCCTACCTTCTCCCCACTATCTTCTCCAAGCTAACAGACTAACTCTAGACTGCACTGCCCACTCTTCAGGCCCCTTTCATATGGACAGGATTCTGATTGACTCTGGTTTGCTCATCAGGATATCTGCCTGCCGATCTCACACGGAGCAGAGCAGAGCGGGAGTATGACAGATCAGTGTCCGCTCCGTTTACACAAGTCACACACAACACACGTCCATTTACATCCACCCTTCTATAGAAGAGGTTGGAGGGTCCAATTGGATCCACCTGAAAAATGGACAACAGGACCCAAACAGGCCTATTGTGTAAAAGGGGCCTAACTCTTTCCTAAGAGCGGAAGTTCTGGGAAACAGCACTGAGAGAGCAGAAGCCAGCTCTCTGAAAGGGATGTAGTAAGAAATGTAATGATTAGTTTACTGGCCAATGTTTTATTGAGAACACTGTGTTAAGCTAAAAAAAATTCTGAGGGTTTAATACAACTCTAGCTAAAGAGGAGCATTTATAGAGCAAAAGAAGACAATATTTACCTAATTAATACACTCATTACAAGTGGTTAAATTATATCAATTCTATCATGTATTGTGTCTGGAGAGCAAAGATACACTAGCGTAACCTGTCCCTGGAAATATTTTAACAGGATGGGAACTATGAAAAGAGTCTTTAAAAGCAAGTAACAAATAAGCAAGAATATGGCATATCATGCACTAATACTTACTCTGCTCATAGAATCAAAACATTTCCTGACCAATGATTCCACATCATTTGGACGATCTTGCACATTTATCCAGTCCAGTAGGGAAACATTAAATGGTGGGCCTTCGTTAGTCAAATGTCCTTCTGAAACCTCTATATCCTGGCCAGAAGAATCCATAGTATCTTGCTCAATACGATTGTCATGTACTTCCTGTGTTATATGTTCCCCAGATGTAGTGAGAGAAGCTAGCAAAGCCATGTTTTTTAGTTTCGTTTCATCATCGCATTGCACTAGTTCAGCAGTCTTCTCATTCTGAAGTTCATCGACATCCCCTCCCGCAGAGGATATCAACCTATCTAGACACATCCTATAGCTGTGTCGTGTTAGGCACTCTAGCAGCGGAATCTTGGCCATGACGGAAACAGCAGTTCCTAGACTAAAGAATGAAAACCCAAACAAAGATTTCACATTTTCAAGAACAGATCCATTCAACAGCAGTTTAAGAAAAGCACAAGAACAATCCACAACATTTTCTATGTGACAAGCAAGGCAGTAAAAGGAATGAATGGTTGGTTTAGCAAAAACCAGTTGGGAGTCAGTGGACTACTACAAGCAAAAAAATTCAGACATGCAGACTCCGTTTACCCAGCATGTAAGAGAAGTCAGGAAAAAATAATACAGTACATCTTTGCAATACATCACATTTCCTGGGTTTTGTCTTTTTAAAAACTCATCAGACTCAAACTCGTCTGCCAGAAATCCAATGTGCTCTTTTCTGTTTGAGTTGACAACACAGTGCCTTTGCTGCATTGAAATCCAAAGCAGGGCTGTCAACCCTGTTCAGTTCTCTTCAGCTGGATTACAGAACATTTCCCCCTTATGTTATGGATATGAGGATGAGAAAAAGAGAAATTGTTCTATGGCAGGCATGGGAGACCCTAGACAGGGCTAATAACACTCCTTAGGCGCACAGAGCAGCAAAGGCAGAGCTCACTGGATTTTTCACAGATGAGCACAGAAAAATATGTGCTGGGCACATTTTTAATAAGACAAAACATAAGGAAATGTGCATGCATTTCAAAACAATTTGTACTACATTTAAAAAACACCACAGTTTGGATGCTTGTAACATGTTCATAATTAGCAGCTAGTGAAACAAATGCTTCTCATGTGATCACATATTTGTCCAGCATTAGGCATCAAATTATGGAATACAACTAACAACACAAGACCCATGCTTCAGAGTGTAAAACCATAAAAACCAATAAAATAAAAATAATGAAAATAAAAATTTAAAAAAAAAACCTAAGCACTATTAAACACGTAAATTACACGTGAACATATTGTGAACAAAAATAAATTTTCACTGTTGCTACCTTAAATTAAAATCTTAAATATCCAAGTTCATTCTAAAATGGGAGCATTTCGCATAACATAAGGAGGAAAAAGAAACAGCCTACGATAGTGTTGGTTTTACTACACTATCAAAGGCTGTTTCTTTTTCTTCCTCATGTTATGTGGTGACACGTGAACCAAACGGAGGCGTAATCTAGTGGTATCTTAACCAGCAGTCTGTGTGTGTATATGCGCAAAGCCATTTTGCCAGTAATGAGAAGGGGATGCAACTTGATCCAGTGAGTTTCTTCCTGGGGGAGAGGGATCTCATGTGCACAAGTGGTGAATTGTGAAAACTACCTGGTGGAAGTGCGACACTAATTTTTGCACAGTTTATGGAGTAATAAGTCACAGCGCTACTTTGGAACTGGAGTAGCATAGAAGATACGCTCCCATTTCAAAATGAAGTTATGGAATAGAAGTATTGAGGAAAATATAGAATTTCTCAGCAAATTCTATCTAAGGAACATCTATTCTACCCTAAATATAACAATGTCTGCATGATAGTGGCAATGATGGGAAATAAACAGGACAAGGATATGTTGGATATGATGCCTTTACAAATAAGCTTGTTTATATTAGAAAAGGATCATGTATTTAAATAAAAGGGAAAATTATACTAATAACTGGCTCAGGAAAAACAAATCAAAAACTTAAGACTTACTTAGTTAATTTAACTTTAATGTCATCTATTGACTGTAGGTATTTTGAATATGCATTCTCAAACTTGAAAAGCAGTTTTTGGTATGAATGTGTACAATCTTCTAGGTTGGCCATTATGGCAGCCCAGCCCTGGTGCTGAAGATGCTCGTCGTGAACTAAACCTTCACAAAATGAACAAAGCTTCTTGGCAACCTCGTACATTTCCTGCACAAAACACAGTAAATATGAAATCAAAAGCTATAGTAATACTTTTCATATCCCGGGGTGTTCAACATTTGTAGAGTAACAGTTTAGCTTAAATTGCATACCAAACATGTATGTTACAAAGCAAGCTATGACATGGATCTCAGCAGGTAGGCAATAGACCACTGATGGTAGGTAAACCAATTCTTGTGATTGTATAGAGCTATGGGCCACAACTTTCATAAAGTTGCACATGGACACAGACTAATTGCATTAAGCAGTTTTATGACTGGCCTGTGTAACCAATGATGAATCTAGTCAAACATCTTAATATAGTGCAAATATGAAATCTAACATAATATAGTGCAAATATGAAATCTAACATAATTAAAGAAGAATTCCAGGTATGAATATTTTATACACAGTTACATTGGTCCAGCTTGGACCAATGTAATTCTGTACATATCATACCCGGCAAATGCCCCTGGAAGCTGGAAATCACTGATGTAGATACTAATACTCCAGTGTTCTCCATTTGCTTCTGGGTCCCCGGCTGAGCGGTGGACCTGTGACGCACTGAACACAGGAGCTTGGCTGCTCAGCGCAGGTACCATCCAGAGAATGCTTTGCATCTTCTAGCATTTTCTGACTGGACAAGTGGAGAGCATGATGTCTCTCCACATCATCCAATCAGGTGGAATTCATATTTAAAGTTCACCCAACAGTAACTGTACAAGTTTTCATGAATAAATTCCTGACGTGTCACAATATACAGCAACAAAAAACAGTACTTATAAAAAATTTGCACCATTAAAAAACAGGCTATGGAAGCCAGTAAAGTGACTTTGCCTAGGCTGACATGAATCTGCTCCAGCTGGATGAAACAATTCCTTAGTATCCTCTCCTCCAGTGCAATACTGTAGCCTTGCAACAAATCACAAGGTAAGAGAGTGCAGCAGGGGCCGATATTTATCAGACATTTGTGAAAAGAGCCAAGAATTGTACAGGTTCCAGTTTTTACATATTTGTGTTCTCTCTGAGAAAGCATTCCAGTCCAGGTAGTAGATACTAACCCTGGATAATATCTGAACAAAGACATCCTTCTGAAGAGAAAGAAGGATATAGGCATTGTTGGAGTGGGAGTACCATGATCTCCATGGCATGTAAACAATACCTGTGTTACACTTACATATTAGTTAATACAATGCATTTAGCATTAAAAAATATAGATATTATGACACTAGGTCTCTTTTACACAGACATCTTAATAAACAATGGGCATAGACTTGTTCATTCATTTGGTGACAAGAGGTCAGCAAATGAGCTTGGGTGGAATCCACTGTGCTCTCAAACTGTATTAATAGTATACTAATAAAGGGACAACAGCACATTCATGCAACTAAAAATTTGCACTAACGAACCACAAATAATTTTCATGCCAAAAGGCAGCTGAAGACCCACAATTATCACTTAATAATCAACCATCTTTGGTTCCTGAGACCCATTCATAAAGCCTGCAATCAGTCATTGGCCAACAATAGCTGTTCTGAGGTTTTCAGTTATGTAGTGCTATAACTTGAGAACTGCAAAACTCAACTTAAAAAAAGGTATAGCAGACTTTGTATGTCCTATGGGCACAGAGGTAACTTTACAAACAATTTGGGGGTTATTTGCGAATACTGGAGAGTGCAAAATCTGCTGCAGCTCTGCATAGAAACCAATCTGCTTCCAGGTTTTATTGTCAAAGCTTAACTGATCAAGCTGAAGTTAGAAGCTGATTGGCTACCATGCACAGCTGAGCCAGATTCTGAGCGTACCAGTTTTAGTAAATCTAGCCCATTACGTCATCAGAATGTAACACCATTGCTATGTTTTGAAACAAAACCCTTGAAATTTCCCACCACTGCAAGCTGCGTCCTAGAGGCGACTGTGTGAAAAACTGCAGGCATCATGAGCGATTCTTCAACCTTTAGCTCCATTTCATTCTCTGCTGAAAATGTTGTTCTGGGAATAACCGGAGGACGCTCACACAATATCATCTCTTTATTGAACAGGAATATTGGATTTGTGTCCTGCAGAGACAAAAAACCAAGTCAGATCACAAACATACAACAATCGATTAGGTCATTTAGGTTTCAAGATAAAAAGTAAAACCAGAGCAGCAATCAGGTAAATAACCATTCAAACCAACAACTCGCTATACAAGCCTCCTCACACGGACTGGAATTGCTCAGGAAGAGAGGGGGTAAGTCTATAAGAATACCACGCACCAGGGTAAACGCTAATGCTTACTGAACAGCACAATTATGATTCGGCACACTACAAAAAAAGCTAAGGCAGGAAAGTAGCGGCAAGACTTTCTATGAAAATGAAGGCTATTAGATCAGGGTCTTTGCCACATAGAGGTGGTGGCTTCATTTGTTTTCCTTATTCAGGTTTTTTTTCCCACCAGGTGATCCTGCCAGTAACACATTTCCTGACCTTGGGTGGCTATGCTCACTCCTCCACCTAGACTGGAATTCAAATATGTCTGCCTTTGAAGCTGCAGGACTGGTAGGCTGATATATAATAATTTTATTTTTGCGTTTACTTATCCTTTCAAAGAAAAATTGAACTTTCAGATATAGTGCACTTATCCACATCTATGGGGTCATCTCCTAAAGCAAGCTAAAGATGCCCAGGAGGCAGCTCCACAGAAGTGAATAAGGTTCTACTGTGCAGATACAGCAAGGGAGTTTTTAACCACAAAATACAAACAGTGTAGAAGGCTGCAGCTTTCAGTTTTAAAGGAAGTACGCTTCTGGTGCGAGGGAGGTTGGATACTTTAGATAAATAGGCTAAGAAGGCTGGATAAGTGTATTTTATTTTAAAATACGCCTATCCTTTGAGAAACATCTCAGTATGCTACATTAATACTCACAGTACCAGCGCTGTAACTACAGACCCTCCTGTCAGGTGCCATACATTCGCCTCCATTTACTACAAGGATCTGGTGCTGAACAGCAATCTTGTACTTAGTTTGAATGGCATGCTTAAGGTCAGTCACCCTAAATATTAGAAAAGAGAAAAAATAAATTGTTAAAAGCAGTCTGCATGAAAAAAAAAAAAGAAAATCAATTAGCTTATTAAACGTTTCAAAAAGTCACATAATAATCCTTTACATGGGAGAGTTGAAAACAATGGCAACAATACACAAACTCCTAGGCAGAGCTAAAAATTAAATGTAAGCAAACAACCTTAAAGTGGAATTTTTTTTTTCCATGTTGGATAGCATTAGGGAGGGTTATAACCTCTTAATTCTTTGCCATCTCTTTCCCTCTGGGAAGATTTCCCTTTCCTATCCCACAGCCAAAGTCAGAATTGAGAGAAAATTCCTCCACGCACGTTTAGGAGATATTCTAGTGAGCGGCAGCCAGTGACATCACATACCCGCGCCGTTCCTTCAGAGCAGCCGTGGCTCCCACGTGCATGCCGCAGTGGCCGCAGCTACCCGGAGGGAAGAGTGGGTGAAGATGGAAGCCTCTGCAGCGTTGACAGCACGCCGCTGGAGGGCTTCATTTTAAGGTATTTCATAATGTGCTAGTATGCAATGCATACTAGCACATTATGCCTTTACCTTGCAGGGCAATTTTTTTTTTTAGGTTGCTACCGCTTTAAGGGGTGGAATAACAAGTCAGCGCCATCTTTTTGGGAAAGAACATAAACGACTGTGGCAGATTCCCTACTTGGTCAATCCACTGAAGTGGAAGAACGATTTGGTCCCTGATTCGGATGAGATCAAAACGTATGAACAGGGTGACTTTCATCTCATGTATACTCAACCAGCAGATCTGGGGAATAGAAGGAGGCCTATTAGTTGGTCTGAATTATTTTGGCTGTTACACTAAAGTTTCTAAGGGTACATTACAGTGATACATTGTCTGTACTCCTAAATGCCAGGCTTCCACATACCGGACACCACACTTGTTTTGTCTCAATGGGGATGTTTTCTCTGCTCTTTAAAGAGATACATTTTAGTCGTACTGCATTGTGACAACAGTTCAGTCAGCTCAAGCTTCAACTATGATTCTCAAATTAGCTATGGCAGTCAAGAAGTGATGCAGATCCTTTTGTTGATACTTTAAATCGATGACCAGTACATGTAAATCAGTATTAAAGAACAGTACATTCCAACCCACAAACATAATAAAACACAGCTTGGTGTTGTAGAACTTTATGAACACAAAGACTTTTTTTTTTTAAATATGTAGAAATAATTATTAAATGCCCAGCCACTATCTTATACTTCACCCAGCTATAGGGAGCAACAGTTTCTTCCTGACAAATTAGCATTAAAACACTAAATAAAAAGTAAAAATAAAGCTTTGTTAAACACAGAATATTAGAGACATATCCTGGAAGTTTCTTTGCCCCAGACAATGAAATATTCCCTATGAATGCTGCCAAATACCCCATTGCCTGGGAAGTGGAATGGTGCGTGTTCTAGTTCTGCTGGAGTCCAGTCCAAAAGAGGAAGAAAAAACGAATACAAAGCCAGGACAGAGACAAGATACAAATTGATGATTTAAAACAGTGCTGTCCAATTTATTTGCGTAAGAGCGGGCCACATTTCTTTTACATCTGCTGCAGCTTTTGCATATTAAAATATGACCTGGCAAAATGCAAGTCATGCAGTTTTCATACAGATATTAACCGTTCCAAGAGTTCTTGGAAGATTAACTACTTGTTTTCTAATAATAAACGGATACACCTCATGTGATAAGGCATATTTAGCATTTTTATAGAATGTTTTAGCCAGAAAGATTACATTATGATACTTAAGAAAATGATAAGATTGCATGGGAGTATCCCATATAAACCATTCATAATGCAATACTAGATATTCCATCAAGTGGAGCAAACCTGATGCAAACGTCTTGTGTAGAGCAAATAAAAACCAAACATGTTCAGAAAAATGACAGCTGGAATCTGCGAGCATGCACATGGTAACTCTACCTTTTTTTTGATAACCTCCTTTTACCTGTTGTAGCAACTTTGGTGACCACTCTCCTGGGTCAATGCCATGCAAGAACACTTAAATAGTGAGAGGGTCTATGCTTTTGTAGGAAAAAAACAGTGTTGTTGTGCTGTTGTCAAGTTTGTAACCATTGAAATAAAGAAGTTGGAGTGTTAGCTTTTAGGTGTATGGCTATCCATCTTTTTTTGTAGTGAGAGGGTCTACGTAAGTGGATAGTATTTATTTGTTATTCTACAGTGCTTTTCTCCCTGGGGACTCAAAGCACTTAAGAAATGAGGCAGTCTTCCTGTGCACACTCGTGCAAAGTAACCTATCATTGGGATGGATTTACTGAAAGCAAATGGACTGTGAATTTTGCAAGTACAGTTTCTCCAGAGCTTAGTAAATGAGATAAAGCTTAATTTTATAAATACCCAATCAACTGCAAGGAAAATTTAAAAAAAAAACAGCATTTTTACTTGCACGTAATTGAATGATGGAAGTCAACAGAACTTCCCCTGATTTACTAAGCTCTGCACCAACTGCAAAGTGCACAGTCTATTTGCCTTTAGTAAATAAACCCCATTATGTCTTTGCAGTTTTAAAATACAGAATTTTTAATCTGGGTGAATTATTTAGGAAGTCCCTTCCACTAAAACAGATGTTGATAAATTTTGTTGCAGATCAAAATATCAGGTTGTATGGTCGGTTAAGGACAGCCACTGCGCTACTGATTCTCTATACTAATATTAAAGAAATATAGCCAAAGCTTTATTGGCTGGACTTCACCTATGGAGCAAAGGAGTGCAGTTTTTTCTGCACTCCAGTGACCCTTTTTGCAGCTGACAGCGGGTTACAGTTGTCTGACATCACAAAGTCGGTTCAAGCTCTGAAACGATCCTGACCACATGGTTGGAATCCACCCAAAAGCCTGGAGGGGCACATGGCTCTGCCTCTCAGCATTAGCCTGAGCCAGCCACTCCTGCCCCCTCCACAACCTGATGCTAGGATTGATGCTGCATCTACCTGGTTACATAGTTAGTTTGACTGAAAAAAGACAAAAGTCCATCCAGTTCAACCATAGAAAAAAAAAAAAGTTATAATCCTATACCTACAGTTGATCCAGAGGAAGGCAAAAAAAAAAACCCAGCAAAGCATGATCCAATTTGCTCCTGCAGGGAAAAAAATCCTTCCTGATCCCCCAAGAGGCAATCGAATATTCCCTGCATCAACGTTACCTATAAATGTTAGTATCCAGTTATATTCTATGTATCTAAGAAAGAATCCAGGCCTTTTTTGAAGCAATCCACTGAGCTGGCCAGAACCAACTCTTGAGGGAGTCGATGCTGCATCCACCTGGTGAGTATAATGTTTTTTGTTTTTTTGTAAAGCCCCTTCTCTTTTACTTCTCTTTTAACAGAAGTGAAAGTGACTTTAACCACTTGTCGTCCGCCTCCTAGCAGATTTATTGCTACAGGGAGGACGTTCTGTGCAAAATCACGTATATAAACATGGTTTTGCATTTCCGCCACTGGGGGGGTGCGCGCCTGCTACCAGAGCATCGCTTCTTCTGCGACTGGACACAACAGAAGCCAATCAACAGGTGTCGGCCAATGGATGAGCTCCATCACCTGTTGATCACCAAGGAGACTGACAGAATACAGCTCTGCATATATAAAGGCAAAGCTGCGTTATGTCAACGGCAGTCTGCTAGATTTTATTCAGGGCATAAAATCTAGCAGATTGCCTAATAAAAACAGCACACTGTACACACAAAAACACAATTAACCCTTTGATCACCCTAGATGTTTAACCCCTTCCCAGACAGTGTCATTAATACACTGACAGTATATATTTTTAACACTGATCACTGTATTAGTGTCACTGGTTCCCACACAGACTGGGAAACAGCCGCAATATAGCAATTCTGCTGTAAGTCACTGATCGCCCTCATTACTAGTAGCAAAATAAAAACCTCTAGTATATATACCGCCATTTGTAGATGCTATAACTTTTGCAAAAACCAACCAATATATACTTATTATACAAAAATTAGCACTCAACTCCCTCTACCAAAACCCAACAAGTCACTTAACATTCCTGCCCCTGAAGTACATAAATAATGAAATAATAATAAGCAAACTTGACTATAAATCAGTAATAAAAGATAAATAAATAAATAGATGAAATAAAAATACAAAGTCCCATACACCTCGAGTCCAAATAAAAGTCCAACTTAAAATCCAAATCCAAAAAATTCTTGCAGGTGATTTCCCAATAAATTGTTCAAAACAAAGCAGGAGGACTCATCTACCAGCTGGACAACCAGAACCCACGATCCGAGACCGAGAAAACCTTCAGCTTCCCCCTGGACTTCGTCCTCAAAGTCCACGATGAGCGGGTGTTGGTGTCGTTCGGTCAGAGAGACAACATCCGGGTTGGACACTCTGTGCTCTCTATCAATGGCATTGATGTGAATGGACGATACACAGCAGATGGAAAGGAAGTTCTGGACTTTCTGGGAAACCCCTCAAACTATCCGCTTTCCATCCGCTTTGGGAGACCTCGTCTTACATCTAATGAGAAGCTGATGTTGGCCTCCATGTTTCACTCGTCTATGGGAAGTGTTTGGAGAAGATGGTAGAACAATGTTTGGAGGCAATCTCATCTTTATTATGGAGTTGGGGTAATTATGCGCTCTTTATATTGTGTGCAGTGGAGTTATTAATTGAGTTATTGGAGTCCTGATATTTCACGATTGCTGTGGCACTTTAGTTTGTCTGCATGTGACACGTGTGGCACTTTATTTTAATACCTGGGGTAATACACTATGTTGAGATTTTTTTTCTTTGAGGTATATGAAGATTTTCTGGAGTATACCATCAATCTTATTCGAGGATAAAGATTTATTGGGAAATCACATACAAGACTTTTTTGGATTTAGATTTTAAGTTGGACTTTTATTTGGACTCGAGGTGTATGGGACTTTGTATTTTTATTTCATCAATATATACTTATTGGTATTTTTTTTACCAAAAATATGTAGCAGAATATATTTCGGCCTAAATTTTTGAAGAAATTAGATTTTTTAAAATTTTTTCATTAGACAATTTTATAGCAGAAAGTAAAAAAATACTGTTTTTTTGTTTGTTTTGTCAATGTTTTTTCATTTATAGTGCAAAAAATAAAATATCCAGGAGGTGATCAAAGCACTATAAGAAAGCTCTGTTTGTGGGGAAAAAATGACATATAATTTAATTTATGTACAGCGTTGCATCACCACGCAATTGTCAGTTAAAGTATCGCAACTCAGTATCACAAAAAAATGGCCAGGTCATGAAGGGGGGTAAATCTTCCGGAGGTCAAGTGGTTAAAGGAGAAGTGTAGGCATAATGAAAAAAAAACAAAATTTCAAACTCACCTCCCTGCTGTAGCTCTTTTCTCAGCCTTCACTGAGCAGAAAGTGATGACTGTCAATCACTGGTTCTCAGCTCTACCCCTCCAGTTCTCACTGGAGCGACAGGCTAGGGAGGCAGTGGAAGCAGCTGGGTCAGGATCTCAGGAGTACGCTGAGAGAGTCTGAGCCAGCTGCCGGTCAGGCATGCGGGTGAATCCCAACATTATTGTCAAGATCTTCCAGAACCTAGACCAGCTCTGATGTCAGCTCGCTGTCTGAGGATTCTGGGCCACAAGAGAGCACAAGTAAGTGCACTCCTGTGATCTAGAATAAAGATATGGCCGAAAACCTTTGGCCATACTTCTCTTTTAACCACATTAGGTGGAATAGCTTACTGCAAGTAGGTCTAAATCCTTTAGTCTTCCATGTAAAGGGATGGAGAACAAAAACTACCATCCATCACCAATCTCAGCATCAGAATAGATCTTACCCCTGGGGATATATCTGTCCATACTTGGCTATACTGACATGCAGTACAGTAAAGCTGCATAGCATTTCAATTAGCAAGGTCAGTTAGACTGCATTTCTTTGGAGAGGAGATTCAACATGTTAAAGTATTTCAAAAGTTATTTTCAACCTGTCTAAATCTGTAGCATTTCATTTAAAGAATAATCTTCTGATTCTGCCATGAATGTCCTTGTTAAGGCAGGACAACTGTCACCTTGAAACATCTGCAACTGGCATCAACACACATTTTACAGGCGCAGTTCACCATTGTCACTATCAAGAAGTTGGTCAAAAGCAATGATGTGGAATCGACACTGATGCGCTTGCACATAGACAGAAAGTAGCTTAAAGAGGCTTCAGGAAAGTGGAAGCAATGAGATGCAATAAAAGGATGAAAAAGGTGAACAGTATGAAAAAGAAAACAAAAATTAAGCAAACTAAAATGTAATTAGAACATAACCCTGCATCAAAATCGTATGGATAGTGTTTAAATGAATTCCTAGTTCACACGAGTGCAGTGCGTTCCAGTGCAGCCAAGAAAAGTAGAATATGTTGCATTCTTTTCTGTATGGAACGCATGTGGAACGTGGCAAAATGCATCAAAAAAGCACCGTAATGCATCAAAAACATGCATGCAGAAATGCTCTGCTCGCAATTTCTGCACAAGACTGATTACAGATGCTCATCATTTGTCTATGTATAAGGGCACCAATAGTGCCACATGCTTCAGGATAAACAGAAGTTGTCTGATTTTCCAAATTAAATTCCAATTTTCTATTATTATTAGTAATATGACCCTTCCCTTTACTGGAATGTAAGTTGCAAGTTGACAAAAGTTTGAGACTTCTATCATCTGCTCCAATCCAGAAAAACACTTTCAGAAAACAAAGTTGCATACAAGAAAATCAACAAGTTTCACCAGGACCCAATGACGAACTATGACGAATGGAATCAACAGAAATTCAGCTTTTCTTCTGGAAATCAGGGAGCTGTGATCATTAGACATAAACGTTTACTTCAAATGCATATTCACAAGTGCCAAAAGAAAGACACAACACATAGACACTGCTGGAGACCATTAACTTCCAATGTCTTGGATGCCTCAAAGTATTTTTCATTTCCTCTCTTAAAATGTTCTTTTAGTGAAGCTATACTTGTGCCGCTTTTGCATACTTTCTGTAATGAGCTCACATTACTGGTCCAGTTGAACATCACAAGATGAAACAAATTATTTGTCAGCATCTGGAATGTGTGTTTTTTTTTTTTTTTAAATACCACAGTGCACATGATTTAGGGCATTACCACTAAAAATTTTTCTAGCAGGCTACGATACACTCTATGCCTTGTAGGCAATACAATTAATCACTCTGTTATCACTTTGATAGAACGGGAAACAACATGGCTTTTTCAATATCTAAGAATGCAAATGGTAGTGAAAAAAAAGGTAAAAAAATATTAATTTTATAATAAGCTTAAAGCTAAACTCCAGAACAAACAAATATTGTCTGAATACAAGAGGCATAAACAGTGGGGAAATAAATATTTGATCCCCTGCAGATTGTGTAACTTTGCCCACTTACAAAGAAATGAAGGGTCTAGAATTTTTTATCATAGGTGTATTTTAAATGATAGAGACAGAATATCAACCAAAAATCCAGAAAAAAAAAACACACAATACAAATGTTATAAATTGAGTTGCAGTTCAGTGAGTAAAATAAGAATTTGATCTCCAAGCAAAACATGACTTATTACTTGGTGGAGAGACCCTTGTTGGCAGGCACAGATGTTTATTGTAGTTGGTTACCAGGTTTGCGCAAATCTCAGGAGGGATTTTGATCCACTCTTCTTTACAGATCTTCTCTAAATCCTTAAGGTTTCTTGACTGTTACTTGCAACTCGAAGTTTCAGCTCCCTCCATACATTTTCTATAGGAGTAATGTCTGGAGACTGGCTAGAACACTCCATGTCCTTAATGTGCTTGTTCTTGAGCCACTACTTTATTGCTTTGGTGGTATGTTTTGGGTCATTGTCCTGCTGGAAGACCCATTCACAACCCATCTTCAGTGTTCTGGCTGAGAGAAGAAGGTTCTCATCCAAGATTTTACAACACATGGCCCCATCCATTGGCCCCTCAATGCGGCAAAGTCGGCCTGTACCTTTAGCAGACAAACAACCCCAAAGCACAATGTTTCCACCTCCTTGCTTGACTGTAGGGATGGTGTTCTTAGGGTCATAGTCAGCATTTTTCTTTCTCCAAACACAGCGAGTCATGTTAATGCCAAAGAGCTCAAATTTGGTCTCACCTGACCACAACACTTTATACCAATCCTTCTCTGAATCATTTAGATGTTCATTGGCAAACTTCAGACAGGCCTGTACATGTGCTTTCTTGAGGAGGGGGACCTTGCAGGTGCTGCAGGATTTCAATCCATGGCAGCGTGTTGTTACCAATGGTTTGATTGGTGACTGTGGTCCCAACTGCCTTGGGATCATTCACAAGCTCCTCCCGTGTAATTCTGGGCTGAATCCTCACTTTTCTTGTGATTATCCTTACCCCATGAGCTGAAATGTTGCATGGAGCTCCAGACCGAAGGCAAATGGTTATTTTGTATTTCTTCCATTTGTGAATAATCACTCCAACAGTTGTCTCCTCCTCACCAAGTTTCTTGCTGATGATCTTGTAGCCCATTCCAGCCTTGTGCAGGTCTACAATCTTGTCCCTGACGTCCTTTGACAACCCTTTGGTCTTGCCCATGGTGGTGCCCAAGAAAGATTCTGTGGACAGGTATCTTTCATACACATAACGGGTTGCCGTTAGGAGCACCTTCTTAAATTGACAGGACTAATCTGTGTACCACATGAGGACATAGCCAGTTTGTGGGAGTCAGAATTATTGTTGGTTAGTAGGGGATCAAATACTTATTTTACTCACTGAACTGCAACTCAATTTATAACATTTGTATCGTGTTTTTTTTCTGGATTTTTGGTTGATATTCTCTCTCTATCATTTAAAATACAGCCATGATAAAATTTATAGACCCTTCATTTCTTTTTAAGTGGACAAACTTACAAAATCTGCAGGGGATCAAATAATTATTTCACCCACTGTATATGTATGCTTGGTGTGCTGTGTGAATTTCTTCCAGATCTGTGCAGTAATCCAGTGCCCTTGTATCGGAGCTTCTTGCAAGGGCTAACTCACACTTGTGATTGAGGGTGGTAAAAACACATACTGCCCTCCAATCTTTCTCCCTTAAAGCAGAGCTCCTCCCAAAAGGGGAAGTTCCATTTTAATGCTTTGTCCACTGATCCCCATTAAGGATTGGCACCTTTGGGGAGTGAGGGGCGGAGCGGGTACCTGAATTTGACAGGTACTCGCTCCCACTTCCGCTGCGATCGCTGAAGGAGATCGGAAACGGAAGTTGTCCTCTCCCGTCCCTCCCCGTAGTCTTCTGGGACACGTAACAGGTCCGAGAAGACTACAGGGCCATTCACAAAGCGCAGTACTTCTCGCGCATGTGCAGTGGGCATCCAGCTGTGAAGCCGCAAGCTGTCACAGCAGGGTGCCCACACTGAAGATGCCAGCGTCAGGGAGAGAAGACGGCGGTGGTGAGGGCACCGCTGGACTGAGGGACAGGTAACTGTATTTTAAAAGTCAGCAGCTACAGTTTTTGTAGCTGCTGACCTTTTTTTTCCAGCTGGAACTCTACTTTAAGCTTCAAAGACAGCAGCCAGGGGTGTACAGATGCATCGCTACAATGCTTTGCAGTGGTAACAGGAAGTAAACCCCCTGTCGCTTTCAGAGGGCACTACCAATTCAAGTAAGTAGAGTCACACTGCGTCACCACACAACCACATGTAATGGACCCCCTGTTGGGGCATAGTAGTGCAGCATTTAGGGAGGTAATAAGGCAGTGAGGATGACACATATTGAGTGCAAATCACTATTCAGATGAGCAGCAGTCCTTGCCACATGTGTAAAAAAGCCCTAATAAAGACTGGGTTCTGCTACTTTCTCTGTCTTTGAGCAGGGTGACTTGTCTTGTCTCTGCCCCTCCTGTAGTTTTATGTAGGCAGCCTGTAGTGTGTGGAGCCTACTAGTTCCCTCCCACAGCTCTCCTTTCTACACAGAAAAAGTATATCACTACTTTTCCAGGGTAATATCTGGGTTTTCAAAGGCAGTTGGTGCTCACAAAGTGCATGAATACATCCTTTGTGACTACTGAGGAATATATTTAAATGAAAGTTGTTGTTCCTGGCATTCATCTTCTAGATTAGTGACAGTTATGTAAACTGAAATATGAGGCCTGTATGATATGGTCATCCCAAGGAACCTTTAAGACACACACACACTGCCCTGGAGTCCCTCTTACTCCACTATCCCTATGCAGTCAAGTAGAACATTTAAATTTTAATTCAGAAGATGAAAATGTTTTTCTTTCATACAGTAAAAAGACCTTTGTTTCAAACCACAGAGGGTCTCTTTTTCAGATTGCACCTACGTTATGCAGGGTTTACATATACAGGTTTGATTTAGTAGGCACATACTGGAATATATTAGCTGACTTGAGTCTGGGCTCCTGGTGTGTTGCCATACCTTGGGGCTACCTCCAAGGCATGCCTGCTCCATTTAATATATGCTATGTTTATTGCATATGTCCTAAATTGGGAGATCAGACAGTTTAGAGCAGGGGTCTCCAAACTGCAGCCCTTGCTTGCTTTTATCTGGCCCTTGGGTTACTATTCCTAGCACTGATACCAGCCACTACGCCTTCCACTGACACCAACGAGGCACAATGTCTTCCACTGACACCAAACATGGGCACTATTCCTCTTCCTACAGACCACCAAGTCTGAGACATTGTCTACTCCCAATGAAGCCTGGGCATTTTCTACTCTCACTGCCCACAGTCAGGCCCTTCTAAAGTAAGCTGGTTGTTTGTTTATAAAGTTTGGAGAATCCTAGTTTAGAGTCAGGCACCGCAGTTTACAGAGGTGCCTTGACAAGGCAGTATGGCTTCACAAATAGATTTTTATATGTATGCAACTCTCTGAATGCAAAAAGTGCTTGGATACACTTCAGCGGACTCAAAGGAGTTTTGCATTTTGTGACTTTTATAACCTCAATTACTCAATAAAATAAGTTTTCCTCTACTGCTAGTGAGCATCCAAAAGGGCTAGAGAAAGCACGCATCGAGATGGATGGGTTTCAAAAGTTAGAGTAAAACAGCAGTGAGAAAAGGCCAACTATATAGTAAAAGCAAATCCCTTTCCAAATTTCAATTGCAAATCTGTTTTGAATAGTAATTGCTCATAATGAAAAAGAAAAGAAATATAAGGAAGGAAAGAAAGAAAGTCTTTATATAACGTGAGAACACACTTCAAACAACAGAGCTTTAAGGACAAAGCCAATCACATTTCTTCTTTTTTAAGGGCTTTCGATGCCCAAATTTGTTAAAAGAAAGTTCCAGAAATCAAAAGAGTTTTTCTTGCAGGGTTTCTCAGCATTTCTCTCGCAAAGAAACAGACATTCAGCCTCCCGGCGCACATCTTCAGCGCTGCTGCTCTGGTCTTACTCTTTAGGGCTTGTTCACACTTGACTGTTTTTCCAACTCTTGCCAAACGCCCCTATAGCGTTTGACAAGCGTTGGTCCGGTGTTTGCGGAACGATTTTAACGCTCCGCAAATGCCGCATGCGCGGTTTAGCGGCGGTTGCTAGGCGTTTGCCAAGCGTTAAAAACGCCCCACAAACGCCTAGAATGAAGTTTGAATGGTGTTAACGCTCCGCAAACGCCCCACAACCGCGTCGCAACCACATCGCAAACGCCGGCCGGGCATTTGCGGAGCGGCACCATAGACTTGAATAGGAGGCTTCAACTCCTCCTGACTCAACCAGAGGCATCCGTTTGAAAAACACTATGTGCTGCAATGTGCAATTTTCCCAGGCGTTTGGGAAGCGTTTTTACCGTTTCCCAAACGCCTGTCTGCTGCTTGCTAACAAGCCTAGTGTGAACGTAGCCTTATTATGCTCTTGTCTGTCTCCTACATACAGTTTTGATATCATACACCTGGCAGCTCCTTGCTGCTCTGGCTTCCACCTCCTGAAAAGCCCTCCTCTGTTTGCAGAGGTGGAGCCCAGAACCGCTGTCAGGTCTCTACAAAAAGCCCAGCACACACCTGCCCATTCAGCGTGCCAGCTGCTCACAAAACACAGAGCCAGAAGTTAAGATTTCATCCTTCCCAGATCTCAACCGATGAGAAAACTGAAAAGTCAGTTTCTTCTGAATGACACACGCCCCCTGGAGCCCTTCAACCTGTCTGATGACAATCCTGGGTCATAAACCGTGGCAGGGTACAGCACTGCCACAAATGGTAAAATAAACGTTTACAGCATCTTGTGAAGGTGACTGCTCTGGTGCCTTGACAGCATATCTGTCTTCCTGATCTGCTAAAGTAGCCTCCATGACAAGACCGTCCAGGTACAAAGCAAAATTTGCACAACATCCCATCTACACTTACACAATACAGTGTTAAGGGCCCTATCAACCTATAGCCAAGCCAAATCACAGTCCCAATTGGGGAGGCTGAGGTAAGTAGTTAGTGTTAAGCAACGCCATGCTTTAGAAAATTGTTTTTTGCATACCAGATATTTCAAAGCTGCAGACTGACCAGTTGCCTTTTCAGTGCTATTAATCAAAGGACTGCTCACCCCACAAGTCAAAAAACAGATTAAATGGTATCATGAGATACTGACAATTACTCATGATGTACAACAAATAGTTGAAAAAAATCTGGTCTCCACTGATTGACTTTACCAGACATACTGAAGTATCTTAACATTTAGTTGTCCATGTTCAAGACTGCATGCTATGCAATAGGCTGCACTGACTCTTTATGTATGTGATGTCTAAGATATCTATTAGAGATGAGCGAAGTATTCAAAAATTCGATTCGGCTGATTCGGCGAATTCGCGGAATAAATTCGATTCGAGTCGAATATATTCGCTGCGAATTTAACTTATAAAAAGGGTGTTTCTAGGCTTCAGAGAGCCTTTATATTAGTGCAAAACACTGTACCTTTAATTTAAATGCCCTTGGAGTCTGCTGGGGAAGAGAAATAATACTGTCAGTCAGTATGACATGCAGATGAGTGCCGTCGATCTTAGAATCACCGCACACTTCCCTCATTTGGGCAGTCACGGGCCCAAAACCAGAGTGTGGAGCCACAGTGTGGCGGTGGAGGCAGCAGCAATGGGAGGCCATACAGCACCCTATGACAAAATGGAACCCACCAGCAGTGTGAGGAGACCTGAAAGTGGCACATGGCAGAGTGTGGCGATGGAGACAGCAGCAATGGGAGGCCGTACAGGGACCCATGAGACACTCTGGACCTGGCAGCAGCATGAGGAGGCGGTACGGGGGCCCATGGCAGATTACGGGCCTGGCAGCAGCAATGGGAGGCCCGTAATCTGCCAGCACCCTGTGACAAAATGGAACCCACCAGCAGTGTGAGGAGACCTGAAAGTGGCACATGGCAGAGTGTGGCGATGGAGACAGCAGCAATGGGAGGCCGTACCGGGACCCATGACACACTCTGGACCTGGCAGCAGCATGAGGAGGCGGTACAGGGGCCCATGACAGATTACGGGCCTGGCAGCAGCAATGGGAGGCCCGTAATCTGCCAGCACCCTATGACAAAATGGAACCCACCAGCAGTGTGAGGAGACCTGAAAGTGGCACATGGCAGAGTGTGGCGATGGAGACAGCAGCAATGGGAGGTCGTACAGGGACCCATGAGACACTCTGGACGTGGCAGCAGCATGAGGAGGCGGTACAGGGACCCATGACACACTCTGGACCTGGCAGCAGCATGAGGAGGCGGTACAGGGGCCCTTGACAGATTACGGGCCTGGCAGCAGCAATGGGAGGCCCGTAATCTGCCTGCACCCTATGACAAAATGGAACCCACCAGCAGTGTGAGGAGACCTGAAAGTGGCACATGGCAGAGTGTGGCGATGGAGACAACAGCAATGGGAGGCCGTACAGGGACCCATGAGACACTCTGGACCTGGCAGCAGCATGAGGAGGCGGTACGGGGGCCCATGGCAGATTACGGGCCTGGCAGCAGCAATGGGAGGCCCGTAATCTGCCAGCACCCTATGACAAAATGGAACCCACCAGCAGTGTGAGGAGACCTGAAAGTGGCACATGGCAGAGTGTGGCGATGGAGACAGCAGCAATGGGAGGCCGTACAGGGACCCATGAGACACTCTGGACCTGGCAGCAGCATGAGGAGGCGGTACGGGGGCCCATGGCAGATTACGGGCCTGGCAGCAGCAATGGGAGGCCCGTAATCTGCCAGCACCCTATTACAAAATGGAACCCACCAGCAGTGTGAGGAGACCTGAAAGTGGCACATGGCAGAGTGTGGCGATGGAGACAGCAGCAATGGGAGGCCGTACAGGGACCCATGACACACTCTGGACCTGGCAGCAGCATGAGGAGGCGGTACAGGGGCCCATGACAGATTACGGGCCTGGCAGCAGCAATGGGAGGCCCGTAATCTGCCAGCACCCTATGACAAAATGGAACCCACCAGCAGTGTGAGGAGACCTGAAAGTGGCACATGGCAGAGTGTGGCGATGGAGACAGCAGCAATGGGAGGCCGTACAGGGACCCATGACACACTCTGGACCTGGCAGCAGCATGAGGAGGCGGTACAGGGACCCATGACACACTCTGGACCTGGCAGCAGCATGAGGAGGCGGTACAGGGGCCCATGGCAGATTACGGGCCTGGCAGATGACGACGAGGCTGCCAAGTGCGATCAGCCTCATCATCATCAATTAGGGTCTCCGCCTCACTACTAGCCCCCTCGGCTGCGTGTGGGTCAGGAGACAGACCTGTCTCTAGACCGGCTACCGAGCCACTCTCCTCGCCAGTACTTCTTCGCCTGGCTGCTGAAGAGGCGGATGTCTCCCCCCGTTCCTGACCGCCCTCTGTTAGCTCTTCCTCACTGTACAGTGGGGCTGAGCCCACAGCATGCGATACTTCGCTTGGTGAGGGAACACCAAAGGACAGGGGCAGGTAGAGGACACGTGATTTCAGTGGGCTTGCTCCCGGGCCATGCCAACTAACGGTTGTGTCTGACGTACCCACCGACCGTTGGCTGTAGGTGTCAGAGGTGACCTGGGAAGAGGAAGATGACCGAGCCAACCAATCGATGACGGCAGGGTTGTCGGTGGAGACACGACCGCTGGATGACACCGGGAGCACTGGCCTCTGGCTGCGACTAGTGCTGCCTCGACCCCTTCCTTCGCTGCCACGTCTGCTCGCTCCTGAAACATTGCCTCCTCTGCCACTCCTCTGCGTGTTGTCTGACATACTCTTTAATTCAACGATTCTGTGTCCCTGAGTAACGATTCTGTGTCCCTGAGTAACGATTCTGTGTCCCTGAGTAACGATTCTGTGTCCCTGAGTAACGATTCTGTGTCCCTGAGTAACGATTCTGTGTCCCTGAGTAACGATTCTGTGTCCCTGAGTAACAATTCTGTGTCCCCGAGAAACAATTCTGTGTCCCCGAGAAACAATTCTGTGTCCCCGAGAAACAATTCTGTGTCCCCGAGTAACAATTCTGTGTCCCCGAGTAACGATTCTGTGTCCACGAGTAACGATTCTGTGTCCACGAGTAACGATTCTGTGTCCCTCAGTAACGATTCTGTGTCCCCCAGTAACAATTCTGTGTCCCCGAGTAACAATTCTGTGTCCCTCAGTAACGATTCTGTGTCCCTGAGTAACGATTCTGTGTCCCTGAGTAACGATTCTGTGTCCCTGAGTAACGATTCTGTGTCCCTGAGTAACGATTCTGTGTCCCTCAGTAACGATTCTGTGTCCCTCAGTAACGATTCTGTGTCCCTCAGTAACGATTCTGTGTCCCTCAGTAACGATTCTGTGTCCCTGAGTAACAATTCTGTGTCCCTGAGTAACAATTCTGTGTCCCTGAGTAACAATTCTGTGTCCCTCAGTAACGATTCTGTGTCCCTGAGTAACGATTCTGTGTCCCTGAGTAACGATTCTGTGTCCCTGAGTAACGATTCTGTGTCCCTGAGTAACGATTCTGTGTCCCTGAGTAACGATTCTGTGTCCCTGAGTAACGATTCTGTGTCCCTGAGTAACGATTCTGTGTCCCTGAGTAACGATTCTGTGTCCCCGAGTAACGATTCTGTGTCCCCGAGTAACAATTCTGTGTCCCCGAGTAACAATTCTGTGTCCCCGAGTAACAATTCTGTGTCCCCGAGTAACAATTCTGTGTCCCTCAGTAACGATTCTGTGTCCCTCAGTAACAATTCTGTGTCCCCGAGTAACAATTCTGTGTCCCCGAGTAACAATTTTGTGTCCCTCAGTAACAATTCTGTGTCTGTCCCTGAGTAACAATTCTGTGTCTGTCCCTGAGTAACAATTCTGTGTCCCTGAGTAACGATTCTGTGTCCCTAAGTAACGATTCTGTGTCCCTCAGTAACAATTCTGTGTCCCCGAGTAACAATTCTGTGTCCCTCAGTAACAATTCTGTGTCTGTCCCTGAGTAACAATTCTGTGTCCCTGAGTAACGATTCTGTGTCCCTGAGTAACGATTCTGTGTCCCTAAGTAACGATTCTGTGGCCCTAAGTAACGATTCTGTGGCCCTAAAGTCTCTCTGGCCCTAACTCTGTCCCTAATACAGACAGGTCTGTCTCTCTTGAATGACCGGAGGCTAATGGAGAATTGTAAGATGGCCGCAATTTATAGCTCCACCATTACACAGTGCTGGCTGGCTGGCTGCTGATTGGCTAATGCGATCACATGTCATGAATGAATGCATTATGGGTCAGCGCGCCTTGTCTGCGCGCCTTCCCAGAGATCCCCGCTCCGTCGCCACACATGTCGCCGCCATTTTTGGGAAAATTCGATTCGTGCATCCGAAGTTGGCTAATTTTCGGATTCGGCGCGAATCGAATATTTCCCAATATTCGAAACGAATTCCACTTCGCCATGTTCGATTCGCTCATCTCTAATATCTATGTATAAATTGTCTATTTGTTACACTGTAACAAAAAATACTGTTCAAGAAAATTGGTATTTGCACAGAATTTCTGAGAGGCATCAATGGAGGATTGGAGAGGTGTGCAGCATTGTCAGTGCAGGATCAAGCGTCTTGTGGGAGTCTGTTGAGCACTGTCAATGTTATTTTGCCTTACAAAACAATAGATATTTACTTTAATCATAGAAAGCAAATGTGAAATATATAAGAAAGGTTACTTACGTTTGTACAGCAAGCTCAGTGTCAAATGTGAGGGTGATTCCAGTATTCACCAGAAACACATATAACTTCATGATGACTGTTCTATGATCCTCTGGTGCCCGCTTTAAACTTTGCTGTGCTCATTTAGAAACTGTTAAAAGAAGTAATTTTTGTAAATGTGATGAAAACATAAATGAACTCCAAAACAGAACTATTATGTAAAAAATTGGCAAAAGTGCACATCTTAAACATACTTTATAAGGATTTTATTTAAAATGTATACCAAGTATTAAAGTTAACCTGTAATCACCGGTGAAAGATTGAAATAAGCACATACACAGGCATGCAGGGTGCCATGGGAGCCACTGCAACCTGACCTCACACAGCATGAAAACTTCAGAAAATTCATGTAGAGAAATGCCCCCAACACATCACACAATGCACTTAAGGGCCTCCATAACCTACTGCCCAGCCCCTACCATTGCAAAATGTAATATACTGTGGGGCATTCTGCAGCACTGACTCTGCTAAACCAAGAAATGGTATAAAATTTTGGTTCCTTTTACACACTGCAGAAAGTTTTGGGACTCCCCTCCTAATCATTGGCTTCAGGTGTTCCAATCACCTCCATGGCCACAGGGGTATAAAATCAAGCACCTAGGCATGCAGCTCAGTGAATTCAAGAGTGGTACCGTGATAGGTTGTCACCTGTGCAATAAGTCCATCCGTGAAATTTCCTTGCTACTAAATATTCCACGGACAACTGTTGATGGTATTATAACAAAGTGGAAGCAACTGGGAACAACAGCAACTCAGTCACAAAGTGGTAGGCAACTCAAAATGACAGTCGGGTCAGTGCATACTGAAGCGCACAGTGAGCAGAAGTCGCCAACTGTCTGCAGAGTCAATAGCTAAAGACCTCCAAACATAGTGTGGCTTTCAGATTAGCACAGCAGTTTGTAGAGAGCTTCATGGAATTGGTTTCCATGGCTGAGCAGCTGCATCCAAGTCTTACATCACCAAATGCAATGCAAAGCGCCTGATGCCGTGGTGAAAAGCACTCCGCCACTTGACTTTAGAGCAGTGGAGACATGTTCTCTGGAGTGACAAATCACACTTCACTGTCTGGCAATCTGATGGACATCTTTGGGTTTGGAGGTTGCCAGGAGAACGGTACTTGCCTGACTGAATTGTGACAAGTGTAAAGTTTGGTGGAGGGGGAATTATGGTGTGGGATTGTTTTTCAGGGGTTGAGCTTGGCCCCTTAGTTCCAGTGAAGGGAACTCTTAAGTCATACCAAGACATTTGGACAATTTTATGCTCCCAACTTTGTGGGAACAGTTTGGGGATGGTCTCTTCCTGTTCCAACATGACTGCACACCAGTGCACAAAACAAGGTCCATAAAAATATGGATGAGTGAGTTTGGGGTGGAGGAACTTGACTGGCCTGCACAGATTCCTAACCTCAACCAGATAGAACACCTTTGGGATGAATTAGAGAGGAGACTGTGAGCCAGGCCTTCTCGTCAAAGTGCCTGACCTCACCAATGCACTTCTGGAAGAATGGTCAAAAATTCCCATAGACACTCCTAAACCTTGAGGACACCCTTCCCAGAAGAGTTGAAGTTGTTAAAGCTGCAAAGGGTGGGCCAATTCAATATTGAACACTAGGGACTAAGACTGGGATGCCATTAAAGTTCATGTGCGTGTAAAGGTAGGCGTCCCAATACTCTTGGCAATATAATGTGTGTATGTATGTATGTATGTATGTATATATATATATATATATATACATACATATACACACATATATACACACACAGGCCACTTTATTAGGTACACCTTGCTAGTGCCAAGAAAATATCTCCTACACCATTACACCATCACCACCACCATCCTGAACCGTTGATACAAGGCAGGATGGATCCATGCTTTCAAGTTGTTTACGCCAAATCTACCATCTGAATGTCTACCCATTATCCTCTGACATCAACAAAGCATCTTTGTCCATACAACTGCCACTCACTGTATATTTTATTTTTCAAACCATTCTCTCTAAACCCTAAAGATGGTCGTGCATGAAGTTTTTTAAATACTCAGACCAGCCCGTCTGGCACCAACAACCATGCCATGTTCAAAGCCCCTAAATCCCCTTTCTGATGCTTGGTTTGAACTTCAGCAAGTCACCTTCACCACGTCTACATGCATGGAGTTGCTTCCATGTGATTGGCAATTTGTGTTTCCAAGCAATTGAACAGGCATACCTAGTAAAAGTGGTGTGTGTGTACACAGTATATACACTCACTGGCCACTTTATTAGGTACATCTTGCTAATACCGGGTTGGACCCCATTTTGCCATCAGAACTGCCTTGATTCTTCGTGGCATAGGTTTACCAACTTTTTTTTTTTTTTGTCCAACCTTATAAAGTGTTTATAAACCCTTACATATATCCAGTGAAGTGCCTGGCCTCAGGTGATACACAGAGATGAAACAAATCCTCCTATATGAGTTGTACCTGTCTACCTACAGTCTTCTCTTCTCTACATCCATTCAAAGTGCTGAATTTATAAGCGTGTTCGAGATTTCAGATAAAAGGGTTGGAGAGCTGAAATTACACACTGCAGGGCTCTGAGAGCTGATTGGAGGGAAGAGACAGCACACAGGAACACAGCTGAGGCCGCCAATCTGCTGGAGGTCTCTCCCCTGTCACCATTTTTGTCTTGGTGTCAGGAAAAATTGTCAAAAGTGATTCACGCTGATAGCAAAACAACAAAGCAGCAGACACAAATGTCACTTAGTGATCTTAATCGAGAGAAGTATACACTATAGAGGGATATGCATTGTTCATTTTTCATGTCTGAGGTTTACAACCACTTTAATTGAACAAGCTGAAGATAGAAGCCGATTGGCTACCATGAACAGCTGCATGAGATTTTGCACTCCACAGTTTTAGTAAATCAACCCCTTGGGATCATAGGAACGAACAAATGAGCAGCAGGGAATACAGACATCAGACAATTCCCAAAGGGTCAAATGCAGAAAAGGCTTTACAAGGCTGCAGGGCTAGAACTTAGAAAGGGTTGCTGGGGAGAAGCAGGCTGCTTGGGAGGTGAGTATATGCTGACTTCTATTGCAGGAGATAGCTTGATTAAAAACTTTAGAGATCCGATTAACCGATAAGTTCATCTTTGGTAACATATTACATGTCCCTCCCATTTTTAGGGTGGAACATGTAACATGTTCCCACCACTGCAGCAGCTGTCCAATCCCCCCCCCCCATGCAATACGGGGAGAAGTTCCCCATACTAGCTGTCCATTTTTAAAAACACACGGCCATGTCATGCATTCACAGAATTCTGTGAATTAATGAAATACAAGTCGTCTTGTAGTTCTCAATGAACTACCACGGCGCTGCTGAGCAACATGGTAGTTCATCGAGTCTTCTTGTCAGACTGTATCTGCTTGCCCCTATGGGATTTACGAGCAAGGAGATACACTGACAGTTTTCAGGAATCCTGCATTGCACCAGCGATCTGCTGGTGCAATGCAAACTAATAGTAAATGCATATTTTTTTTACCTGCAAATAATATTTTTTTTAAAAAAATGGGCATTTATTTATTTTTTAAAATTAATTTATCCTTTAAGCTGGAATGCCTGATATATACGTATATCTGTCCCCAGTTAGTGACTCAAACACTGTAGTCACAGGGTCAGCATGGAAAATAGAATTTTCAAAAGTACATAAGCAAGGACAGGCACGATATTTCTTGAATGACAGGTTTCCTTTAATGTCGCATCTATGTTAATGCATTAAGTAGCATAAGGTTACTTTTGACAAGTATGTTTCCTGTAAATTGAATGCAAGCTTTCTGTGTTTTGAAACATAATTTCTGTGCTTAGACTTTTTTTCTTGAATATAGAAAAACATTTTCAGTGGATCAAACACAGGGGAAAGAAAAAGTGCCCTAATCCGGGGACAAATTTATGAAGGAACCATGTCTTACACTTTCTTGTATTTTGCCACCCACCCCCAAAAAACACACATGAGGTTTCATACAACATTCTATACTTGTCTCTGCACTTCCAATTGCTGTTTTAGAGTAGATACTGATCACAAGATATTAGAGGTTTTCTTACATGTGATGGCCCCAAGTATCACCTCTTTCCACAAAGCCCTGCTGGCTTCACAACATTGTTCAAGGTGATACACAGTGTACAATTATAACAAAAACATGGATCAGGAACTTTTGTTTATACCGCCTATCAAATAAAAAATAAGATATTAGTGATGTACTAATATCGGCCACCAAAATCTATCGGCCGAAAATAGGATTATCTGCAGTTTGCCGATAGGAAAAAAAAGTGTTGATAATGTCATTGACTCGAATGCAAAATTGCCCCCTATTGACTCAAATGCAAAATCCCGTCCCATTGACTCAAATGCAAAATCACGTCCTATTGACCCAAATGCAACATCACGCCCCATTGACATAAAATCTAACATCACGCCCCATTGACTCCAATGGAAAAACGCCCCCCATTGACTCCAATGGAAAAACGCCCCCCATTGACTCCAATGGAAAAACGCCCCCCATTGACTCCAATGGAAAAACGCCCCCCATTGACTCCAATGGAAAAACGCCCCCCATTGACTCCAATAGAAAAACGCCCCCCATTGACTCCAATGGAAAAACACCCCCATTGACTCCAATGGAAAAACGCCCCCATTGACTCCAATGGAAAAATGCCCTCCCACTGACTCCAATGGAAAAACGCCCCCCATTGACTCCAATGGAAAAACGCCACCATTGACTCCAATGGAAAAACGCCCCCCATTGACACCAATGGAAAAAAACGCCCTCTCATTGAATTTTCGTGTTAAGTTCAGAATTTTCATTTCGGTGCACCACTATAAGATATAAGAAAAATGTGGGAGACATGGACTGGATGAATCGAGCTGAGGCTGCTTTTATCTGCTTACCATGCAGGATGAGTGAGGTATGCAGCGGCTGGGCTACCTCATTCAATTTTTGCAAGATACTAGAGAATAGACACATACATTGTAATCAAGAATCGGATTAACAAGGAAAAAAATTGTTACTTCTTGCTTACACAATGGGGAAAAAGTAGGGATCAGGGTCATAAGACCCATTCTGTGCTGTGCAATAAAGGTAAGTTCACATTTGGGAACATGTTACAAATTCCAACCTAAAAATGGGTGGAAAATGTAACATGTTCCTGTTCCAACAGCTCTCCCCCTGATCCCCCCTCCACCCTGTGACTGCAGGTGGGGGATCTTCTCCCCACACCCGCTGTCACAATTAGAAAAAAGCACCCACACGGCTGAGCCATTATTTTCACAGAGTTCTATGAAAGAGCTACAAGCACAGACAGTCTTTGTGGCTGAAGACTTGTAGTTTTCAGTAGACTGTGGAGACACTGATGAGCGCTCTCGTAGTCCATTGACTCTTCGGGGTTTATTTACTAAAGCTGGAGAGTCCAAAATCAGACTCACTTCTGCATAGAAACCAATCAGCTTCCAGGTTTCATTGCCAAAGCTTCATTGAACAAGCTGAGGTTAGAAGCTGATTGGTTTCTATGCAGAAGGGAGTCTGATTTTGGACTCTCCAGCTTTAGTAAATAAACCCCTTCCTGTCATTCAGTAACTTCCTCGCCCATATGATGTACAAGCAGACAGCTTATACTGACAGTCTGCAGGAGCCCTCCCTGCATTGAATCCAGATCTGCAAAAATCCAAAGTAAATACACATTTTTTTACCTGCAAACATATGTGCATTTATTTATGTATTTTAAAGGTGGACTTTGCCTTTATGGCCTAATGCACATGGGCAAAGAAATGCCACAAAATGCATCTGCCGTTGTTTTTCCCACACCTCTGAAAGCAGCTTTAGGTTACCTAATGTGTACATACACATTGTGTTGTTTAAAGGCATATTTTAACCACTAGCCTACAGGGCACTTATACCCCCTTCCTGCCCAGGCCAATTTCCAGCTTTCAGCGCTGTCACACTTTGAATGACAATTGCGCCGTCATGCAATATTGTACCCATATGAAATTATTTTTTTTGAGACAGAGCTTTCTTTTGGTGGTATTTAATCAGCTCTGGAATTTTTATTTTTCCTTAAACAAACCAAAAACCACTGAAAACTTCGTTTTTGTTATACAATTTTGTAAAAAAGTGATTTTCTCCTTTACTGATGTGCGTTAATGAGGCTGCAGTGATGGGCACTGATAGGTGGCACTGATGGGCACTGATGAGGAGGCACTGGAAGGTTGCACTGATGGGCATTGACATGCATCACTGATGGGCACTGAAAGGCAGCACTGATAGGCGGCACTGACTGGCACTGATAGGCGACACTGACTGGCACTGATAGGCGACACTGACTGGCACTGATGGGTGACATTGAAAGGCAGCTCAGATGGGCACTGATATGTGGCATTGATGTGCACTGATATGTGGCATTGATGTGGCACTGGTGAGCACTGACAGCTGGCACTGATGGTCACTGACAGGTGGCACTTCTGGGGCCATACTGATCATCAGGGCACACTGATCATCAGTGCCCTGATGATCAGTGTACATGTCCCCTCCGCGGAAAGCAGATTACTGGCTCTCCTCACCTCTCGAGCTCTCAGCGTGACAGCTCGAGAGGAGAGAAATGCCGATAACCGGCATTTCCGTGTTTACATGTGATCAGCTGTGATTGGACACAGCTGATCACATGACCGAGCCGACATCTTCAGCTCTTTCCGTGATCCGTTGTGTCCGAGGGACGTGGTGAGATTGGAAGGATGTCATCTGACATCCTCCCAGAAGGAGAGAACCACCTTGCGCCCGTCATTGTACTATATGGCGGGCGGAAGGTGGTTAAAGCAGCATTTCGGGGCATAAAAAAATGCCCCAGGAAAAGTTTTTTTTGCATAATTTTAATTCAAAATTTAGCTGTATATTTCTTGCAATTACCATAACCTACCACCAAAGAACAACCCAAAATAAATGATCCTGCTTCTGACAATCACAGTGATGCCACGTATGCTTTATTTTTTTTAAAATCTAAATCATATCTAAAATACACTGTCCCTGACCTTTGACCCCGACCTTCGACCCTAACTTTAACCCTGATTGTGGCCTAGGTCAGACCCTGATTTAGCTATTGTTATCTTTTTTATTACTATATTTTCTACACACACTTTTTTGTTTACAGTATTCTTCTGTAGCAAGGAGAAAATGATACAATGTATCATTTTCTTCATTCAAGAGAAGAAAACAACACAGCGGTAGGCTGTACAGTAATTGATCACTGTGATAGCCAATCACTGGCTATCACAGTGATCAGGTGTTTGGGAATTGGGTCTACCAGTTCCCGATCATTAGTACAGGACCTGCAGATGTCGCTGCGGCTTTGGACTCTGTTCTGGGAGCCCACTGTGCAGCACACTCTCAGCACACACAAATAAAGAGGCTGTATATAGGTACATGCTCCAAGGGAAGGGATTAAACTGCTGGAACTGTCTGGAGCTGTGTACAGGCATCTATAATAATGCAGCGGCTGTACAGACAGAGCTGCTCATGCTAGTTGACAGGTGTGAAGGGGCAGGTGAGCAACCTTGAAAGCACACTGTCTACATTCTGAGCCGCTCACCCATTCCTGCAGGCCTTGTTACATTAGGACAAGCAGCTGTGTGTGTGTAGCTGCTGCGTCCCCATAGAGAAACATGAGCAGCCTGCATGCAGCTCCAGCCCCCAAATTCATGCTGTATGGGCCACAGCGCCCATCTGAATAGGCCTTTAACCACTTCCTGTCCAGCCTATGTACATAAACGGCCGGACGGGAGCAGTGCAGGAGTGGGTTGCCGTTCATAAATGGCGCCCGCATTTTACCTGGGAGCGCGTGGCACACCGATCGCTGTACGGGACCTCTGTGTAAGGTCCCGATCATGTGATCACTGATTGGCCAATCAGTAATCACATGAATAGTAATAAGCAAGATGTAATTTCTGACATCATTGCTTACTACTAGTGAAATCTGTGACTGATCACAGAGGTCACATGGTATAAGGATATTCACAACAGCCTTGTACCATGTGACAATCTGTGACCAATCACAACTCTCACAGTAGTTCTCAATGGCTGCAAGAATGCAGCCAGAGAGAAGGAGAAATGATTGCTTTTACAGCTTTTATGGGTGTAAAAGCAATCAGTGTTAGAAAAAAAATAAAATCTTCATCACCCCCCAAAAGTAGTACAGTGTCACTATGGTTTTACTAAAAAGATAGCTGAATACATTTTGGCTAAGATTTATGAAGAAATGATATTTATTTGCAAAATTTTATAAGAAAAACACTTTTTTTCAAAATGTTTGGACTTTTTCATTTATAGAGCAAAAAAAAAAAATCCCAGTGGTGAATAAATACCACCAAACTAAAGTTTTATCTGTCTAAAAAAAATGCAAAAAAATTCATATGGGTACAGTGCTGCATGACCGCGCAATTGTCATTCAAAGTGTGACAGCGTTGAAAGCTGAAAATTGGCCAGGGAGGTGGTAAAAGTGTTCGGACTTGAAGTGGTTAAAGTAAACCTATGACCAGGCTGTGGACATTCAGATATTTGTTAAGTCTAAAGTCTATCTATAGCCCAAACTTTTTTATAATCTTGGATAAAGTGGGAAAGGATTCCAATTCCTGGTTTCTCACATTTATTAACATTACTTTAGGGAACATACAACACGGTGGCACACGCCTCCAAAAGATTCTCTGTAATTTAGAACAAAGAAAAAATAAAATAGCGCTGCTGCAAAGGGGTGAAAACTTTTATTATTGCAGGACATATCAAACAATCCAACAAAGTCTCCAAAGAATATAGTCTCTCCACTGCAGCTCACTGGCATCCATTCAGAATTGAAATACTAATACTTATGGGTGGAGCTGGTTCATTAAAATGATTCAAGAAACATATTGAGGTGAAATGAGGCAGAACCGTTATGCCAAAAAAAACACAATTCCAAATGAACAGAACTAGGAAATTAAGCCTATAAAATGTTACAAAGTGCATTTTTATAGCAAACACTGCAGAGGGCAACAGACCTAATTCCACCAAGAAAAGTACATTTGTTAATTATTTGATTTCTCTCCCAAAGAGCAGTGTGGTCTTGGCATTCTCAATACTCGGCTTTAACAAGCATGAAAGCAATTTTTAACAAAATCTTTATATGACTATTATTCTATTTTTTTTCATAGGCTTTCCCTATCACATGAACTTACTCAAGTGAATTAAAAGAACTTCATCTAAAGAGAAACATGAAACTTACGATCGCTCACATATCCTTTTGCAAACCTTAGTTCCCTGGCTGTTATACGTAACCCCTTGTCTCAATATTTATCTATAGCGATCAGGATTTTTTAATTTTGTCCTTCCTGATCTAAATACTTATTGGGGGTTATAGGCTCAGAAAATATTAAAGTATTAGTGGTAAGACTTAAAAAAATCCACACTAAACCAATGGAAAAAACTTTCTATAGTTAAAACACATCCCATTTAAGTAAAAATATTTTATACCTTTTTTTCTATTGTCATATGACCACATAGCCTCCCTACCCTTCCCTGTTCTGCATTGTAGAAGGTAAGCTTCAATTATCAACAGGCGGGTGTCCAAAATGCTGACACACAAAGGCGAGGTATGTTATAATTATTACCATTAGTAACTTGCATAAAACAAGTGTTACAAGAAAATGTATGAATTTACCAACATATTGAATGTAAGGCCTCTTTCACACGAGTGGACCAATAAGGTCCACCAGTCAGTTTTTTAGGCGGACCTGAAAGGACCCTCTTAGATTGTAAGCTCCAAGGAGCAGGGCCATCCTAACTCTCTTGTATTGAACTGTATTGTTGCTGTATTGTCTCCCATTATATTGTAAAGTGCTGAGCAAACTGCTGGCACTATATATATCCTGTATAATAATAATAAATAATTATTGTCCTCTATGGACCAGAAGGTGTAAACAGACGTGTCCTTTTACACCCGCCTATATACAATCAGATCCACTAAAAACAAACATCTAGTGGATCAGATCTCAGTCGGGTGTAAATTGACAGGCAGTTCATTTACATTCAACCACCCATAGAGGAGAGCAGGCTGTGTCCAATCTGCATAAGCAAAACAGACACAGACCAACCATGTGCCTGCTCACAGGGGAATAGAAGACAGATCCCTTGCTGAACAAGCGGACTCCTGGCAGTGTCTGCTCCAGTGTGGACGGGGCCTAATAACAATTTTAAGGGTACCACACACTTTAATGGTTATATGCACTAAAAGGACAATTACTCTTTCTAAACTGCAGAACAAACATTGAATACATTACAGATTACTGAGCTTTAGATGTGATGGCTGCATTAGTTTTCTTTTTTGCAGATAAAGTACATTTTCTGCAGGTGTCCTAATAACATCCTTTAAACTGAAAGCACGACAAACTTTGCTTTATTATGTAAACTACTAGTCCCATCAATCCACCATGTAATGTTTAAAATCTAGCCTGTTTGATAACCATTTCTTCTTCCATTGATATAGTGGAGTAATGAGTGGACCCAGGGACAGGAATTCCTTGCAGGACCAAAAAGCTTGAAAAAAAAATAGTGCACCAACCATATCCAAGGACGGGTAAGCTGCATATTCATTTTTGTTTTTGGGGTTTAAAGCAGTACCTTTCAGTAGTCAACAGAGGGCAAAAACAAATGATCTTAACCCACCCCATTTAATTCCATACAAGAGTGACATGCCAGGCACTTTTGGGTAAGGGTGAGCATGTGACTCACTCCTCTCTCATGTGACAGCACTGCTGTCATCACATTTGGCTGAGAAAAGAAATCCACAGCCCAGTGTAAGCTCAAACAATTTGCCTTGGAGCTTACAATTTCAGTTTAAAGCCACTTGTCAGCAAAACAGCCAGGCGATGAGCATTTTATCAGATCAGCAATGAAACCTTGTAAGTCTCCAATGACAGGATTACTTTGAAGTGTGATCCAAATCAACATGCACATAATTCCTTTTACTGCTCTTAGTTTGGTCAGGAGCGAAGACAGGAAGCACTGGGTAAGTTGAAATCTGCAGCTTATACAGGGCTAAGGACTCAGTCCCCAATCCTATGGGACAGTGCTAGGTGTCTGAGTGGCTATCAGCAAACCCCATGGCTGTCTCATAAGAGCATGAAGGGAGTCCTTAGCCCATGCTCCATGCCTGGAAGTTCTGGGCACTTCTCTCTGGTCTCGGACTTGTAGGGAAGCAAGCGGAAGCCAAGTATTTTCTGCTGGGAAGGACAGCAGCTAACATTTGTGTGTCTTGTAGCATATACAGGTCTTTTGGTCAAGTGATGGAAGGTAGGGTGAGTCTGTGCTGCTCTGGGAGGTGGAGGCTAAAGGAACCTCTTTAGGATTCACTCTAATCCAGCTGCATTTCCAGCCTCAATTTTGTGATTAAACAAAAAAAAAAAAAAGAAGAAGAAAATGGAGGTTGGTGACAACAGTATTAAATTTTGATATGTAAAAATGAAAAAGAAATGCAGACCTGGAGACATTGTGATTGAGAGATCCCTAAAAATGGAGGTGTCAGGTGAAATTGTGAGTGTTCCCAGAGAAGCTTTCCAGCAGTGAAGCAATGTACAAAGCTCCAGGAAGTGGCGTGGTGTCAGTGTGTGCACACAGGTCTGGAGTACAATGCACTGACAGGTGCTACAGACATGCTGTACAGAGAATAGCCTGAGCTCCTCTGAGCATCTAGGGACAGTCCCCCATGTGTCCCCAGCACTGGGGTCACCGAGGACTGGCCAGGATGCTGGATCCATATACAACATCATCTGCCAGGGGCCTGAGTGTCCAGGCCGGGGGAGGAGTAGTCAGCTGGCAGCTCTGCTCCCTCCACACACCATTCACCACAAAGAGCTGCCCCATCTTCTATCACTGGTCTATCCCACCTGCCCAGCAGTGACCCCTCATACCCAGGCAGGGTCCGGCTGCCAGTCAGGAAGGTTCCAAATGTTATTGTTGTTGTTGCTGACGACTCAGCATCGCTCAGGCTGCTTGTTTCCGGTGTGATGTGAGAGGAGGCATCCCTGGGATCCCTTTGGATGTGAACGCTCCTTGCTTGTCCCTGCTTGCCACTGAGTCGTGCAGACTTCAGCTATGCAGAATGCCAATCAATCGATTAGTGGCCAAGCATTAAATATATGAGCAGTATGGCAACAATGACCATACACGTTACAACCTGATTGGATCATATCTGCCTATTACGTTTCCTATGTAGTATGAAGACAAACATAACAAATTCACTTCATTTGTATCCAATAACAACACAGCTGAGTACTGTCTGCGATACTTTTTTTTATCTACACTAAGGGCCCGTGCATACTAAAGCAATTCATTGTGGTATACTAAAGCATGTGTGTGTTATGGCATGCAATAAAGGAGAAGTTCACTTCTGTAAAGAAAAAATGGCAAGTAAAAATGTGCATTTATTATGATTTATACTAGGAGCCTATAAGAAGCATTGCACACCCCGGTATTCCTTGAGCGTTACAAGCTGACAGCCTTTGCGGCCATCAGTATTTGTAGTTCTCCGTTCACAGAACTCTATGAATGAATGAATGATGTGGCTGGGTGGGTGGAGCCCTGCACAGCTGCATTTTTGTTAAATTGTGACAGCAGATGAGGGGAGAGGATCCCCAGCTCGCTGTCACAAAGGTGGATTAGAGATGTGCAGGGGCAGCTGCAACCAGAATACTGAATACTAATATAACCTCACATTCCTTCTGTACTGAAATGTATTGTAATTGTACTGTCTCCCTTATATTGTAAAGCATTGCCCAAACTGTTGGCGCTATATAAATCCTGTATAATAATAATGTTACAAAGGGTGAACTTATCCTTTAACCACTTGCCGACAGTAAAATGTGAGCGAACAGCTCATACAGCAGGCACAATAACGTACCTGTACGTCGGCAGTGGCTTTTGACTTCAGAGCCCCCCACCCCAGCCAACTCTCATTGCGATTGGACAAAGCGGGATTTTGTCAGTAGGTTTCAGCCAATGATTCATTGCTGAGACCTGCTGATTGTCTGTGTCCATCACAGCCCAGTGTCCTGTGTTGACAACCAAAACAAGGCTCTGTACAGAGGGAGCAATCTATTTGTTTCAGAGAGAAGAAGCAAACATATTTAGTAAAAAGCAGCACACATTAAGCACACAGTTAACCCTTTGATCGCCCCTAGATGTGAACCCTCTTCCCAGCCAGTGTCATTAGTAGAGGGTATAGTATCATTGAGCACTGTATTAATGTCACTGGTGATGTCAGTGCCAGTTAGTGTACCTCCCAGCCAGCGTCAATTCGGGTTACATCGCCTGCCACACTATCGCAGTCCCACTATAAGTCGCTGATGGCCTCCATTACAAGAATAAAAAATAAATAAAAATTCCAGTGTGTATATATACCATAATTTGTAGACGCCATAACTTTCACACAAACCAATTAATATTCACTTATTGGGATTTTTTTCTGCCAAAGACATATAGCAGAATACATTTTGGGCTAAATGTATGAAAAAATTAGATTTTTTAATTTTTCTATTGGATATGTTTTATAGCAGAAAATAATTTTTATTTTTTTTTCAATATTACCGGTCTTTTTTCGTTTATACAAAAAAACCTCAAAAACGCAGTAGTGATAATATACCACCAAAATAAAGCTCTATTTGCGTGGAAAAAAAATAATATAATTTCATTTGGGTACAGTGTTGCATGACCAAGCAATTACCAGTTAAAGTAGCACAGTGCTAAATAGAAAAAAAATGGCCTAGTCATAAACCATCCGGAGATCAATTGGTTAAAGTATATGTTACCCAAACATTTCATATTCCTGATATGTGTCTGCTGCACCATGTACTTGTATGACAAGGTATCCTAATCTCTTTGTATTGCTTACTGTGTGCGACATACCTGCCAGCTCCTCTCCTTTCTTATTAAAAAGAACTGTCATGGAAGTGCATCCATCTCAGCATGGTCATTTTTCTGGCTGTGCTGGGAAAACAGCCTGCCTGTTCTCCAGTGGTAAAGACATGTACTGAACCACTGCCCTGTACAGCCAATCACTGGGAAGATCATTGTATTGCTGTTTCTCAGGGTGGATTTGATTTAAATCAAACTGATTTAAATCACTAGTCAGTAAGGCTTGATTTAAATCCTAGTTTTCTACATAAAGACTAATTCTTGCTGGTATAATTTTAATATGCAAGTAGATGAAGATCTTTAGATTAACAAGTTTTCATATTAGTTTTTTTATCCCCAGTTTAATAGGTTAATCATTCATATTTGGACAACTTTTCTGTTGTACTTAGGAAGGAGAAAAATAATCATTACCTTAATAATAACAATTTAAATAGATTTATTCAACTGAAACAATAACATTCCAGCATATGTTATTTGCTTAAACAAACATCCATGTTTGTTAACTAATTTGGCTAAACAGAATACATATATTTTAAGAAACTTAGACTGTCAGCCCCTTCCCCCTCACACTTAGTTTCACTTTCTTCTTGTGCAGATCTATTCCACTCCAAACAATCAGAAAAATATTGTTTCTATTCTATTCACTGAACTTCTTGAAACTTAGCACTGAAGGGGTTGATTCTGTATTCATAGGTTTGTAGAAGTTAGGATGAAGGTCTTTTTCTTCACTCTGTTCATGTTATAACATTTTTGCTGTGAAGAAGAGGCATGTGATCTCCGCTGAGTCAAATTCAGTTTTGAGAACTGCAAAATAAACCAAGCATCTGTGATAATATCTCGTAGGCAGAGAAACTGCCCAATAATCTTACAAAAACCTCTGGAAGAGCATGACATTGTGAATGGATTCATGGAATTTATTTACCAAAAAAATTAAACATATACAGCCTTATTCTACATAATTAAAAAACAAATCTTTATTTCATGATGGAATAACCTTTGGATGGTAATATATTTTCCTCAAAAAGCATTTTATTTAAAAAATCCGATTTATATAAAAAAAATCAGATTTAAATTAAAAAAATCTGATTTAAATAAAAAAAATCTGATTTTTTTGATTTTTAGGAAAAAATCATTGATTTTTATCCACCCTGCTGTTTCTCCACCCCTAGCGCTCTAAGCCCCTTATGCCGCTACATACACAAGTGTCTTGCCTTCCATTTCTATTTTAAACTAAATAAGTTGTTTTACAAATTGATGATTCACATATACTTTAATATGCATTATGTTAAATTGGAGTTCCACCCAAAAGGGGTAGTTCCAGTTTAAAGATTGGTCCCCCGCTACCCATTAAGGATTGGCACCTTTGGGGAGCGGGTACCCGAAATTGACAGGTACCCGCTCCCACTTCCGCTGCAATCGCCTAGGCGATTGGAAGCAGAAGTTGTCCTCCTACCCTCCCTCCCCGTAGTCTTGTGGGACACGTGACAGGTCCCATAAGACGACAGGGCCATTTAGGAAGTGCAGCGCTACTTGCACATGTACAGTGGGCACCCGGATGTGAAGCCGCAAGCTGTCACAGCCATGTGCCCACACTGAAGATGCCGGCGCCTGGAATACAGGACAGCTGGTGAGTGGCTGTTTTTTAAAAGTCAGCAGCTACAGTTTTTGTAGCTGCTGACTTTTATTTTTTTTACAGAGTGAGTGGAACTCCGCTTTAAGGCAGCCCATTCATTGTGAACAGGCTGCCAATGCACCACAATGGACAAAAAAAAAAAAAGTAAATGACCCCTTTTTCAAAACTCAATGCATGGCATGTGAGTTGTGCGCTGCTGTGCATCATTTGTTGCACTCTACCATACAGTGCGTTGGAGTGCCATTCACAATGAATGACACTGCACATAGAACAGGTGCGGCGCCATGCATTGTGGAATGTGTGTTAACAGTGTTTTAGTGTGTTACCTATTCATACATGTATGTTGTTGCCTTAAAGTCAAATTCCAGTCAGCAAGGTTTGGGTTAGAACTCAAATGGTTTTCATTGCTGTCTGTAGCTGTGACTGTCCTGCACGTTCTGCTTTGGCTCATGCGGCGACACTTTTAGAATGCACTCAAGACACTTTCGCAAATTCTTTCTGAGCCAGCTTTTCGCTCTATACGCCCAAAGAGTGTCTTAATTAGCTCCACTTTTACATTTGGCGCATTCAATACACCACAATTTAAGTGGTGCATTCAATGCGACACAATGTGAAAGTGGCACATTTGAGAACTACCTGAACTTGGTGCACAAGTCACTGTCAGAACCAAAAGAGTTGCAATTGCTTCATGAATATGGCAATACAATAACAAGAGAGATTAACACCAGAAAAATGGTGCAGCAGCTTTAATGAATTCCCCCCAGTATATTTTCAGGTGCATAAAACCACATGGTGTAAAAACACCATGTGGTTTCAGTGCGGCTGCAGTTTTGAAAAGGTACAGGGACCCAGGGGTGTATTTACCACAAGGTTAACAAGGCATTTGCCTAGGGCAACACTTTTTAGGGGGGCAGCAATTGCAACTCTTCTGCCCCCCAGAAGGGACATATGTGGCATGGGGACCAGGCGGGATCCGAGAGAGGCTGTAGGCTGCTTGATGGTTGATGCAGAACCCGACTGTCATCCCCGGGATATCCAAAGCTGTGAAGGTGAGTGACTTTCTCTCTGTCAACGGCAGGGGGTGGGTATTAGTGGAAGGATCTCTCAGGTGGGGATGGGACAGGGGTGTTGTTGGTCATTGTCCGGCTCTCTCCATGGGGAGGGTCTGGTGTTGGTCAGTGTCAGGCTCTCTCCGCCGGGGAGGTGGGGGGCGTCCAATTTTTGTGTTGCCTAGGGCAGCACAAAACCTAAATAAACCACTGCAGGGACCTGTAACCTGTAGGTACAGCAGCCCATTCAAATGAATAGGCTGATGTGACTGCATAAATGTGACATGCAGGAAATGGCTAGATGTGAACCGAGCACTAAACTACAGGTGTCAAACTGGTGGCTCTCCAGCTGTTGCCAAACTACAAGTCCCATGAGGCATTGCAAGACTGACAGTTACAAGCTTGACTCCCATAGGCAGAGGCATGATGGGACTTGTAGTTTCGCAACAGCTGCAGGGCAGTCAGTTTGACACCCCTGCACTAAACCCTTACCCCAATCTGCTACTGTAAGTGGTTCTGCTAGAGAAGTTTCCAAATCTCTGAGATTATAATTCTTTCCAAAATACACAAAAAGGTTTTGCCTGGATACTACAGTACAATTTTTTTTTTTAATTTGGGTAGAGTAGAGATGGGGTAAAACCCCTGCCCTCTTTTCCTTTTTCATAAACAAAAATCAAAGTAAGAGGAAATCTCTACAAAAAAGGGAATTGTAGGTCTGTTTAAACCATTGCACTGCCACAATATGTATATTACACGCAGTACAGTGTCATTTATTCTGAACGGCACCCCAACACACCTTGCCATAGGATGTGCATTGCAGCACCACAACACATAGTAGCACACTATCACGTGTATTGTAGTACACTGCATGCCACTTTAAGAAATGAATGGGTTTGTTTTTCTCTGCCAAGATGGAAAAGCATTTCTCCACTTTGGGTCACTTTGGGATATATCGTCGCCAATTCCTTTTATTCCTCTAGCCATTGAAAATGTCTTCATAAAATACATTGGGGTCAGCTTGTGCAGAAAGGTCCCTGCTGTTTTAACAAATGGGAGTTTCCTCAGTTCTGTCACATGGAACATGTAATAAGCTGAAAGCTTCCATCTGTTCTCACCCTAGATCTCCGCAATCACCTCACAGTTAACCCTGCCATGATTCACACCCTCTGCAGTCATAAGTGACCAATATTAAAGAAGAACTCCAGGCATTTTTTTTTAATTCACAGTGTAAAAAAAATGTAATAAGGTTATGGCACTTTAAGTATCACTGTCATTTATTTACACTTTCAGTGAGGCCAGATAGTTCTGCTCTCACTCTAATTCTAGCACTGTGACTGCGAGAGCTGCAGCTCTCATACACGAAAGCCACAATGTTGTTTGTCCACCCATCCCCTCCTTTGACCATTTACAACATGCTGGTTATTCTGTCAAAGGTGCACAGAATAGCTTTCAGTGAATGGGCAAAGGGAGAGAGGGGCTGGGCAAAGGACAATGAGCACATGAAAGCCGCAGCTCTGATAGCTGTGATGCCAGAAGTACAGCTATATTGGTACTGTCTGGCCTCAATGAAAGTGTAAATATTAACCTCCCTAGCAGTCTGATTATGTCCATATTTCTGTGCTCAAAGCGGTACATTTTTTTGCATGGAAATATGTAGTTTTTTTATTGTAGGCTGTATTTTTTAGGAATAACTCACTGAAATCTGTCCGAACAAGAGTCTAGTAAACATCCCGGATATGTTAAAATTTGAAACACAAAATCATAAATTATAATTTAATAAATAATCATAAAAAATAATAATATAATAATAATACATTTAATTCAATAATATAATCAAACCAAAAACACTGAAATTTGAAATATAGCGCCAAGTTCGCACATCGCTGAGCTTAGTCGGAAAATCGTTTTCAATGTCTGATGACGAATTTCCCCACAAATCATTATCACTCAATTCTGTGGGTGGTTCTAATTTACTATCGCTGTTCTCTAGCTGGTCTAAAACCGCTTTTGACCTAAAGGGACGCTTTTTGGACGCCATGGACATTTCTCGGTTTCCAGGCAGAAAGAACAGTAAAAATGCAGGCAGGGCACAGGACAAAGCACTAGGGACAAAATGTATGTGAAATGGTTTGATACAGTAATGTCTTACTATGTGATTTTAGTGTATGTAGTGAATGTCACTTTTTGACATTTTTAAATTTCCCACCAGTTCTGTCCCAGTATGTCCTGACATTGCAGGAAACGGAACCCGGAAGATAGATGACGGCATCGGCCAGAAGACATTGCCGGGGACATCGCGGGAGTGAAGGACAAGGTAAGTGCAGAAGGGATCCCGGAGCAGTGCTGCAAGGTATTCCCGAGTGTAGCTCGGGGTTACCACTTGTGGTACTGAAACTTTACCCCGAGCTACACTCGGGAATACTGCCAGGGAGGTTAAAGAAAGGACAGTGATCCCTAAAGTGCAATGCACCTCATTAGACTGACGTTCTTCTCTCTTTTATCTATTACATTTACTACTTACCCTAGGTTCACACGTATGCAGATTTCAGTGTGTTTTCCAGTTTGCAGAAATGCACTATAGTTCATTTAACATTAATTCCTATGGATCTAGTGCCACCTGTGCATTTTGAGCCACTGCAGATTTTTGAAAGGGTCAGGGACTTTTTTTCCCAAAGCAGATTGCATTTTGCATGTAACAGACTTCAATGGAACCACACCAAAAACGCAACTATTGCGTTTTTGATGAGTTTGTTATGCATTTTGCGTATTGCATTTTGTGTGACTTTAAACTGGTTGTTAAGGAGCAGACACCCTTAACAACCAGTAGGAGCAGACACCCTTAACAACCAGTAAACAACATGGTTGTTCATGAGCAGGTGGCCACCGCGTCCTTAACAACCGAGGAGTCATCAGCTGTGAGCTGGGTTCCCCACTGACAGCTGAATACAAACAAACCTATTGCCGGCAATTAAAAAACATTTATAAATTGGGAAAGAAAACAGCGTTGGGTCCCCCTCTCAAGCTATAGATTTTAGGGGGAGCCCCACACCAAAATAAAAAAAACAAACATGGGGTCCCCATCAAAATACATACCAGACCCTTATCAGAGCATGCAGCCTGCCAAGTCAGGAAAGGGGGGCAGGGGGAAGAGAGAGCTTCTGAACCAAACCAGGCCACATGCCCTCAACATGAAGGAGGTGCCAGATGACCCCGCCCCCTTGTGCCATCATCAACCAGGGCATGCTGGGTCAATGAAGTTGTGACAGGGGAAGCCTTTGTTGGGAGCATAGCTTTCTATTCTTGTGGGGCGGCGGCAGCGTTCATCCGGACTGACGTTGGATCTACTTCAGGGGACGATTGTTTTGTATTTTTAGTTTTTTAATAAAAGACTTGTCAAAAACTGTTGTTGAGTTTTTATTCACTTTTTTGGTTAACGAGTAGGAGGGGGGCCTTAAAGCACACCCCCCATGTTGAGGGCATGTGGCCTGGTATGGTTCAGTAGGGGGGCTCTCACTCGTCCCCCCCTTTCCTGACCTGCTGCACTCCATGCTCGTATAAGGGTATGGTATGGATTTTGAGGGACCCCTTGCCGTTTTTTTTTTTGCTTTTAATTTTGCAGTGGGGTTCCTGTTAAAATTCATACCAGACCCGAAGGGACCTGGTAGGGATTGAGAGACACGCTGTTTTTTTTCCTGATTTTTTAAATTTCTGGCTGACAGCAGATGACTCATCGGATGTTAAGGACATGACAGCCTCTCGCTCCTTGACAACCAGCTAAAGTCACACAAACCACAAAACGCAAAGTGTGTACAAAATTTAAAAAGAAAGGCAACACAGACGGGTGTGAAAAAAATGCACCCGAAACATGTATCAAGCGCATTCTGCATATATGTGAACCTAACCTTAAACAATAAATGAAAGGAGAATTTCCAGTAACCCTAATTTTAAAAAATACTCCCTCCCCTCTCCTAACATCTATGCTTGCTAACCTGTGCAAGAAAGATGCATATACTTACCTATGTTTATGCCATTCCAGTCTATTAACATGATCTGCTCTGCGTCAGCCAGTGGCTCACTACAGGAGGGAGTAGAGAATGCTTGACAATGGCTGGTAATGCCTGAGCAGTGACATCACACATCTGGCTGACGCAGAAGAGCTGGATCATGTGACCAGAGCAGCATGAATATAGGCATGTATACACATTTTTTACGCACGTCAGTAAGTATAGGTGTTAAGAAGGGAGAGGGAGTATTTTTACAATTCATTAGGGTTATCCCAGAATTGGAATTTATTATTTTAAATGCCACTCATTCCAACACTACCAACTGCTGCCGTTTATCAATATTAATTTGGTTAAAGCCTGACTCCAGACAAAACTTTTTACTTGACTTTGGACAGAGAGGGGACAGGTTAGAGCCTCAATGTCATCACAAATAAACATCTGCACTAACATACGGTTTTAAATCTTTTGATCTGAACTTCTATAGAATATACACCAAACAGTCATTGCCTTATGACCACCCACCTAATACTGAATAGGTCCCCCTGCCAAAACAGTCCTGACCTTTCAAAGGCATGAATGACACTAGGCCTCTGAAGGTATGGTGTGATATCTGGCACCAAGCTGTCAGTAGCAGATCCTCCAAAGAGGATCTTTAGTAATTTAAAGAAAAAAAATTAAAAGTCAGCAGCTGCTGACCTTTAATAAAAGGACACTTATCAGTCCAGAGGTCTAGAGGACTGTTGTTCACTGGTCTTCGGGGCCCCAGTGCTGCCATACTGACTGTTGGGAGACCAACTGTGACTCCCTGTGAATTAATATTTGGCAGGTGGTGAGAGGGGAGGCAAACTTCCGCTGGGGTCTCCTTGGCAATACCTGCTACCTGTCAAAACTAGGTACCCACTCCCCCTTAAAAAATGTTTTTATTATTGCCAGAGGGAAGAGTAGGAACAGCACAAAATTTGATTTTAACTGAAGTTCTGCTCTAAGACCTGTAAATTCAGAGGTGAGGCCCCCATGGATCATACTTTTTTAAAGCACATCCCACAGATGCTCAACTGGATTGAGATCTGGAGAATTGAGGCCAAGTCAGCACCTTGAACTTGCTGTTGTGTACCTCAAACAATTCTTAAACCATTTTTGCAGTGTGGCTAGACGCATTATTCTGCTGTATGAGGCCACTGCCATCAAGGAATACCGTTTCCTTGAAAAGATGTACTCAGTCAACAACAATGCATAGGTAGGTGATACGTATCAAAGTAACATCCACATGGATGGCAGGGCCAAGGTTTCCCAGCAGAACATTGCATTACATGGCCTACGCCAGCTTGACTTCTTCATATACTGAATCCTGTGCCATCTCTTGTCCAGGTAAGAAATGCACATACACCCTGCCGTCCACATGATGTAGAATAAAATGTGCTTCATCACAACAAGCCACCCTCTTCCATTGCTCTTTGGTCCTGTTCTGATGCTCACATGCTCATTGTAGGTGCTTTTCACTGTGGACATGAGTCAACATGGGCACCCTGACTAGCCTGCGGCTATGCAACCGCATACAATTCAAACTGTGATGCCAATTTTTCTGCTTTCAACACAATAACTTTAAGGACATGCTCCCTTACTGCCTAATTTATCCCACTCACTTTCAGATACCATTGTACTGAGATTATCAATGTTATTCACTTTACCTGTCAGTGGTCATAAAGTTATAACTGATCGGTGGGTATTTTAAACAAGGTAGACTAGAAAGCTTAGGTGATATCCACAAAGGAGACTGGATGGCATACAGTGTTTGAACCAGTACCTCAAGCATTAGGCATTTCAACCACTTTGACAGATGGTTTACAGCCTGTACATTTCTGCAGCAAACTGACCACTGTCCTCACATATAGCTGTCCTTTCACTGCCTGTCATTTTCTGACACAAAGGTGTCTATGACATTTCCTGCTGAATACACCTATGTGTAAATAAGCTGCACAGGATTTTAAGGCAAAACTTTTTCTTACGTTTTGGAGATGAGAGGGATTAGAAAGACTTTCAGTTTTTATTACTGTCTGTGCCCTCCATTGGGAAAGTGACCTTCTCTATTTGTCTTATTTGTCTTATTAATTATGATTACCAAGAGTGAAAGAAAATCCCAAGTTTGGGTTGTCCCGAGCACAGGAATAGGGGAGCAGTCTTCCAAAAGGGACACCACTTCTGGTGACAAAAAGATATTTCCTCATTTTGGAGGGATTTCCCGTCACTTCATATTTTGGCTATGGGACAGGAAATGAAGGCATATTTCCCCAATGGGACACAGATGGCAAAGAAGTTGCCAGGGTTTCCTTGAGTCATGGCTGGCTAGCCTCGCCTGTTAGTGCCTGCCTAATTCTGGGTCCAACACCCCTTAGCAGAACTAGTAACATTACACCATTGATGTTTTTAGTTGTCTGTAAGGGAGATATTCTTATCACCAAAGTAAGGAACATTCTTCCCACTGGTCACCAAGATAAAGTGCATTATAACTATTGACCACCAACATAAGGAACATTGTTCCCTCTGACCACCAAAGTAAGGGCCATTCTTCTCTCTGACCACCAATGTAAGGGGAATTCTTCCCACTGACCACCAATGTAAGGTACATTCTTCCCACTGACCACCAATGTAAAAGGTACATTCTTCCCCCTGACCACCAATATAAGTGACATTCTTCCCCCTGACCACGAATATAAGGGACATTCTTCCCCCTGACCACCAATATAAGAGACATTCTTACCCCTGACCACCAACATAAGAGACAGTCTTCCCCCTGACCACCAACATAAGAGGCATTCTTCCCCTGACCACCAACATAAGAGACATTCTTCCCCCTGGCCACCAATATAAGTGACATTCTTCCCCCTGACCACGAATATAAGGGACATTTTTCCCCCTGACCACCAATATAAGAGACATTCTTCCCCCTGACCACGAATATAAGTGACATTCTTCCCCCTGACCACCAATATAAGAGACATTCTTACCCCTGACCACCAACATAAGAGACAGTCTTCCCCCTGACCACCAACATAAGAAACATTCTTCCCCCTGACCACCAACATAAGAGACATTCTTCCCCTTGGCCACCAATATAAGAGACATTCTTCCCCCTGACCACCAATATAAGGAACATTCTTTTTACTGACCAACAATGTAAGGCAAATTCTTCCCACTAAACCAATAATGTTAGGTGAATTCTTACCAATGACCAACAATGTTAGGCAAATTCTTCCCTCTGACCACCAATATAAGGGACATTTTTCCCCAACCACCAATATAAGGGACATTTTTCCCTCTGACCATCAATATAAGGGACATTCTTCCCTCTGACCATCAATATAAGAGGCATTCTTCCCTCTGACCATCAATATAAGAGGCATTCTTCCCTCTGACCATCAATATAAGAGGCATTCTTCCCTCTGACCATCAATATAAGAGGCATTCTTCCCTCTGACCATCAATATAAGAGGCATTCTGAATGAAAAGCGAGCCAGGCTTGATCCCTAAACTTCAAAGGGATTCTCTCCAAATTAATTAAACACAACCCTCCCTCACTACGGATCATGAGAATCCTTTAAGGCCAGTGACACACTGAAAACAGAAGCCAAAATCCTCTCCCCCAGAAGCTTCCTGGGAAGGGACCTGATATCCTACACTGTCACCTGTCACTGCCAACATATTTTCACATACGGGGCAACATAAGATGGGAGTTTGCCATGTCGGACTCTCAGATTTTTTACTGGCCTGCCATCTTCCCAGCAACGCAGAAAAGGCATAAACCAAGATTGAAAAATATCCACCCATCTCGGCGGGGTCTTTGCTAACATATTACCAAGATTGTACTTTAAAAAGAGCAAAGCAAAGAAAAGAAAATTATCAGGTTGACCATTCCTAGGCCATCCTCCCGCCTGGATAGATAAGTTACACTGCGTTTGATCAGGTTCAGCCTACTTCCCCATAACAGTTGGAAAAAGCAGCTTTAGACCTTTGCATAGAGAGATACCAGCAAGATCCAGACGAAGCTGACATATAAAAAGATCGGGATCAGGTATGTTTTAATCAAGTCAACCCTCTCCCTCAAAGACAGCCTCCATCTCTTCAAGCTCGCTACTTTGGCATTGGCGCACCAGCAATGCCCAGAGGCACCCTGTACAATAATGCATCCTCTAGCCTTCTCGATTGTGAAAGAATATAGCAGGGGGCTCAAAGGACATCCCTGGATCACACCAGAGCCAACCTCAAAAAGCCGTCCAACCCAACCATTAACAAGCAGGAAGCTCTCAGCCCCTATATACAATATCTTCAGCCAATCTATAAACCTCTAACATATCCTTTTTGTGATAAACCATATAAATCCCACATAAAACCCAAAACTAAAATTCTACAAATATAATTAATTTATATAATCAAAGTAAATACAGTTAAACTTAAAATTTGTGTCCAATTTAAATTCACTCCCAATTGTGTCCCAAACTCACATAAAATAATATAAAATAAAATAAAACAAAAATCCAAATGTGTCCAATATCCAAGTCCCAAATTTTCGCTTTGATCCAGTTAGAAGGAACTTGATCCTAAATATTCCATGAAAACCTCAAAAATAAAAAGAAAAGGAAAAATCCATAGTGTATTATCTTTTTTAAATATATGCACTTCACTCTGTGCAAAAACACAAAACCACTCTTAAAATAGTGAAGAAAAAAAAACAAAAAAACTCTCAGCCCCTATATACAATATCTTCAGCCAATCTATAAACCTCCCCTGCAGGCCGTATCTTGCAAGTAGCAACCACAGATATCCATGATTCACTCGATCAAAAGCTTTTGCTTGATCCAATGCCAGCAAGTACTTTCTCCATCCAGCATCGTTCCAAAGCCTCCCAGACAGCCAAAACTGCTGAAAAGGTGCTTCTACCTTGGACCGAACAGTGCTGATGGCTGGACAACAAATCGCCTGCTACTGACGACAAGCACCAAAAAAGAATCTTTGCCAAGATCTTTCTATCAACATTGAGAAGACTGATGGGGCGCCAGTTCTCAATCATTGAGGGTCTTTACCTTTTGACAGAAGAATCACAGCAGATTGCCTCATGGAGGGAGAGAGCAAACCATCATTTAGACAGCTGTTAAAAACCTCCGCTAAAAAGGGAGCCAGAATGGACTTAAAGCACTTGTAAAATTCAGCTGTCAATCCATCTGGCCCAGGCAATTTTTTAGTAGCCAGCATGTCTATAGCATGAACTACCTCATCGGCTGAAATTGGTTCTGTCAAATTCATCAAAAGTAATACCATTTCCCAATCCTGGAGTAGAATCCAGAAAGCTTTCCATCTTGTCCCGGCTAAGGTCCTTTCTTCCCAGGAGGTCTGCATAATATGATCCAAAGATCTCCAAGATCCCTGATCTGGACTTCATCAGGGTACCTGTACCGTCTTTCAGAAAAATGACTGTCTTAACTGCTATGCCTTGCTTACAGTTCTGGTAAGGATCAGGCGAGTGATATTTCCCATAATCCCTTTCCAGAACCAAAGAGGCATGCTGGTCATATTAACATTTCCTAAGAAGAAGCTTCACTTCAGAGATCTCCCCTGGATCTTCTCCATATGAGACAAGACGATCAAGCTTCCTCTGCAAATGCTGGTAGGCAATATACAGTACAAACAAAGCTGCTTCTTCTTATTTATGGCCTTAAAAAGTCCAATCGCCCTTTGTTTTACAAGCTCCCACCATTCTGACTTACTGCTGCAAAAGTCCAAAATAGAAACCTATGCCTGAAAAAAATCTTCAAAAGGATTGTCTTACCTCTACATCATCCAGGAGAGCCGAATTCAGTTTACAGACACCCCTTCCCCTGGGTGGAGTGTCCGAGACATTCAGAGCCACAGACAGCATACAGTGTTTAGAGAACTCCACCGCCCTCAACTCAGGAGCTGAGAAAGCAGAGTTCTCCTTTAAAAAAAACCTGTCTATCCTGCTCTGAGTATTCACTCTCTGAAATGTGAAGCCTGTGCTGCCAGGGCATTGCTTATTGTGCACGTCTACCAGGTCTGCCTGTCTAACCATATCTCTAAGAAAACCGCTATCATAATTCAGCCTTTTTTTTGAGCCTCTCCTGTCTTCAGGCCTAATTATGGTGTTAAAGGCACCTCCAAAGATAACCTGTTGGGACATAAAAAGGAAGGGCTTGATCTTTGTGAGGAGGTATTTCCTGTCCCATTTTGACTGAGGACCATAGATATTGATCAGGCGCAGGTCCTGCCCCCTAACAGAGACATCTAAGACCATGCATCTCCCCATTTTTACTTCAATTACCCGCCGGCACGTTACCACATCGGTTTTAAAGAGCACCGCAACTCTGCTGGAGTTCAGCCGCTAGAGACAAAAAGGAGAGACCACATCTCCACTCCCTTTTTGCTAGATAGACATCGGCCAATGTATTGAGCCAGGTCTCTTGCAAAAATAAATTCTCAACAATAAACTCACTGAGCAAAAACAAAGCCATATCACAAGCTTTTGCAGATTTAATGCTGATGACATTAATGGTTGCCACCTTTAACTGGGAACTGCCATCAGGATGATAGAGGTAGTCGTTTCTTAACCTCTACCACACTCTCATCACCCAAAACAGTTCTCTTCAGGCTATGTCACTCCCCCTCAACCATAGATGATAGAGAAATTGATAAATCAGACTACATCTCATCACTTGACAAAACTGAATAGGTGTTGCCAAGAGGGACCCCTCCTGGGTCTGATTCTGAGGAAGAAAGGACAGCTCTTCTCATTCTTTTCTTTTTCTTCCTCTTGACCCTCTCCCACCCCTCATCAGCTGAATCCACTTCAGCAGGGTGTGAGACCGGAGCCCCATGGGACAGGTACCGGAGGTGGAGTAGGCCGAGAGGGAAGATCTGCTAAACCCTCCACCCCCCCTCCCCCCAGCAGCTTTTGCTAGTCTGGAGGATCTACGTATAATAGGATTAGGAACAGGAGGGACAGATTCAGGGATGACATTACTAGGTGAAACAGAATCCGACACAGCAGACGGAACAGACAAAGGGGATAACAACAGTTTCCTCCCTAGCATCAGCTGCCTCATCTTCTTTATCCAGCCTCTGCAGCTCAGGCTCCAATCCTGGCAGGTTGTGTAGTGCCTCTGGGCACTGACTATACAGATGACCCAGCTGCTGGCACAAATTACACCGAATTTGGGTGCATTCTTTGACCAAATGGCCTAAATCCTAGCACAGTGAGCACTTCTTGATGGTACAGGACGATGCAAAGTAGCCTTTCTTTCCACATTACAAGCCTTAGGCTGACCCTGATAGAAAATGATCAACCTATCCCTTCCCAGAAAAACTGAGCAGCCCAGGTGCTGAACCACATTGCCCAGCACCCTCAATTGCAGGAACACTGTTCAGGCCCCTATCCGTATCCCATGCTCATCCAGGACCTTTCGCAGAGGGGCGAGTACCTCACCATATAAGCGTAACCACACTGCCAAATCAGCCTGGTATTGATTCGTTACGGACCAGGATCGTCACCGATTTTATCAAAGTCTGCCTTGAAACCACATTTGGCACCAAACCTCTCCACTGCTGAAGGCCTCTGCAGTTCCTATATCTCTCCCAAAAATGATCCAACATTATAAGTGTCCAAGATGGCGACCGGAGCGGCCGCATGATCGGCAGCTCCGGCGCTCCCCGCTGAATCCACCGCCTGGCTACCCTTCTTCCTCTCCTCTGAGCTACCCACCATCATCCTTGGCGACTGCACTATCCCTATCAATGTCAACAACCTGGCTATATCCCAATTCCTCCACTTAACCTCTTCTTTTGCACTCACACACTGCACACAGTCCTCCACCCACACAGACGGGAACACCCTGGACCTCGTTTTCTATCATCTCTGCACCCCCCACAACCTCACAAACACCCCTTTCCCTCTCTCTGACCACAACCTCATTACGTTCTCCGTCTCCCCGTCCTCAAACACCTCCCCCCGCCAAACGTCAAACCATCACCCGGCTGTAACCTCCGCAACCTGAACCCGGCCCCTCTCCACTCTGCAGTTGACTATCTTTACAACAGTATCCTTCCACTGTCCGGCCCTGACCTGGCCACTACTGCGTATAACAACTCGCTGTCAGCTGCCTTAGACTCCTTAGCACCCCTAACCACACGCAGCATTAGACCCCGACCACTTCAACCCTGGCAGAACGACCACACCAAAAATCTTAAATGACGCAGTTGCGCGCTGGAGCGATTATGGCGCAAAACCTGATCCCCTCAAGCGCTCACCCTTTACAAATCCGCCTTCCTCACCTACACCTCCTCCCTCCACACCGCCAAACAAGCCTACTTCGTAACCCTCATCAATACCCTCTCCGCCTGTCCTCGCCGGCTCTTCTCCACTTTCAACTCCCTACTCTCTCCCCCCCCACCTCCACCCAGTACCTCACTCACTGCCCACGAGATTGCCAACCACTTCCAAAACAAGATCGACGCAATCCATAAAGACATCACCAATGCTCAAACTACCTTCCGACCTAGCCTCCCTCCCACGATAACCCCTCGACCCTCCCCTCCTCTGACCTCGCAACCGCCTTGACCCCCACCACACCTAACATCCCGCACACTATAACCTCCCCGACACTCCACTCCTTCAGCCTTGCTACCATTGAAGAGGTCACTAAGACCTTCTCAGAAGCCCGCCTCACCACTTGCCCCCTTGACCCTGTCCCCACACAACTCCTCCGGTCTCCTTCCTCCTCCATCCTACGCTCCCTCACCCACATCTTCAATCTCTCCCTCTCTACTGGCGCATTCCCCTCCCCCCTAAAGCACACGCACATCACTCCCATACTCAAAAAACCCTCCCTGGACCCCACCGACCTGAGCAACCTTAGACCCATCTCCCTGCTGCCATTTTCATCCAAATTCCTCGAGCGCTTAGTCTACAATCGCCTAAGCTCCCACCTCATTGACAACAACCTCCTCGATCCATTACAGTCTGGCTTCCGTCCCCTACACTCCACCGAAACCGCCCTACTCAAAATCACTAATGACCTGCTAACCGCCAAAGCTAATGGCCACTACTCAATCCTCCTACTCAATCAATAGACTCAAATCTGTCCTTCCAACCCCATGTCCAATCACTGGCAAAAACTCATGCAGGCTCCATCTCCGCAACATCTCCAAAATATGTATGTTCCTAACACCAGACACTACTAAACAACTCATTCACTCCCTTATTATCTCACGACTCGACTACTGCAACTCCCTCCTCACCAGCCTACCTCATCACAGACTATCCCCGCTCCAGTCTATCCTGAACTCAGCGGCCAGACTCATCCACCTTACCAACCGCTCCGTATCTGCCACCCCCTCTATTGGCTTCCGATTGCCCAACGCATTAAATTCAAACTACTAACATTTACATTCAAAGCCATTCATAACATTGCCCTAAACTACCTTACCGACCTGATACCCAAATACCACCCAACCCGTACTCTTTGCTCCTCACAAGACCTCCTACTTTCTAGCTCCCTGGTCTCCTCCTCTTCCCACGCCCGACTGCAGGGCTTCTCCAGGAACTCACTACCCTGATCCATCAGCCTGTCACCTACCTTCCTCACCTTTAAGCGCACCCTGAAAACCCATCTCTACAGGGAAGCCTACCCCACCTTCACCTAACAGCCGATCTCATCCACTCCTCCCACCACTCCATCCCCCACAGCCACTTCCTCCTGTACCACTATTCTCTCCCTCCTAGATTGTAAGCTTGAAAGAGCAGGGCCCTCAAACCTCTCGTATATTGTCTTGTTACTGTATTGTCTCATGTACTGTCCCCCACTATATTGTACAGCGCTGAGCAAACATTTTGGCGCTATATAAATACTGTATAATAATAATCCAGACTTTCAGGTTTCACAAATGACAAATCATATTCATAACTGCCAACTGAGCAGATCAAACCAATAACATCAGAGGCTTTAAACCCCATCTCCAAAATCAACTCAGCAACCCTTCCCCTTTCTGGTGGGATTCCCTCCTCCTCCCACTTCAACTGCACAACATTCCTCCTCCTGAACCCACCAACCATCCCACCACTAAACCTCCCAAAATTGTGACCATTAGGATTTCCAACATTCCCTCCATCCCCTTGGTGTGACTCCCCAAAACAGAGGCATAGCTCCCCACATTCCTCCCAGCAACAGAAACATTTCTGTGCATGGGAGCAGCCAGTGGAACTCTAGCAGATACCGATTGTACAGATATGAGATTGGATGGTAAATCCTCTCTCTGCTGAGCAGGAGGAAAAATTTCATTTTACTCTTGCCAGCAACATTAACCCCTTCACCACCACCCATGACCAACACATCCATTACTTTACCAGTGTCACCAGTCATATTATTTGCTGACACATTCATAATCTTCACCGTAATGTCCATACTCACTGCTGCAGTGATAGAAATTTCAGCTCCAGCTGTCATCTCCTCCTCCAGGAAAGGGCTTTCAGCCCAGGGAACATGTGGTATGTTCAGACATACCAACAAGTGAAACATCACTGACACAAGAGACATCCATGTTTGCTGTCCACATGGTGCAGTGTGCTGCTCTCCTCCCCCACCAGCATCAGTCAGCTCTGGAACACAGGGAAGGTCAGGTGAAGCAGACTCTTTGCAGGTGGCAGCCATCTTGCCTGTAGAGGGACTACTAATCTCAGCAGGAACAGAAGCAGTAATATCCATCTCTGGGGTGCTTGGTGCATGTCCATCCACATTCCTCAGATGGTTTGGAGGCTTCTCTGCCAGGGATTTTCCATCCAAGTTGGCTGAGGATTCCTCCACAGCATAAATTTCCACAACAGCTGTTTGCAGAGCTCCTTCTCATCAGCAGTACTCACCACAGCCAGTGGGGCAGACATGTTGGAGGCAGCCATCTTGGCGTACTGGGATTCCTTCAACAGTACTGGCTTTGCCGGTCTGTATCTCCTCTGTCCATCCTCAGGGACTTCTGAAGGGTCATCAGAAAAGGCAATCCTGTCTGCCATCAGGGGTGACTCCCATTTGCTGGATGAAGGTCAGGGTGCCATGTTTACTCCAACCCCCTAGCTGGTTGCCACTGACAATTCTACAGCCTGACATGAGGGGAGAGACGCATAGGTAGATGGATCCTGGTCATCCGTTACCTGAGGCTGCTGATCCCCAGAACTCGCTAATGTTTGGCTGGCAAATATCCTCTAATTGTCAAACTTCTCTTTAAATGCTCCACTGCTTGCTTTCAGCTGTTCCAGTAATAAAGATTGTTTCTTTACCTTCTCCTCCATCTGCTGTAATTCCAGCTTCATGGCCAATCTGTTCTTACTCCAGGCCTGGCAGTATTTGGCTCTGAAGGATGTATGATCAACCTTCAAAACTTTAAAGTTGTTCCTCAGCTCTTCCAATAGCCAATAATCAATTGATAGTCTTCTGTCTGAAGACATCCACATCCTCACCAGGGCCTGGACCCACAGTCAGGTCCCTCCACCTTCTCCTCACTAGGCCCGTTGTCATCAGGGGGATGTGTCCTCCTTCTCCCACTGACCACCAATATAAGGGACATTCTTCCCCCTGACCATCAATATAAGAGACATTCTTCCCCCTGACCACCAATATAAGAGACATAGTTCCCCCTGGCCACCAATATGAAGAGACATTCTTCCCCCTGGCCACCAATATAAGAGACATTCTTCCCCCTGGCCATCAATATAAGGGACATTCTTCCCCCTGACCATCAATATAAGAGACATTCTTCCCCCTGACCACCAATATAAGAGACATTCTTCCCCCTGACCATCAATATAAGAGACATTCTTCCCCCTGACCACCAATATAAGAGACATTCTTCCCCCTGACCATCAATATAAGAGACATTCTTCCCCCTGGCCATCAATATAAGAGACATTCTTCTCCCTGGCCACCAATATAAGAGACATTCTTCCCGCTGGCCACCAATATAAGAGACATTCTTCCCGCTGGCCACCAATATAAGAGACATTCTTCCCGCTGGCCACCAATATAAGAGACATTCTTCCCGCTGGCCACCAATATAAGAGACATTCTTCCCGCTGGCCACCAATATAAGAGACATTCTTCCCGCTGGCCACCAATATAAGAGACATTCTTCCCGCTGACCACCAATATAAGAGACATTCTTCCCGCTGGCCACCAATATAAGAGACATTCTTCCCGCTGACCATCAATATGAGACATTCTTCCCCCTGGCCATCAATATAAGAGACATTCTTCCCCCTGACCACCAATATAAGAGACATTCTTCCCCCTGACCACCAATATAAGAGACATTCTTCCCCCTGACCACCAATATAAGAGACATTCTTCCCCGTGACCACCAATATAAGAGACTAAGAGACATTCTTCCCCCTGACAACCAATATAAGGGACATTCTTTCCACTGACCAACAATGTAAGGCAAATTCTTCCCTCTGACCACCAATATAAGGGACATTTTTCCCCGACCACCAATATAAGGGACATTTTTACCTGACCACCAATATAAGGGACATTCTTTCCTCTGACCATCAAAATAAGTGGCATTCTTCCCTCTGACCATCAATATAAGAGGCATTCTTCCCTCTGACCATCAATATAGGAGGCATTCTTCCCTCTGACCATCAATATAAGAGGCATTCTTCCCTCTGACCATCAATATAAGAGGCATTCTTCCCTCTGACCACCAATGTAAGGGTAATTATTCCCAATTTTCCTTTATTAAAAGTCTTGCAATCAGTAAACATAAAATCATATACAGAACATACAAAAATAAATATATACATATTTACACAAAAACTACAATAAATATAGCAAAATCTGCTGTCAGACAAAAGCAAATCTCTCAGAAATGAAATGGTCATTACTGGGGGAAATAAATCTTACTAAGACTCACATCACTACACCAGACATCAAACCTGAGAGGTCAAGAAACAATCCCTCCCACCATTATGCATGCAGCCCTTCTTCAAAAAGAAGATCTTAACCAATAAAAACTAAGGGAGTGAAAAGAACACCATAAGAAAAGAGCCCCTCACCCAGAGATGGACAGTTCACTAAAGGCAGGTCTGATATTCCTCCATGCCCTTATCCAGACGGCCCAAGACTCCCTGCCCTTCTCAAGACCACTCAGAATATCAAGCACCACCACCTCAACAGGGAGGACTTGCTTCCGCAGGGTAATCTGACACTGTGCATTCCACGTGAAGTAAAGAAAAACTGTACTAAAAAAAAGTGTATCCAAATCAAAGTCCCAACGAGCTGGGAATGCCCCATACACCCTCTCTACATAACTAATGAGATAGAGAAAGGGGATGCCCAGAACCCTCCCCACCGTTTTATACACCTTTATATTAAAAGGAACACTGGAGCAGAAAGTGGTCCATAGACTCCACTTTACCAACACACTCTGCTCTAGGATAATCACGATCATCCACAGGGCGGTGCTTCAGGTTCCCTTTCACATAGAGCTTTCCATGAAAAGCGAGCCAGGCTTGATCCCTAAACTTCAAAGGGATTCTCTCCAAATTAATTAAACACAACCCTCCCTCACTACAGATCATGAGAATCCTTTAAGGCCAGTGACACACTGAAAATAGAAGCCAAAATCCTCTCCCCCAGAAGCTTCCTGGGAAGGGACCTGATATCCTACACTGTCACCTGCCACTGCCAACATATTTTCACATACGGGGCAACATAACATGGGAGTTTGCCATGTCGGACTCTCAGATTTTTCACTGGCCTGCCATCTTCCCAGCAACGCAGAAAAGGCATAAACCAAGATTGAAAAATATCCACCTATCTCGGCGGGGTCTTTGCTAACATATTACCAAGATAAGAGACATTCTTCCCTTTGACCAAAAATATAAGAGACATTCTTCCCCCTGACCACCAATATAAGGGACATTCTTCCCACTGACACCAATGTAATGGACATTCTTCCCTTTGACCATCAAAATAAGGGACATTCTTCCCCCTGACCACCAATATAAAGGACATTCTTCCCCCTGACCATGAATGTAAGGGATAATGTTTCTCTGACCACCAAAGTAAGAGACACTCTTCCCTCCTCTGATCTGAAGGGGGGTTGTCATATGACATTGGGGACCTCTGTTATGAAGGAGGGCTGTGATATGATGGGGGACCTCGGATGTGAAGGAGGGCTGTGATGAAATGGGGGGGAACCTCTGATATGAAGGGATGTGATGTGACAGGGGGACCTTTTATATGAAGGGGGGCTGTGATGTAATGGGGGGAACTCTGATATGAAGGGATGTGATGTCACAGGGGGACCTCTGATATGAAGGGGGGGGGGCTGTGACATGATGGGGGGGACCTTTGATGTGAAGGAGAGCTGTGATGCGATGTGGGGACCTCAGATATGAAGGGGGGGAGTGACATGCTGGAGGGACCTCTGATGTGAAGGGGGAATGTGATGGGGGACCTCAGGTATGAACGGGTGGCTGTGATGTGATGGGGGGATCTCTGATGTGAAGGGGAGGTTGAGATGTAATGGGGGAAACTCTGATATGAAGGGGGGGGTCTGTTGTGATAGATCTCTGATATGAAAGGGGGCTGATGTGATAGTGGGCATCTGATATAAAGGGGAGGCTGTGATTTGATGGGGGAGGGCCTCTGATATGATGGGGGGATATGATGTGATGGGGGCCTCTGATATGAAGGGGGGGTTGTGATGGGAGGCCTCTGATATGAAGAGGGGCTGTGATGGGGGGCTTTTAGATATGAAAGGGGGAATGTGATGGGGGGCCTCAAATATAAAAGGGGGGCTGTGATGGGAAGCCTCTGATTTGAAGGGGGCTGTGATGTGTGGCTCTGATCTGAAGAGGGGGCTGTGATGTGAAGGGGGCCTCTGATATGAAGGGGGGGCTGTGATGGGGGGCATCTGATATGAGGGGGGAATGTGATGGGGGGCCTCTGATATGAAGGGGGGGCTGTGATGGGGGACCTCTGATATGAAGGGGGGGCTGTGATGTGATGGGGGACCTCTGATATGAAGGGGGGCTGTGATGTGATGGGGGACCTCTGATATGAAGGCGGGGGGTTGCTGTGACATGAAGGAAGGACTTTGATGTGAAGTTCATCAAGGCAGTAGTGTGCATTGTCCCGGACTCAGGTCCCCCACTGATGAGTAACATTTCCATTTCAGACTGGAGCGCCCCAAGATCTGTCATACTTTTAAAGGGTGCCGTGACTGAAACCAGGTCGAGAAACACTGTCTTCTATGACATCCCATCCCAGGCCAGCATTGTACTGAGCTCCAGTAGTGACAAGGTGTCATAGTGTGAACACAGGAGTACAACGTACTGACAGGGAGAGGCTGAGCTCCTGTGTGTGTCTGGGCACAGCCCCCCATGTGTCCCCAACACTGGGGTCACACAGGAATGGCCAGGATGCTGGATCCATCCACATCTGCCAGGGGCCTGAGTGTCCAGGCCGGGGGAGGAGTAGTCAGCTGGCAGCTCTGCTCCCTCCACACACCACCTCAAAGAGCTGCCCCATCTTCTATCACTTATCTATCCCACGAGCCCAGCACTGACCCCTCATACCCGGGCAGGGTCCGGCCTCCAGTTAGGAAGGTTCCAAATGTTATTGTTGTTGTTGCTGACGACTCAGCATCGCTCAGGCTGCCTGTTTCCGGTGTGATGTGAGAGGAGACCTCCCCGGATCCCTTTGGACGTGCCTGCTCGGCGCTCCTTCCTGTCAGGGTGCTGTCTGTGTAGAAGGAGCTCAGTGACTGCTCTGCTCTGTAATAAAAACGATATGTTTACACCGAGGCTTTCAGTTTCAGTTCTAACAAACTGGGACTTACACGGCTCTCCTGATACCCAACCCTACTTTCATGTACTGCAAATAAAGTGAATCCAGCAGGCATTTCCCTTCCTGGTACATATACATGGCAGCTTAGGAGTCCCTCCGATTCCTCTCATCTTGTATAGTTGTTAAAGTATGTCCGTCTGTTAAAAGAAAGAATTCCACATGCTAGCAACCAACTGAGCTCCAAAAGATTTACCCCCTTCATGAACAGGACCTTTTTTTGCTATTCACCACTGCACTTCTTTAACTGGCAGTTGTGCAGTCATGCAACACTGCACCCAAATTAAATTTATTTCATTTTTTTCACATAAATAGAGGTTTTGGAAGTATTTAATCTCCACTGGGTTTTTGTATTTGTTGCTATATAAATTAAAAATACTGAAAAGTTAGAAAAAAATTGTTATTTTGCAAATAATCTTTCTTCATATATTTTTGCCAAAATGTATTCTGATACACTTCTTTGGTAAAAAAAAAAAAAAATAACCCAAATCATTACTATTGGTCTGTGTGAAAGGTATAGATTCCACAAACTATGGGATATGTATTTGAAAATTGATCAAACCTGATGTACTGACAGTCTTTCGCATTTTCTGAGGCTCTAAAATACCAGGAGAGTACAAATACCCCCAAATGACCCCTTTTTGGAAAGTAGACAGTCCAGGGTATTTAGTAAGAGGCATGCCAAGTTGTTCTGAAGCTGTAATTTTTTGTCACAATTTTTTTGAAAATTAAATAATCTTTTTTCCACAAATATTTTTGTGTACATACGGTCACCAGTGCAGTACAGCGTCATGTGGGGGTGATCAGAAATACTGACTGGTGGCAATATGTAAAAAAAAAAAATCAATTTTTGAAACATTTTTTCAAAACTTTTTTTTCTTTTTTTTACTATTGTTTTTACATACTTCCATCAGAGTAGTTCAGGGTCATCCATAGTGATCCAAAGAACAAAGGCATATCGCTCAGACAAACAATCCAGATCAATCCACAACACACAAAATGTAATAGGAAGAAGGATCAGCCGCACACCAGAGGATAGATGAATATAGTGTGTATTTATTGATCCATAGGGCACACAAAACACCACAACATGAATACAGGTCCTGTATTCATTTTCATCCATAGTGATACTGTGCTACTCTGGGTTGGTGATCAGGATTTTTTTTTTTTTACTGTGATTGCTGTTACAGTGATTATCATTGAACTGTCATAAATGTACTCCATTCATAATAGCTGTGCTTATTGTTGACATGCTGTGATTGGCTACAGCCAATCACATGGTACTGCATGCTACGTTTGGCCCAGGTACTATGGGATAGCTGTGGGCCAATCACATCACTATAGAAAGCATAGCTGTTATAAATGAAATTCATTCATAACAGCTTTCTTGATATAGTGATCTATGCGATCACATGATCCCCCAGCTGTACGTGGACACAGAGGTTGCAGGAACGGAGGGCCGGTAGACGTGTACCAGGCAACAAATTTTTACATTGTTGAGTCTAGCTGTGCGGCCTGGCCACAGTAAAAGTACTAAGGGCACGTGGCAAGAGATGAAAGCCTTCAGGGCCATGCTGCTAACGAGGAAAACTAGGATGACTGCCTGTGTTTTTTTTCGTGGTTCCTCCCCTTTTTGATGATCGGACATGTTGGAAAATTTGTGAAAAACGACCGATTTTCGACTCAATGATGGTCAAATCGTACGATCATTTTTCCAAAAAGAATATGCGCATGAGCCGTGACCTTAAAGGAACAGAAATTTAGAATGTTACAGTATATGGGGTGAACTTTATGACTTGGTTGGCCGATTTTCAAAATCATTGATGGCACCATTGGATTACTGAGCAAACGTTTTCGATTTTCGGATGAAAAATCGTTCGGTATTCGAACCATGTATGGCCTGAATTAGCCTATTAATATGTTTCCATGCATATGCATCGGGAAAGGCAAATTGCCAATACTAAACCCACAACTGTAAAATCAGCCTGTATATGCAGCAAAGCATGCTTGATATACTCACTGTGGAACCTAAGGGGTTAATCCTCCACAATGTGTAAAAAGGCTGTTTGATCCTGTCTTCTCTGATCCTCCTCTTCTACTGTCCCTAATCCATGTACTGATAGAACAGAGCTCTAGGAATCACTGTGCACATGCTCAGTTTAGTGTATATTGCTAGAGATTTTTTTTTTCTTGGAGAGTGCATGTGATCAGCCTAGGGCCAATCAGGACCATCTGGACAGAGGGTCAGGGTTCAGCCTCATAGGACAATGAGAGCAGAATGAAAACTCCTCCTACAAGCTTTAACCAGTGTTCTGCTGGACACTGATTGAAGTCACAAGACTGCTCTAACTGCTGATGAGAAAAGGTATTTAGCAGTTTATAGTTAGTAAAATAATTGCATTTGCATGTTCTGTGTACTGTGGTAGACCAGATAGAGTGAATGCAGGGTCCTTGGTTTATTAACACTTTAAGTAAGTCATTTTATGTTTTTAGTTTTGGATATAGTGGGGAGGGAGTGTAACCCTTGTTAGATTCCAATAGCAGTGCTCTTGGAGCTCTGCAAGACAGAAAAGATTCAACAAGTCAGTGAGTATTCTTCATCTGCAGGGTGCATTAAGCTTGATTTTGTCTAGTATGCAACACGGTCAAAAATATTTTTATGAGTAATTACATTTTGCATATGGCCCTTGTATATTCCAATACTTTACTAATTGCTGTGTTACCCATAGTACTGTGGGACATCAGATGTTGTAAAAAGTTTTACACAGCCATATTTTATGGTAACCAATTTCTTTTGAGTGTTCTGTTTCCAAACCCTGCTAACCATTACAATAAACACACCAGAAGATTAGCAGGCTTATATATGTCCAAGGGCATTTGCTCCCCAGGACAATATTTAAAAAACACTGATCTGGAGTCCTGAGTGTGGATACTTCACAATTTTTCAAAGCAGATTCCATGGTCATTCTAGACACTATAAGACCCAATTCGACTTGGAATCCATACATTTAAGTCTTGGATGGTAGATAATGGAATCTGATACCACACATGCAAATATTGTTCCAGTTCTCACAGAGATGCCGGAGGTGTAAAACGAGCCTTGTTCTCCAAAATTGACCATAGTGGCTCTATGATATTGAGGTCTGGTGACTGTGGCATCCAGGGAAGGTGCAAGACTTCATCTGCATGCTTTTCAAACCGAATTTGACAACACCAGCTGTGTGAATCGGTGCATTATCGTTTTGGCAAATGGCGCTCTCTTCGAGAAACAGTGTCTAAACCATGGGGTGCATGTAGTCGGCCAAAATTTGTACATAGTCGCTGGAAGTGACTCAAAGGTGATGATGGGCCTGCAGAATACCAAGATATGGTTGCCCAAACCATGATTGTGCCGCCACCATGCTTTACCATTGGCACAAGACAGTCCTGGTCATAATCTCTGGAAGGTGTTTGCCACACATAAACAGGTCCAGTGGTTGGGAACAATGTGAAGCTCGATTCTTTGGGCCATATTACACTCTTCCATTCCAATTTGTGGGTGTTGTACAACTCTCTCCTCTTCTGAGCAGTAATATCGGTAACTAGTAGTTTGGAAATTGCAGCTTACCCATGAATGTTTTGCTTATGGAGTTCCATCCACACAGTTTTTGTGGACACGAGCTTTGGAAGACTGAGACTGAGCTCTGCAGTCACGTTTGCAGTTGTTTTCTTAGGCCAGGTTCACATATGTGCTGTAGTGCGGTCTGCGATTTGCATGGGAACGAGAGCCCAGTCATTTGAATGGACTCCCGTGCCTCGAAACACGCAGGGAAGAAGTCCCTGCACTTCTTCAGAAATCGCAGCCTGCACAGGAACCGAGGTTCCCAGTACAGTTGTGATTTCCAGTGCTGGCGGTGTGTCACTAGAATTAATGGCACCCATCCACGGGTCCCGCATTCCTCTGTGTGGGTGGTGCGGCTGCAGGTATTTCTGTAGGTCCCATAGTGGCACCACCCATACACATGTGAACCAAGCCTTATTCCGGATCACAAACCTGCGCAATGTCCTTTTGTCTCTTTCAGTCAGTTGACCGCGCCTATGCTTATCAGAGGATGTTTTCCTGGAAACTGTATATGCCGTCATATCGTTTGATACTGTACCTCGCGACACAGCAAATAAATTTGCAACTTCAATCACAGAAGCACCAGCAATTTGCCCTCCTTGAAGCTCAGTAAGCTCTGACATGACTCCATATTACTAGCAGCGCCTGCAGTGAATGACAAAAGTGAGGCTTCCCACCTATTAGCTAGTTGTCTCATCACACAGCGGAAGCAAAAAAATTTTACATTACTTCCGCCATCAACGCAAAACATGTCATTGCTTTCACACCTGCAAATCATGTAATATTTCCATATTTTTGTTCAACCCCTGTATATGTAAAGTAATGCGTACATGGACAGCATTATATAAGTACTTGTAATAAATTAAAAAAAAATGCCATGCCTGGCAGATCCCTGGAACGCGGAGAATCTCTGTAGCCGCTACTGCTGCAACAATGATCCTGTCTTCCATGCCCTGCTGCACAGTAACAGCAGGGGGTCGCTTGCTCATCAAAGGTGCCATTCAGAGAACACTCTTTGCATTTTCTCAATGAATGCAAAACATTCTCTGATTGGTCCAAGCTGAACCAATGTCAGTGTACAAAAAAATGGCCATTTTTGTAACTGAGCTTTGAAAAAAACTGAAGGTTTAATATGACTTTATTGCAGTGATCTTCAGAACACTTTCATCACTGGGTGGTCAGCTGATAAAGTGTAATGGAGAAGGTGACTGTCCAATGTGGCGCATGCGCAAACCACAAGGACAGCGAAGCAGCATGCACATCTAAAGGGCTGCCAGGGAAATCTTGCTTTGTGTAATACCGGCAGCTCTGATATCGCGGGATTACACTGAAATCACGGGGTTTGGGATATGGCGAGACATGGGAGACAGAGGGATGGGTGAAGGAGGAGGGGCTGGGCTGTGAGTCTTGTGTGAGGTCATTGTGCCTAGAAGTCATTCTGTCCGCTCACACAGGTCAGGGGAGGAAGCTGTGGTTGCATAGAAACTGGTGGAAGTGCTTGAAAGCTTCTCTAATCTCCTGTATTGTGAAGTAGTGCAGTCATTATTTACTAACTGTGTCTAAAATACAGCTGAAAGTTGCTGGATTCACCCCTAGTATTTGGAGTGTAATATTTTCTTTTGTGTTTTTATTTCATTTGTTTTTATTTATTTAGAAAGCTAGCTTAGGGCTCCTTCACACAATGCAGTCAGGTGCATTTTTAACCAGCTGCCGGCCACCCTATAGCAGAAATATTGCCAATGGGTGGCACAGCTGCGCAAAATCATGTATATATACAGCGAGGAATAGAAGTATTTGAACACCTTGCTATTTTGCACGTTCTCCCACTTAGAAATCATGGAGGGGTCTGAAATTCACATTGTAGGTGCATTCCCTCTCTGAGAGAATTAAAAAAAAATATCAGGAAATCACATTGTATGATTTTTAAAGAATTTCTTTGTCTTGCACTGCTGAACATAAGTATTTAAACACCTAAGAAACAGAAAGAATTCTGGCTCTCAAAGACCTGTTACTGTGCCTTTAAAAAGTCCACCTCTACTCCACTCATTAATCTAACTTATTAGCACCTGTCTGAGCTCTTTAAAGACACCTGTCCACCCCACAGTCAGTCAGACGCCAACTACTACCATGGGCAAGACCAAAGAGCTGTCAAAAGACACCAGAGACAAAATTGTGGACATCCACAAGGCTGGAAAGGGCTACGGGGCAATTGCCAAGCAGCTTGGTGAAAATAGATCAACTGTTGGAGCAATTAGAAAATGGAAGAGGCTAAAGATGACTGTCAGTCTCCCTCGGACTGGGGCTCCATGCAAGATCTCACCCCTTCGGGTATCACTGATGATAAGAAAGGTGAGGACCAGAACTACAAGGGAGGAGCTTGTCAATGACATGAAGAGAGCTGGGACCACAGTTTCAAAGGTCACTGTCAGTAGAACACTACGCCGTCATGGTTTCAAATCATGCATTGCACGGAAGGTTCCCCTGCTCAAGTCATCACATGTCCAGGCCCGTCTGAAGTTTGCCAGTGACCATCTGGATGATCCAGAGGAGGCATGGGAGAAAGTCATGTGGTCAGATGAGACCAAAGTAGAACTTTTTGGTCTAAACTTCACTCGTCATGTTTGGAGGAAAAAGAAGGATGACTTGCATCCCAAGAACACCATCCCTACTGTGAAGCATGGGGGTGGTAACATCATGCTTTGGGGGTGCTTTTCTGTGAAGGGGACAGGACGACTGCACTGTATTAAGGAGAGGATGAATGGGGCCATTTATTGTGAGATTTTGAGAAACAACCACCTTCCCCCAGTCAGAGCATTGAAGATGGGTCGTGGCTGGGTCTTCCAACATGACAACGACCCGAAGCACACAGCCAGGATAACCAAGGAGTGGCTCCGTAAGAAGCATATCAAGGTTCTGAAGTGGCCTAGCCAGTCTCCAGACCTAAATCCAATAGAACATCTTTGGAGGGAGCTGAAACTCCGTGTTGCTCAGCGACAGCCCCGAAACCTGACAGATCTAGAGGAGATCTGTGTGGAGGAGTGGGCCAATATCCCTGTTGCAGTGTGTGCAAACCTGGTCAAGAACTACAGGAAACGTTTGACCTCCATAATTGCAAAGGCTTCTGTACCAAATATTAACACTGATTTTCTCAGATGTTCAAATACTTATATTCAGCAGTGCAAGACAAATCAATTCTTTAAAAATCATACAATGTGATTTCCTGAATTTTTTCTTTTAATTCTGTCTCTCAGAGTGGAAATGCACCTACAATGTGAATTTCAGACCCCTCCATGATTTCTAAGTGGGAAAACTTGCAAAATCGCAGGGTGTTCAAATACTTCTGTTCCTCACTGTACCTGATTTGCATTTCTGGGTAGATAGTGCCTGTGCGCGCCACCCTATCCACACCGCCATTGGCGCCTAGCCATGTCAGTCACTGGGTCCTGGCCCGAGATTCTCCTCCGGCACCCGTCAATCGTCGTGCAAAGCTGACAGGGGAGAGACCAGTGTGTTAATAATACAGGTCTCTCTCCTGCCAGCAAGGACATGCTTCTTTGTATTTTTCTGCACAGCAGCATGTCTCCATTGTAAATTGGCACCTAATGTGAATCGCACACAGTTAACCCTTTGATTACCCCAGATGTTAACCCCTTCCTGCCCCGTGTCATTAGTACAGTGTAAGTGCTTTTTATTAGCACTGATCGCTGTATTAGTGTCACTCGGGATGTCAGTGGCAGTTAGTCAGTTCCCACCCAGTGTCAGAATGCCCGCTGCGGTCCCGCTATAAATCATTGATCGCCGTCATTACTAGTATAGAAAAAAATTATATCCCAGTTGTCACGGTATAGGGGCCCCTGCCAATTATTGATTTTACTTAATCCCCTTATTAATTCCCTGTACCAAAAATCCCTCAGAATCAATCACTGTATGTCCTCCGTGTCACCCTGCCAAATGGCCATATTCAATTACTGTAGCTTCCCTCCCCCCTGCCAGTTTGCTACATGTCCCCAAATTACAGTAAATAATTTCCTGCACCAGGTCCTTCTGATGTCTCCAGGGGGCCCAGTGTCATCCGGGCCCCCCTCACTCTGTCCCCTGTCTACAAACATGATTTCTCCCTGTTGTCCACTGACCCCCCTCCACTTCTCATCCTGCCGCAGGTGGACGAGAGGTGCTGCTTTCACCACCCCTGCCACTATCCTCTCCCCCTCCTGTGCGGCCGGAGTCGAGAGGGTGGCGTGGTTCACACCTCTCCGTTGAGAAGTGCGAACCTCCCGCAGGGATGTCCAGGCTGCGGCGTCTCACTGACGCCACCCCAGCCCTGTCATCCGCAGCGCGGGCACGGTCATGAGAAGCGCAGCCCGTGTCCAGGAGGCGTGCCTCGTTGACGGGCAATGAGGCATACCAGCTCCGGCCCGCCCCGTTTACCAAGATGACCAGGGAGTGTCCTGCTTCAGCTTAAGAAGCTGCTGCCGGGCGCTCCGGTCATCTTCTCCTCTGCTGCACAGCCAAAGGAGGGAGCCCAGCTGCGGCGGGACCCTCGTGGCTAAGACTCTGCCAAGACCTCCAGACAAGGGGGGGAACCGCACCCAAGCCTGCCCGAGACCCCAATCCAGGGGATTGTCTGCCAGTGCCTGAGACCCCCAGCCCAGGGGGATTGCCTACCAGTGCCTGAGACCCCAGTCCAAGGGGATTGCCTACCGGTGCCCGAGACCCTAGTCCAAGGGTAATTGCCTGCCGGTGCCTGAGACCCCAGTCCAAGGGGATTGCCTGCCGGTGCCTGAGACCCCAGTCCAAGGGGACTGCCTGCCGGTGCCTGAGACCCCAGTCCAAGGGGATTGCCTACCAGTTGCCTTAGACCCCAGTCCAGGGGGATTGCCTACAAGTTGCCTGAGACCCCAGTCCAGGGGGATTGCCTACCAGTTGCCTGAGACCCCAGTCCAGGGGGATTGCCTACCAGTTGCCTGAGACCCCAGTCCAGGGAGAATTGCCTGCCAGCTGCCTGAGACCCCGGTCCAACAGGAGAGACCACCCGCCTACTCCAGACCTTTAACAGGTACCTGTGTCTTACTTTCTATCCCTGGGAGACCAGGCACCCTGTCGGATCCGTGAGCATATGCTTTTCCCTGTTTTACTTGAACTGCTCCCGTGTTGACCCCCCTACATCCCCTGTTGGATTACAATCTGCTACAGAGGCTCTTCCTTGCCCCCTGTACTGGACTATAAGTGTTTCAGCCCCTCCTTGCTGTTCTCTTGCCGCTGAGGTCACCCTTCCGGTGAACCCCCCTATTGAGTGACTGTCATCTTTTGTCTCAATAAAGCTTTGTGTGTTTGCCATCTACTCTGTGTGTTCAGTCCTGCCCACCCTCCGTCACACCAGTATATATACCGCCATTTGTAGATGCTATAACTTTCACATACATTACATTCATTTACATGTATTGGGATTTTTTTTAGCAAAGACACATAGCAGAATACATTTTGGCCTAAAATTATGAAGAAATTTACTTTTTTAAATTTTTTTTATTGGACGTGTTTAATAGCAAAAAGTCAAAAATAATTTATTTTTAAAAAATTGTCTGTCCTTTTTGTTTATAGCGCAAAAACTAAAAAATGCACAGGTGATTAAATACCACCAAAAGAAAGCTCCATTTGTGGGAAAAAAAATACATAAATTTCATTTATATACAGCATTGCATGACTGCGCAATTAAAGTAACACAGCGCCGTATCGCAAAACATGGCCTGATCAGGAAGGGGGGTAAATCCTCTGGAGGGCAAGTACACAGCGAATCTGCAGTGTAAACACATGGGCAAGAAAACTGAATGTATTCCAAAGCCTAGTTTCCAACACTGCAGTCATGTGCATTTAAAAAAAAAAAGGACAGTTTGCTGCATTTTTCTGCATCGTAATGCAACGCAATTGTACAGGAATGCATGCACAGGCATATAAAAGTGTGGAAAGATGTGTAAAAGCAAATTAGTAAAGAAAAATTAAATGAAAAAAATTATAAAAAAAAAAAAGTGCCACAAACTCACTGAAAAAGTGCGTGAACATGCATGCAGAAATGCACTGTACAAGCAGAGATTGTGGTATAAATCAGCTCTTCTATTGACTATAAAGTGGTTGTAAACCTCAGACATGAAATATGAAAATTTACTTTTCTCAATTAGGCCTTGTTCACACCTGTGCGTTTTTTTTTTTGCACTTTGCAGAACAAGAAACATAGGAAACCATGTTACAGTCCATGTAACATGGTTTCCTGAGATACATTCACATCTATGCCTTTTTTTTAGCCGCTGCTTTTTGGGAAGGGTCAAGGACTTTTTAAATTCAAAACAGTACGTTTTTGGTTCAATAGACCATAATGGAGATGCTGCAGAAAAGGCATGTAGTGCGTTTTTGATGCGTTTTGCATTTTTAATCTGTTCAACAACAAACTGGCCCAAAAAAAGCTTAACAAATGCAAAATACATCGAAAAGCGTGTGCAAAAATGCAAAAACATAACAAAAGCAAACTGCATAGGTGTGAACCAGATTTTAGGAGCACTAAATGTCATTTCTGACTGCTGCTTCTTTCCTCTGCTATGAGTCACTTTAGACTTCAGAAGTTTTCCTAACACAAAGAGAAAATTGGTGACAAGGGAGGGACCTGCAGCAGATTGACAGCTTCAGCTCTGTTTTTTGTGAGCTGTGTGGAGGGGGGTGGGGCGCTTCTGTTCAATCAGCTCTCAGAGCACTTCTCACTGAGCTCTGCAGAATGTAACTTCAGTTCTCTGCCCCCTTTTTTCTGAACTCTCAGACAAGCTTTATAAATTTTGCACTTTGAACATGTGTAGAGAAAAGAAGGCTGCAAATAAACTGGTACAACTTAAGTAGGAGGATTTGTTTAATCTCTGTGTATCACCTGAAGCCAGTCATATGTAAGGCTTTACAACCATTTTAACCACTTGCTGACTGCAGATAGCCGAATGACGGCTACACTGTGGCCGGCCAGTACTGGGAGGACATTATATGATGTCCTCCCAGAACGCACCCGGCGATGCGGTAAAAGGCCAATCACAGTGGCCTTTTACCACGTGATCAGCCGTGTCCAATGACAAAGCAGATCACCAGTAAATGCAGTTTCCGGTTATCGGCTGCACTTTCCTCACACCGTCACAGCGTGAGAAAAGTACTGCTGATAAACCAGCAATTGTCAGAGGACGGATCGGCACTGATGATCAGTGCCTAGCAGTGCCGCCCAGCAGTGCCACCCACCTGTGCCCAGCAGTGCCACCCACCTGTGCCGCCCAGCAGTGTCCATCAGTGCCACCAGTCAGTGCCGCCTATCAGTGCCCATCATTGTTACATAGCAGTGCCAGCTCATCAGTGCTGCCTATCAGTGCCCGTCAGTGTTACCTATCAGTGCCCATCAGTGCTGTCTATCAGTGCAACCTCATCAATGAACATCAGTGAAGGAGAAAAATTACCTGCCTTCAAAATTTTATAATAGAAACAAAGAAAAAAAGGTTTTTTTTCTAAATTTTTGCTATTTTTTGTTTATAGCTCAAAAAATAAAACACCCAGCAGCAAGTACACAACACCAAAAGAAAGCTCTATTTGTGTGAAAAAAAATGATAAAAATGTCATATGGGTGCAGTGTTGCATGACCGCGCAATTGTCACTCAAAGTGCGACAGCACTGAAAGTTGATAATTGGCCTGGGTGGGAAGGGGGTATAAGTGTCTGGTAGGCAAGTGGTTAAAGAGTAACTCCACTTTTGTTCAGAATAAAGCATTCCCCTCGGGGTGATCTATGTACATTGCAAAGATTTTAACAAACTTTGTTGCAGATTTCTACCTTTTTGTATTCTGAAGAAATAGCAGCTTGTCAGTGTCCATGTGCAGAGTGAATGTGGAAAGGAAGTGATTACAAAATGATCAATCAGCTGCTGCACTTGCAGGGTTCTAATAATTGCAGGTCTTGCATCGCTTTAGATGTCATTTCCCTTTGTGAGTATCTCACCAGAAATGATATTTTTGTTGCAGAGGATGCCAAAAATCTGACTTGTACCTTAGTGTAGACTTCTGGGAAAATTAGTCAGCCAATCACACAAACAAGAAATTACATTTCTGGGGGTGGCAATATGGTTACCTGGAGGCGTTCTATATTGGTGTACAGAACACCTGCAGGTAGCTATATTGCATTGTACAGAAGAGTACAGCGCTACAGAGTGAAAAGGAAAGGGAATTTTTAATAACATTCAATCACAATACAACTTGTGTCACAATTGTATACGCTACATATTTATTTTTATATTTGCTATATTTTTTTTCCGATGAAAGTGGAGTTACTTTTTAAAGCAGTATTGAACTCAAAAGCAAACATTTATTGTATTGTAGCTTACCAATTCTTAGATGTGATGGCTGCATTAGTTTTCTTTTTTAAGCTTTTTGGGTTTTTTTGTGATCTGGCCCCTAAAGCCAGCCATAGATGGATCGAATCTCTTCCAGGTCAGCAGGGACAGGCCAAGATTCAGTCCATCTATGAGCAGACTGGTTGTACTGAAGTCGATCCATCGATTGACTTCAGTACAACCAGCCTGTTGGATTTTTTTTTTATGCAATGCTATAGCCACTGGCAATGATCTTTGTTTTCTGCCTGTAGGGCAGGCTCCTTGCCGGCAGAACACAATAGCACTGCAGGACAGATTCCCTCAACACTGACTGTGTTGATGGAGGAATGGAGCAATTTTCTTGCCTTCCACTTGTAGTGGGGAGAATGGAGCAATTTTCTTTCCTTCCACTTGTGGTGGAAGGAAAGAACGTTGCACAGTCTATGAGCTGTTTCAACAGAACAAGCTGTCCTGCAGATGTAGCAGTTAGAGGGTTGAGAGTGAGATAAATAATTTAACATTGACAGGGGTGCTTACAATGATAAGCTTTTATTCATTTTTGTAAAACCTTAATCCCAAAAGGAAAAAAAAACAAACTGTTTGCTGTAGCTGCTTCAAAAGTGTTAGCTGGAGCTTGGCTTTAATTTGTTTAGTGTATCAAATCTGCTGGTACATCTAACATTACCCTTCCCCCAGACTGTCAGTGCTGCTCTCAAATGTGTTTCTTTTACCCCAGGTTCACACATATGTGTCTTCTGCAGTGTTTTTCAGAAATGCTCAGCAGTCCATTTAACATGATTTCCTGTGGGACAGGTTCACATCTACTCGTTTTCACCCGGTGCGTTTTTTGGAAAGGGTCAAGGACTTTTTTAATGCAAAACATTGCGTTTGTGCTTCTATAGACTTCAGTGGGAATGCTGCAGAAAAGCATGGTCGCGTTTTTGATGAGTTTTGCGTTTAAAATCTGCCTAGCAACAAGAAAAATTAAAGAAAATGTAAAAATAAAAATAAAAACGCATTGAAAATGCAGCAAAAATGCAAGTGCAGAAACGCCTTAAACGCAACCTGCATAGGTGTGAACCTAGCCTTATCCAGAATGTAGGTACTGTGATAACAAGAAGTGTGTAATGCAGGCCATTGACAGGTCGTTTATCGGCCAAATTTTCTTCAGCATGAAAAATCGGCCGATATTCATGCAGTTAGTGGGGCCAGCCTGTGGATCTTCTCATTTAGTTTTATCGGTCATGCTGGAAAATCCGTGAAAAACGGCCATTTTTCGTGGACATTGGTGGCAGCATCGGCAAAGGGGTAGACAGATTTTTCGTTTATCGGCCGAAAATTGGGCCGATAAACAGCCCATCTATGGCCTGCCTTACTGGGTTGATCACCACGTGAAAAAAAAAAAGCAGCCAGCACATCTAACGATTGGTAGATTGCTAAACTATATTATATTTTTGGTTTTGGATTTAATACCACTTTTAGTCTGTGGATAATGCCGGACATCAGGTGAGAATAGAAGCAAGAGCTACTTTTTAATGCTTTGGTGCTGCTGAGGTTGTGCTTTAAGAAGGCAGATAATATGATCAATCAAAGATTGGCATCAGCAAGACATAGCATGTTACTTCTGCCAGGCAGGAGACTTGAATCGGTTATCAGTTAAAGGCTGATATTGGCAGATTGCTCAGCCAGTTCAGCAGGCTGTAAACATAAACCAGATGACAGGCAAAGATGGGAATCAGGTGAGCAGACACGCACTGACTGTGCCAAAGGAATGTGGAATGCAGCATCTGATAGCACGGGAATATTGATAGAGTGTTCAAGAGGGTCTGATACTAGATTCAAGCCTGTAGCCTGAGAAGCTGATTGGATTTTTCTCTAAAAACTGGGTTGTCACAAGCCCTACATTCCATTTAGCATATGAACCTTTTTTACTGATTTTTGCTGAAGCTGTTTAGATATGTATTTGTGTGCATTTGGAGGATTTTCATGCAAAGGGGTTTGTGTGTATGGTTATACTACCCTGGCAACATTCAATCTTGTCTGATTTTGGATGCTCAGTAGGATCAGGCCTGGTCAGTACCTGGATGGGAGACTGCCTAGGAATACCTATATATAAACAGTGCAGAGCTAAAATAAACGTGAATAAATGTAAATAAATAATGCAAAAAAAACCCCAGTGCACAAAAGGGGTTAAACTATTATACAGTGCGACACGTGAATTCCCAACAGGAATAATAGATGTGTAAAAGTGACCAGTGTCCAGACCAACACTCTGAAAAATACCTCAAATAACACTCTGCCGTGATACATACAGAAATTGCACAATAATAAATACAGCAAATAAAATGTCCATGAAAGTGCTCAGAACACAATATTCAAGCAAGTGCTGCTATGTGTTCACTCCGTGCAAATCCTTAGTGGCTGAAGTGCCCCCTCACCTCCTAAATCGACCCTACAGGGTCAGCTCGCTCTGAGAATTAAAACCACTCTGAATGGCAACAGGTTCCTGTTCAAATCCACTCCCAAGTCCTCAGAGGAGGTATGTCCGAGCCCCTGTGTCCTTGCCCAAACTCAAAAAGGCCTATGAAAAAGGTACCAGGGGCATCTCATGGGGCCCCCTACTGACCCCGGGCCCTCGGGCAGTGCCAGAGTTTCCCAATCTGCCCCTGCTGGGAGCTCAATCAGGGCAATGAGCAGAGCAGTGGAATGGGGAGGCATCTTCCTGAATCCTGATTACTCTGCGCTCCCTACAGGCAGGATTGTGAACAAACCATTTACCCAGCAATGCTAGTGCCAGTATGGCCTGCATTTGGAAAAAAAGCTATGTGAGTGTCAGGACCTTGGCCATCTGCCGGTGGCACTGTTGTTTCCAGAGCAGAAGGTCACAGTTCTGGTGGCCAACAGTGGGTGTCTCCTATCATCCAGCTTATCCTAGTAATTAGGCTGCTCCTGATACTGGCTCCTGGAAGGTATTTAGCCCTGGTTCACACTGCAGCGGTGCAGGTAATCGCATGTGATTCGCACAGGAACCGCACTGCATTCCTGTACAAATCACACCCCTCTCATCGTTCTGCTAAACGAGGTGCGTTGTGCAGAATCGGATCGCATAGGTGTGAAAACCTATGCGATCCGATTTTAGTGTGAACCAAAAAAGGGTCCTGCGCCTTTTTGGAGCGGGTGTGGTGCGAATAGATCGATACAAAATGTATGGTTCTAATTGCACCGCATACAAATCGCATGTGATTTGTACAGGAATGCTGTTCGGTTCCTGTGTGAATCACATGGGATTATCCACACCGCTGCAGTGTGAATCAGAGCTTAATCTTACTTGGTCTGGTTCCTGATTCCTTGAGGTGTAGTCCACTGATCTGGTCATCTCTTCTGGCATGTGTGTGTCTGTGTGTGTCTGTGTGTGTAATGGGATTTATGTATGTGTGTGTATGGGAGTTTATGTATTTGTGTGTGTATGTATGTTTGTACATTATTTTTAGTCCTGACCCCCAACTCTGTAGATCAGAACTGCATTTCTATGATAGCAGGACTGCTTTTTGTAGGGTTTGTTCACAATAGTGGACTGCCGCTTCAATGGTCAGAGCTGTTCAGATGTTTGACAGTTACAGCACAGCTCCATTCATATGAATGGATCACACTCAGCGAGCAGTAGTGCCCTCCAAATACTACAGGGGTATAATTCCTGCCACGGCCACAGCATGTGTACAATCCTTGTTTATAAAAAGGTGAAGGGACAGATGTGTACAATCCTGGCTGCTAAAGTGGAAGCAGTTGGGGTGGGGGGAGGTGTGTGTGGTGCTGGGGTGTTTAAAAACGTGGTTCAACTGCCTGGTTTTACCATCCCCTAACCTCAAGTGCAAGTGAGCCTTTAGACTGGGTTGCCTCCAGACTGAAAAAAATTGTGCAGTGTGCCTTGACTGAAAAAAAAGTTGAAAAAGACTACTTTATAAGGTTGACTGCTATACATTATACTTTGCATTTTTTTTCTAGTTTGTGTCTTTGATGTTATTTGTTTTTGCACACTAAATCCTTCTTATGACAGAAAGTATTCACATGTTTTAGGCCATCACTTATCCTAGATTAAGAGGCCTGTTCCTCAGTTTAGTACAATGAGTGCAGGTATGCAAATTATTGCTTTATGCCCATCCAGAACTGCTGATGTATAGTGCAAATATAGGCTAATTTGACAGAATAATTTATTCCAAACTGCTTTTTGGCCATTATCAATACAGTACATACCATGGCAACCATGGCACTTATGGAGTAGGGTTTGGGACCAGACGAGAGGGTAAAACCATACAAGTTATGGTGAAAAGGTCCACTTAGGTGAATTGGTAACCGATCGTGGGCCACAATGAAATGAAATGGTTCAGAATTTAATTTTTTTTTTCTTTTGACTAGCATAATGAGAATTTTAAACAACATTCAGGATTATCATTTCCCATGGGACCAATCCCTACTGGATGTTTACCCACTACCTCCTGAGGATTTTCCCCCCTTCTTGACCAGGCCATTTTTTGCATAAATGAAATTTACATCCTTTTTTTCCCCCACAAATTGAGCTTTCTTTCAGTGGTATTTGATCGCCTGCGTGTTTTTAATTTTTTGCGCTATTAAAAATAAAAAAAAAAGACCGACAATTTTGAGAAAAAAAAGGTTTTTTTTTACTTTTTGCTATTAAACATGTCCAGTAAAAAAATGTTAAAAAATCACATTTTGTCATAAATTCAGGGCAAAATGTATTCTGCTACATGTCTTTGCTAAAAAAAAAAACCCAATATGTGTAAATTAAATCGGTTTACGTGAAAGTTATAGCTTTTACAAATGGCAGCATATATAGTTTTTTTTTTTTTTATATATTTTTACTAGTAATGGTGGCAATCAGCGACTTATAGTGGGACTGCGGCGGGCATTCTGACCCGGGGGGAACTAACCTGGTGTCACTGACATCTCCAGTGACATCAATACAGTGATCAGTGCTAAAAAAAAATAAAGCAATGATACTGTACTAATGGCACTGGGTGGGAAGGGGTTAACATGAGGGGCGATCAAAGGGTTAACTGTGTGCTGTTTTGCACTGTGCTTTGTTCGTGTGCTTCACAGCCATCCAGAGCAGTGTGCACGAGCTGACATGGAGGAGAACTGTTTTGTTTGCCAACAGTTCTCCTCCCCGTCGAAGATCCTCGGAAATCACTGGTCATTGGCGAGTGCTTATCGGCCGGGACCCAGTGATTGACAGCCGCAGTCACGAATGGATGTGCAGGTAGGGCGTGCACCCCACTACCCTGGAATATATATACGTTATTTTGCGCACCTGTGCCACCCTGTAACAGTATTTCTGCTATAGGACGGTCGGGAAGCGGTTCATCACAATAACAAAAATAAATAGTAGATGACACTAGTGTAAACACTGACTTTGTTTATATATTACAAGGACATATGGGGAGATATACTAATACTGGTGCTTTCAGACTGGTGCAGCAGTGAATGGTAGCCAATCACCTTCTAACTTCAGCTTGTTCAATTAACCTTTGTCAATAAACCTGGAGTTTGATTGGTTTCTCTGCAGAGCTACACCAGATTTTGCACTCTCCAGTTTTAGTGAATAACCCCCTATGTCTATTTCAGTGGATGCAGGAGTAAATTGGAGAAGTTCCTGCCCCTCCTGTCCAAGTGTAAAACAGAATGCCACAAGTTATCTACTGTGTCAAAAAGACATACATTTTAATTAGCTGCCCCTCACTTCCTGACCGCAAACTACAATGTAACTTTTTATTTTTTTACATTTTAGAAAGATAGAGATAGACTAACAACCTCTACACAGACAAGTGTAAAAGTAGTCTTAGGTTAGGTTCACACTCTCTTGCGGGTGTGCGGCACATGTGTGCACAGGTACATCAGCCCATTCATTTGAATGAGCTTCTGTGCTTCTGTTTCATGCAGGAAAAAGGTTCCAGCAACATTTTTAAACTGCAGCAGCCAGGAAATTGCATGGTGCTTTTGTGATTTCCTTCAGTTCCGGCACCCACACTGCAGTTTAAGATCCATGCCATTAAGCATTAATGGCAGCCTCACGCATCTCTAAAGAGCAACTTGTTTTGGCTGCGGGTGCTTGCAAGTGTGGGACAGCTGCGATACCCCAACCACCCAAAATAGCATGAACTTAGCCTAATAGTTTGTAATCCTTTTTAAATGGGCTACTATTCCCATTGCTAGAAGCAATTATACCCAGTATATGTGTTGTTTAATACACTGACCTGAAGACCTCTTCAGTGGGCTGAATGGGGGGGAAAAAAAATCTGAGATCACTGTACTAACAGGAGATGTCAGTACAGCAATCTCCCCCACTGTGCTATTGTGTTCTGGCCAGTGCTGATCAAAAGCTGGTCAAATGCTGGTTTTCCAGGATGCCCGTTCGACAGAAGCTGGTAGTAAGGCTGGCCTCACTAGAACAGACAGCTGTACACCCGTTGAATAGTTCCTGCCAAACCGACAATTTTCAAATGATTTTCGGCTCGTGTGTACTCAGCTTTAGTCTATTCTCACTTTGACATATATGGGTATACAGTCTCATTACTTGTTTTGTACTTGTGTAGTAAAATAATAATAGTTTTGTAATTTGCTTTTCGCCTCTTAGTAGCAATTTGTAAAGGGTTAACTAGGGATACATTGGTTTGCTTTGTTGGCCATCTGTTTGTACACTGCTCAAAAAGATTAAAGGAACACTTTTTAATCAGAGTATAGTGTCAAGTCAGTTAAACTCCTGGGATATTGATCTGTCAGTAGTAGAGGGAGTTGTTAATCAGTTTCAGCTGCTTTGGTGTTAATGAAATTAACAGGTGCACTAGATGGGCAACAATGAGGCAACCGCCAAAACAGGAATGGTTTTACAGGTGGAGGCCACTGACATTTGTTTTCCTACTCATCTTTTCTGACTGTTTTTCAAGCAGTGTATATTAGCTACTATGTTTGAATACATGTAGCTGTTTGATTAGAATGGCAGTGGTGTAATTTGTGGTTTATTGAAACCTTTAGCTTGTTCATAGTACATTTGGTAGAGGCCAGAGTAATTGAAATGCATCATCCAGAGCATTTTTCCTACCGTGTATTTTTAACCCCTTTCAGACAGCCCGAGCCCCTTTAACTAGGTTTGTATGGTGGGGACTACTGTGACTGGCTGTCACAGTGGTCACATGATCAGCACATATACCTGCCCATTCCCTATCATTTGTAAAAACTAAAGGCTGTCTTTGACAGCTTGGTGGCTGTGCTGGGAGCATTTAATGAGTGCGCTCTGAACACAGAAATATCTGTAGCTCATAGACACGTGTGTGGCATGTGGTTGATAAAGCCAAACCTCTTTGCCACCACACACATGCAGGAGGCTGAAGTGATTATACTGAAGGATTTTGTTTTATATTTTGGCTGTGCTGATCAGTTTGTTGTTTCAAACCTGAAAATGTGGATGAAAGCATGGGTCCTGCATTCCAGGTCTATCTCCAATGTGAGCATATTGAGGGTGAGCTACTCAACATTTGTTTTGCATCTGATAGCACACCTGTGCATCTGTTCCTCCCACTACGCTTACTCCCTGAGCTTCTGTAAGCTATCCATCATTTTGAATTGAAGCCATTGCACTGTTTTATCTTCAACTAGTGGCACTGTGCCATTTTCTTCATTCACTTATCTACTTCTGTTAAAATCCCTAGAGGGCCAGAGAACTTCTCCCTTCTAGATGATGATGTTCTAGTGGATTATGACTGATCATCACTAGCACATTTTTTTTTTTTTTATCTATAAAGAACAAACATGTCATAATAGTCTTCTCTATGCAACTGTTTTGCACAGAGCAACCCCCGATCCTCCTCTTCTGGGGTCCCCCCGCTGGTGCTGTTGGCTCATCTTATCCATGTGCCACCATAGAAAGCCACTTCCTATGTTGGCACATATGCAAGTTCGATTCCAAGCCACGCTCTGTGTATCCATTGACACACACAGTGTAGTTAGGCCCCACCCCTGCTCCCTTATCACTGGATTTGATTGACAGTAGAAGGAGTTAATGGCTCTCGCTGCCCTCATTCAATCCAGAGAAGGATAGAGACAGCAGAGCTGCTGCTCTTAGGCACATAGGTCGATGGAGATCTGTCTCTAGTAGGTATTTGGGGGGCTGGGGGAGAGCTGACAGTTTATTTTTCTACCTTCATGCAGGAAATGCATTAAAGTAGTTGCAAAGGCAGAACCTTTTTTACTTGTAATGTATTCCATTAATGCATCCCCAATCACAATTTTGTCACATATAGGGCGGCCTTCAGTGGGCTGTCTTATGTGTTTGTTGCCCAAAAGCTCTTGCTCATTTTTGGGCGACAAGCTTATGTTGATTTTTTTTAACCGTGCATCAATCAAGGCAAAATTGCACTGTGTTTGGGGTGCCATTAAGAATAATGGCACCCAAACCTGTGTCACGCATTCAGCCCTGATTTGGAATAGCAGGGAGTATTGCAGCAATTCTGCCCATGATTTCAAAACACCTTATGTGAATGGGACCTAAGGCTCAATTCACACTTGTGCGACTTGTCATGCGCCTTTGGACACATAAAGTCACATGACAAGTCGCAGCCCATGTATTTCAATGGAAGCCATTTCTGTCTATGCAAGTTAAAGTCACAATGACTTTACAAAGATTCCTGCACTACTTTGATATGACTTTCATGCCACTACATGTTATCTACTGTGTCAAAAAGATAAGACACTTGTAATTAGCTGCCCCTGCTGCTAACTACAATGTAACTTGCAAACAAACCATAGCATTGTGCTGCAGAAAGATAAACTAACAGCTCAACACAGATAAGGACCCAGAGGTAAAATCTAATAGGGTTGCCAGCATTTGATCAGTCGTCTTGTAAGATTCTCCCATTTTTCCATACAATTCAGTTAGCAAAAATAGATGAAGTTTGGGTAAAAGCTGTGTATATCATTATATTATACCTGTATATTAAAGCTCAACTTCAGGAAGATAAACATAAGTAGTGCAGCTATATATTCATTAAGAAAAAAAGCAATAAATGTATTTTAAAAGACAGCTAGTATAAATAAATGAATTCAATTAAGTATGAATATTTTGTAATCCCCATATCCAAAACACTCAGACTGGAAGAAAGGGGGACAGCACTAGTAGCCAATTAGTTGTGCTCAGGGGTGGACTGACAACTCATGGGACCCCCAGGCAATAGGGGATCATGGGGCCCCTGTGTCCTTTCCCAAACTCAAAAAAGCCTATTAAAAAGGTACCAGGGGCATCTCATGGGGCCCCCTACTGACCCCAGGCCCTCGGGCAGTGCCCGAGATTCCAAATAGTCAGTCCGCCCCTGGTTGTACTGCCTTGCACATGTACTAAGAAGGAACATGAACAGAAACAACAAGAGGGATGACCTCATCAATCCACTGCTGCTTGCATACCAGGGGGCAGAGAGGTGACCTAGCTGTGTTGCTTACCTGTAGTAAATAATAAAATTAAATAATGCATGTCTCCAGCTTGCTTTTGTTATCTGACTGGGATATCTAAATATTTGGACTGTCTGAGCATAACTAATAATCCTTTGGCATTTATTTTAAATGGCACCCCAATGCACCTTGTCAGTGACCTCAACACGTGTGCCTTTCAGCACACCATAAAGCACAGATTGGAACCATCTGTATATTGTGGTGCACTGCAATGAAAAAAATAGATTTATGCTTTGCGGTCAATTTGTAATGCAGTACATTTTATAATGGGACAAAAAAAAAAATAATAATGAGAAATTGTCGTCTGCTTACAATGTAAGTAGATATACCACTCTAAAATAAAATTGACCTAAAAAAAAAACACAACACTGCAGTATATACAGAAATAGTACACAAATCACTCTGCCCGCTTAATAAAAATGTATGAACCAATACAGTGCTACTAATGTCCAACTAATCATGTGTCAGCCAAATGAGATGGCATAAAGAATAGTCCCAATATAAATATTCACTATTCTGGCACCAGTTTGTTGCAGTACAGGAACTCATAAGGTTACTTCTGGTTCCAGCGCCATTTTAGTGTGGGACACTTTTGGTCTGGTGTCATTTTCCTGTAGTCCATAGGATCATATACAGGAATGGCAACACATTTTAGGTACTAATAAAAAGCCTCCTACACTCTGAGCAGAGGATTTATAAAAATTATAAATGTTATTGCCAATATTCATGATGGACCACATTTACAATATAAAATATAATACACAACAAAAAAGATTGCTACATAAAATATATAATATATATAGAACAATAAAAAAATATGTATCTATATAGAGAGAGAGATGTATACAAGTCTATCAAAAACAAAAAATATCTAATTAAAAAAATATATATATTAAAAAAAAAAATATGTAAAATAAGAAACAACCTAGCTAGATGGAATGTTAGCAGTCAGTGACAAATGTATCTGGTATCTATAAAACAGTTTATGTCCCAATCTATATTTAATCCGTAGGGAGTATATGACTTTAATTCATATAGCCACTTCATCTCTAGTTTGGATACCTCACCTGTGCGGTGGCATCCTCTCCAGTGAGGTTGTAATTTGTCTATAGCCATAATCTTAAGACCTCTAGGGTCCCTTTTATGAAACTGAGGAAAATGGGCAGTTTAATTGTATCGATATCTTGTTCATGGTTGTCAATCACCAGGATAGCATCGTCCATTTTATGCTCAAGATCAGCTATACAGGAACCTATGTCTCTGATTTCATGTGTTATCTTGGTGGTGAGTTGTTCCGTAGCTGTGTGCAATTCCGTTTGGAGAAATAGTTTAAAGATCTTGAGTAGGGCTGAGTCATGGATCATTTCAGAAGGTTCTTCATTTTGTACTGTCGTTTGTACTGTCGTTGGAAGAGTCATCTAAGTGAGGTTCAGATTCTTGAAAGTGAAACGGGAATTCAGGCGAAGGTTGTGGAGAGACCATTTTAGGTTGAGATTGTTTGGCCGGATTAGTTGAATTTCTAGAGGAGCTTGCTGTTGATCTAGCTGGGGTAGCAAGATAATTTTTCCCTGTGGTCTGATCCCTCCTTGGGACATCACGTGGTAGGGCTAGGATAGCTGCGCGGGATCTTCTCCTTTAAAGAATGGGATAATTGATGTGTTGTCATCAAATATGCACTCCAGGGATAAAGTGGAGATAAGTCGCTCCTTGGTGGTGCTACAGCAGAAAATAGAGACTGGGCCAAGTCACCAAAAGCCCCAATGGGGGGGGGGCAGACATAGGCAGGGTGCTTAAGGCAGACTGTGGACCCCTTCTCTCTCTTATGTGGCTGGTGGGACCAGTACACAGTGACCCCAGCCCCTCACTTTGGGTAGTAGGCCTGCATGCCACCTCTCTGCAGGCTGTCGGCCTCATGTTGGGAGCAATACTGCGACGGGGGTCTGAGGTCAAGAGGGGGCAGCGCTGGACCATGCCAGTTAACTCGGTACAGCTGTTGGGAGGAGCAGATGGAGGATTCCTGTGCCGACCACAGGAGGATAGCGACCCTCACCTTTTACACGGGCTCTGGCCGGCTCCCCCCGGGGATCAGTGTTGGTATGCTGGCACTCCCTGTTCTCTGTACGGTCCCCACCTGGTCCACGAGGTCACAGGAGTGGTAGGAGAAGTCTGGGGATGGATGGGCTCCTCTCTGACCACAGCTGCAGGGGATGTGTACGTGGAAGGTGGAGAACTGAACTAGAAAGCAGCCATCTTGATCAGCTGCTCAACAGCACCTCCATTTTCTTTCTTTTTTTTATTATTGCATGTACCTGATCTCCACCCTTCTGATTGGGACTTTGCGGCACTTGACTTTTTTCTTACTCTCTCCCTCCTTGCTCTCTTTTTTACCCTCTCTCTATAAGCACTGTATTTCACCCTTGGGAGCATATAGCTCACCATGGCATGCCACATGCTCACACACCTTAAGGTTTGATGCTATGTTGAGCATATCTTTTTGTTCCTTGAATGTTCAAGGATTAAACTACCCCAAAAAAATGTACCACATGCATAAGCAGAAAGCTAAGATATTGTTCCTACAAGAGACCCATTCCCAAATCCAGAAGGTCTCAACCCTTTCCTTGATAATTTATCATTGTATATGAGTGACAATCCAAGGGAGTTGCAGTTGGGTTCCACGCATTCCTCCCAATCCAAAACGCTTAAAGACCCTGGTGGTTAGTACTTATTTTTCCCTTGTACTGGTAATAACCTGTTTTTTACCCTTGGCAATATTTATCTGCCCAACCAAGGCCAGTAGTTGGCAGGAACTTTAACTGTGTACTGGACTCCTCCTCGGGTAGGGCACGTTTTTTTTTGGCTTCTATTAATGTGGTGTTAAATCACCTTCACTTCCTTCATTTAGTCGATATATGCCATGTCCTGCACCCCACTGAGAGGGATTTAATTTTCTATTCTGCACCCTATACATCTTACAGTAGAATCAATTATTTTTCAATCTCGAGCTGGTCTGACCACTACCCTCTTCTCCTGACTCTGCAAAATCCCAGTACCCCAAAACCAGTTTTGTCATGGAGATTGAACAAATCTTTCTGTCGAGATCTGGGGGGTATTAGAATCCCTTAGTTCGACCATTAAAGATTTTGAGGAAACTTAATTGACCCCACTACTCCCCCGACAAGATGAAAGATACCAAAGAGCGTCCTGCACAGTAAACTCATCCAACAAGAGATCACAATGAAAAAGGAAAGATCCGACCAAACACCCACTCTGCTTTCCGACGTTTTTGGAACAACATCCTAAAGCCAAATCCATTGTTGCTACATACTCAGAGATATATCTTAGCAGAAAACAGACCCACACCTATATCCAGAAAGTCATCTCTCCCGCGTCAGGGTCATCCACACATGAGAAGTTATAGCCAAAGCATTTCACAAATACTGTTCTTCTCTCTATGACCTAGCTTCCTTGAATTCTGGGGTTTCCTCCTCTCATCCTGCTGACAAAATAATGGATTACATGTAATGCATGTCTCTACCTACTCTCTCAGCTGAGAATGTGGACTTACTGGCCTCTCTGTTTATGACACAAGAATTTTTTTTTTTAATTTTTAAGTGCCATCAACTCAGGCCTGTGTCCTAGCGACTTGATCAATGAGAGTTCTAATAAGGAGTTGGTGTTATGCTAGTCTGGTGAGATCTTCCAGTGTCTTGACCACAGCTGTAGTCAATGTGTCCAATCATGTAGTAGCTGTTCTTCCGCTTCAACTGGTGTCTTCGATCTTCCCAAACATTATTTCCTTCTCCAGTGATCTGTCTTCTAGCAGTATGACCAAAAACAGTTGTAACTTCATTATTTGGGCTTCTAGTGACATAGCTGGTTTGATCTCTTTCAAAATTGAAATATTCATTCTATGGGCTATGGCACAAATAAAATCATTCTCCAGCACCAAAGCTCAAATGAGTCAATCCTCTTTGTCTCGTTTTTGTTGTGTTCAGCTTTCGCAGCCATAATTGACAACTGAGAAGATGAGTGCATGGATGCGTCTTGTCTTCGTTTTGAGTTTAATTTGTTTTCCTCTGAATACTTTGTCAACAATCTTCCTTGTGTGACTACCAAGTGCTATTCTGCAGAGTATTCATCACTGCTAGTCACTTCTTAATTATTATAGTTAGAAAATAGGAGTGAGATGTTTTGTTTTTTTTTGGAGGGATTTATAGAAAGAGCTCATAAAGCCATCCCTGGCTGAAAATTGTTTCTCTGGGGGAAGAGTCCATGACTTTATGAACTTTTTCTATAAATCCCTCCAAAACTAGCTCACTCCTATTTTACTATGTATCTTCAATGCGATATCAGACAACTGTCCATTTTCAAGAAAAACCCAGGAGGCCCACATCATCATACTTCCCCTTTTCCCCTGTTACAGACTCATTATCCTTATAAATATGGACCTGAAAATGTATGCCAAAATTATAGCTGAACGCCTTAAGCTCCTACATCCCTCTCTGGTCCACTTAGATCAGGTCGGCTGTGTATTGCAGTGTAAAATGAGCAATATTACTGCCAAAGCCCTAATTTTATTAGCCCATGCTAAAAAGACTAGTACTCCTCTTTGCCTCCCATCAGTACATGCCAAGAAGGCATTTGATCACCTGGGATGGTCTTTTATGTCAGCAACGCTAACCCAAATAGGCATAACCCCAAACTTCTATCACAAATTCTAGCAATGTATCAGGCTCTTATACCTATGGCACCCTCTCTGATCCAATATTATTACATAATGGTACATGACAAAGATGCCCCCTCTCCCTGTTTTTTTATATACTCACCATGAAGTGCAAAGCAATCGCGATTAGATGTATCCACCAATACGGGGCATTTGTATTAATGATTTTGGTTGTAAAATGGGCCTATTTGTCAATTACTTACTATTCTTTATTTCCAACCCCATGTAGTATTCCTGGCCTTTTAACAATTTTAAGGTCAACATTAACAAAGCTGAGGCCCTTAACATCTCTTTGCATGCCCTTCAACAGATATTCCTGTTCCATTGGCAACCCAAAGTTTTTCAAAGTATCTTGAGAACCATCCTTTTCCAAACCCTGATACCCTCTATAACCTTAACTGCCGACCTCTATTTACCTTAAAGCAGCAAAAATTAAAAACACTGGTTGACACTCCATCATCCTTGGTTGGGTAGATTGACCCTTTTCAAAATGGATATTCTCCCATGCACTTTATACATCTTTCACACGTTACTAATTGCCCCTCCAAATTTCCACATGTTAAGATCTGTCCTTCTCCCATGTACATATACGGACTGGGTTTCAAGCATGTTTGTGATACAATGTTCTTACGAGAAGGAAACAAGACGGTGGGCTGGGAATACCTAACCTACTCCTCTATTACAAGGCATCTCTTTTAACTAGAATACTAGATAGTATATTTTATCAATCCCATAAACAGTGAGTATGGATTAAATCTCTCATATCTCCAATCCTGCCTACATCTTTACTGAGGATTCTTTCTTCCACCTGTCCCTCACAAGCCTCTCCACTCTTGATCATTCTTGGCAACCCTGACTCCCCCCCCCCCCCCCCCCAACCACAGAATCTTCACCTTCAAATGAGGAAATTACCAATTCTTTACACGATAGCTATACATTTTTAAAAATATGGTCTCCTTGGATTAATATTTGTACATCTCCCAGATTCAAAGAATTGATACCAGTCACTGGCTCTTGAACTACTGAATGTAACAGGACATGCTATGTTCTGTTGAGGCATGGATGGGCGCATTCTTTTTTCGCTTACCTTTCCACTCCCCCTTTTTTTCTCAATTACCTCCCATCTGCTTTCTCTTTCCCTCTCAAACTTTGCCTGTCTCATTTTCTGTATACCCCTTTTTTGTTTTGTTTTTTTGTTTTTTTACTATTGGGATTTCCATGCTCCTATAGAGCAGTTTATGGTCTCATAGGACACATGGTTATACAATAATAGCTTTTACATGTTATGCCATATATATATATTTTATATATATATATATATATATATATATATCCTGAAGAGTAAGGATGTGGATATGTTTTTATTTATGTATTTATTTTTTGCTGGTTTCTAAACCTGGGGACTTTTGATTTCTGTTCTCTGTACCTTCAAGAACTATGTGTATTCCTGCAGACTTGCCATATACTGTATCTGCTCTCTGTTCTTTGCTGGATTCTGTTATTAAACTTTATTGATAAATACATAATCTTAAGAAAAAAAAAAAAAAAAAAAAACCCCATAAAATTTGATTTGTTTTGAGTAGCAAACTTTTAGGTTTCACCTTCTGTTTTGTAAAAACATTTTAGCAAGAATTTAAATAGGTCTCTGTTGGCTGCATGTCTAGTTTTGTGCTCATTTTTCTTTCTCCAGTTTTATTGAAGAATCTATTGATCGTGTTTAAAATATGTGTGAACTTTGCCAAAATAAAGATAAGGTTGGATGTGACTAATCAGAAGGGAGAATATGAACAATTCACCTGATTAAAAGCAGATGCAATCTAGCTAACATATTTGATTGCATTGTCTGATCATTTGGCAGGAAAACCGTATTATGTATATTCATATCTTAGTAACAGAACTGAGTTCTTTTGTATAATGTTGACCTATATATACATCACATTTGACAAAATGTGATGAAAGATCTAATACTTGTCTGTTCTTATTTGGGAAGCTTGAGTCAGGAGGTCAAGCATAAATCAAACTATTTTAACCCTAAGACCCTTTTTTCAGAAGGGAACGCTGAATGGTTTCTAAACATAGTTAAAATGCCTTTGGGGCGATATTCCTAACTTCTTCTTGTGAATTCATAACAGAACATTAGAGGAAATCTCTCCAAAGTGATGGGAAATTCACTCTTAGATAGTTATCACCGGAATAAGTGTCCCCATTTCCCACAGAATTCCCTTCTATTGCTGTACCTTGCTTTCATTACTGCTCCTCACTATATAGATCTTGCTGGCGCTGTACAGCACATTCAGCAACAACTCTGTGCATCCAGATTTTACTGTACATGTGCGGTGCTCCCCTTTAGATGGCTGGAACTGCCATGAGTTCTATCGAGCCTTAAGAATAAATGAAGTGCAAATTATCTTTCTAAAATAAATAAAAATATTTGTACAATATAATGAATATTTTTTTTTTTTTAGCCCTGACTATAACAAATAAAGTGTATAGAATATCCTTACACATTTCCTTTAAAAAGGTAATGGATAAAAGGGGTATTTTGGCCATACTTCTCCTGTAGGTCACAAGAGTGCACTTAGTTCTGCACTCCTGTGACCCATATTCAGCCGAAAGTGGGCTAAAGTCTGCTGACAGCTGACACCGCTGAGCCAGTTCAGGAGAGATCTTGAATTTAATGTCGAGATCCACCCAGATGCCTGGACTGGCAGCTGGCTCAGCCTCTCAGTGAGCCACTTAGAGCCTGAGCTGACTGCTCCCACCTCACCTACAGCCCAGATTTCAGTTCTAGGCTATACTTAGTTGAATAAATTAAAGAACCAACATTTTCCTTTTGGTGGAATGGGGCAAAATTTCATTTTCTCCTGGGTCTGTAGGATTAGGGATAGAAAAAAAAAATCACCCCTTATTACTTGCATGTTATTAACAGATTGAGGGCTAAAGCTTCATGTGCCACTATCCTGTGAGTGAGATCTCTATACATTCTTATGGAGAATCTACCAGAAGGAAGTCCATCCTGCAATCATGTGCCCTCTGCAGGAATATATAGTAAGCAGAGGATAAAGAGCTTGGCTAATAAGCGGACTTGGCCTTTCACGATGCTGTGTTATATCTTCCCACTGGTCTTGTATTCTGCATGGGATTCAGCTTTTTTCAGGAGGTTGAACCACTACCCCTGCACAACGCACTGCAACTTCCTGTTGACCACTAAATATGATGAGTGGCCTTTACGGCTAGTAGGGAGTTGCAGGGGGCAAGATGAAGTGAGTCAGAACACAATATTCTGAGCTGTGGTAGGAATTTGCTTACCATAGGACTTTGTGTAATGGGGTTCATAGGGTGCTTTAAATACTCTTGCTGACACTTAGGGGTTTATTTACTAAAGCTGGAGAGTCCAAAATCAGACTCCCTTCTGCATAGAAACCAATCAGCTTCCAGGTTTCATTGCCAAAGCTTCATTGAACAAGCTGAGGTTAGAAGCTGATTGGTTTCTATGCAGAAGGGAGTCTGATTTTGGACTCTCCAGCTTTAGTAAATAAACCCCTTAGTGACATCTGCTACATACCGGTAATTTAGAGGTCCTTTAACAGTATTGTATTCAAAAAAAGTTTGATTTCATTCAAAATGTCTGTCACGTACCTGAATAGTGAGCCTGATGTGAAGAGGTAGGCCTCCCTTACAGCTCCGGTTCGAGGGCTACTGATAGTGGGACAGCAGCTGCAGGAGCATGGTGAGGTATGAGTGCCTGTGATCAGTCCAGTTGTCTGTGTCAGCGGCAGTCAGCAGGCAGGTGAAGCAGCAAGACAGGCTGATGACAGATAACCTGGCACGGATCTCAGCTGTCAGCAGGTTATAGAATTGCAGTAGGAAGCAGGATCCAGATGCGGATTTGTAGGGCTGATGAGCTGCAGTAAGCAGGATGGAAGATGCAGGGTCAGGCGAGCTGGGTCAATAACAGTCGGCCAGATCAAGCATAGACAGTAGATGGCAGAGTAGTCATGTCAGAGGCCCGGTCAGCAGCAGAGGTTCAATCAGACAGGAACAGGAGGCAGAAGTGTAATCCAAGACAAGCCAGGGTCAAGGCAGGTAGCAGACAAGCCGAGATCAGGAACAATCTGGGTTAGTATCAGAGGTCAAGCGCAAGAATCAAGAACACACACAGAAGCTGTAGACCAAACCGCAATGAGACAAAACTGCAGCCTGTTTGAATAGCCCTTTTGGCGCCAGCATTAGTGACAGGAAAGCAGTGGAATGCACAAGTGTGCATGCGCACACGCCTATGCCTAAGTCTACGCACATCTTTCTGGCCTGTTACTGTTCTGCGCATGCGTATACTTATGCGCCATGAGCCTTCACCTGCACTATGGGCAAGCCTTTCCTGGTAGGTAGCATTATTCCTGGTCCATATATTTGGGTAAACAGATGTGGCGTTTTTACAAAACTGAAGAGTGCAGCGCTTTCTCAAATGATATACTTATCTATATATGTCTATAGATGGTGCACAATAGGTAAAAACTGTGCAATATGCAAATAAGAAATAAATAACAATCTTAATATTAAAGTGCTATTGTGCAGTGAGTGAAGATAAAAAGTCCATCATTATCATATGTACTCCAAAAGAGTGTAAATAAATGAATGGAAATTTCAACAGGAATTGTCCATTCAAACGATGAATCCTGTGCCAAATTGCAATGGTGCATGTACCTTCAAAAATATCCACCACTTCTTATGGGTGCGCACTCACCAGAACTCTGATGTATACAGGCATTGGTTACAATTCTGTCACATCTGGGTGAAGGGGTAGTAGGACAGCTTAGGGGTTAATCCAGCATCTTCTCAGTACCAGTGGTGTATGCCTCTTTAAATCTATGTTCACCTGGGGTCAACAGGTACTCGTCACTGGAAATTTAGAAGGATGTATACAAAGAAGGAAAGTTCGGGGAGAGGATCGCCCATCAGACAGCCAGCTCTATCCTGACTTGCACTTTACATCATTCTGGGTTTTGATGAAGAAATTTTTTTTTTGTGTGGAAGTGGCAGTTTCTTTGTATACATCCTTCTAAATTTCCAGTGACGAGTACCTGTTGACCCCAGGTGAACATAGATTTAAAGGGGCACACACCACTGGGACTGAGAGGATGCTGGATTAACCCCTAAACTGTCCTACTACCCCTTCACCCAGATGTGACAGAATTGTAACCAATGCCTGTATACATCAGAGTTCTGGTGAGTGCGCACCCATAAGAAGTGGTGGATATTTTTAAAGGCACATGCACCATTGCACTTTGGCACAGAATTCATTGTTTGAATGGACAATTCCTGTTGAAATTTCCATTCATTCATTTATTCTCTTTTGGAGTACATATGATAATGATGGACTTTTTATCTTCACTTATTGCACAAATTGCACAATAGCACTTTAATATTGAATTATATATGCAATATTTATTGTCATATATTGATTGATTGACATCATACAAAGATTATTGTTGTTTATTTTATTTGCATATTGCACAGTTTAGCACGTTTAGCACATTTTACCTATTGCGCACCATCTATATACATATATAGAGAAATATATAATTTGGGAAAGTGCTGCACTCTTCAGTTTTGTGATTACGTTACCAGGGATTGTTACCCATACCCTTTTAGTGCTAGCGGCTATCTTGTATAACTATTTACTCTTTTTAAATATCCTGTGTGTATGTGCTCGCTTATACTTTCTTGAAAGATGTGGTGTTTTTGCTGTTCATTACTAAATATTTATTTCTTATCAATGAAACAATTTTTTAAACATTTGATTCAATAAATACCGATGTTACTTTTACATTAATCATATGATACATTTGTTGGAATCATGTTCAGGCAATTATGCGAGTGGGTGTTTAATAAAAACTGTAGACAGTAACTTATGATTTTCATAAAGTGGTATTATAAAGGACCTTCTAACCTTCAACATGTTCTTAAAAGCACTCATTGCTTTTCATTTCATTTTATTAACTTTACCACTTCTCTCTTTCAAATTCCTGATCTTAATTAGATAAAGTATTCTAATATTACCAAATATAAGGTTTAAGTTTTTTTGCAAGTTATAATATACAATAATGAAAGTCAGCTTTCTTATAGATATTGTTTTGATCACTTTTTTCAATAAGCTGGCCATACACTGATCAGAATTTTGCCAGTTCAGCAGGGATGGGATGAATTACAAAGGCAGTAGGTTTCCTTTGAGCCTCATGCACATGGGCTTATGAAAATAAGCAGCATTTGTCTGCTAGAATTTGCAAAAAAAAATATCTCTAATGTTAAAATATACTATATTATTATTATACAGTATTTATAAAGCGCCAACAGTTCGCTCAGCGCTGTACATTACAATGGGAGACAGAACATGCGACAGTACAACAACAATACAATGTGATACACGAGGGGTTCGAGGGCCCTGCTCTTTCGAGCTGACAATCTAGGAGGGAGGGGATAGTGGTACAGGAGGAAATGGCTGTGGGGGATGGAGTGGTAGGAAGAGTGGAGGAGGTCGGCAATTAGCAGGGGGTGTGGTAGGCTTCCCTGAAGAGGTGGGTTTTCAGGGTGCGCCTAAAAGAGAGGAGAGTAGGTGATAGTCTGATGGATTGGGGTAGGGAGTTCCAGAGGATGGGCGATGTCCTGGAGGCGGGCATGGGAGGAGGAGACCAGGGAACTAGAGAGAAGGAGGTCTTGTGAGGAGAGGAGAGTGCGTGTTGGGCGGTATTTAGATATTAGGTCGGTGATGTAGTTTGGGGCAGTATGATGGACAGCTTTGTACGTCAGTGTTAGGCTTTTGAATTTGATCCATTGGGCAATCGGAAGCCAGTGGAGGGATTGGCAGAGGGGGGTGGTGGAAACGGAGTGGTTGGTAAGGTGGATGAGTCTGGCTGCTGTATTCGGGATCGACTGAAGCGGGGATAGCCTGTGGCGAGGCAGGCCAGTGAGGAGGGAGTTGCAGTAATCGAGTCTTAATATAATGAGGGAGTGGATGAGCTGCTTAGTGGTTTCCGGGGATAGGAACGTGCGGATTTTGGCGATGTTGCAGAGGTGGAGTCTGCATGAGTTTGTTAGTGATTGGACTTGGGGCTGGAAGGATAGATTGGAGTCAAGTATGACCCCAAGTACTCTGGCTTGTGGGGCGGACCTGATGGTGGCATTGTTGGACGTGATGGATAAGTCAGTGGGGGTGGTGTGTGGGCAGGGGGGAAGACGAGGAGCTCGGTTTTGGAGAGGTTCAGTTTAAGGAAGTGGAGCGACATCCAGTCTGATATGTCGTTCAGTAGGCTTGTGATTCGGGCGGAGACTGAGGGGGTGAGCTGAGGGGTGGAGAGATAGATTTGCGTGTTCTCGACATAGAGGTAATAGTTGAAGCCATGAGAGTGTATGAGTTGGCCAAGGGAGGAGGTGTAGATGGAGAAGAGAAGGGGCCCGAGGACAGAGCCTTGAGGGCCCCAACAGAGAGGGGGAGTGAGGGGGAGGTGGTAGCATTGTAGGTAACGCTGAAGGAGCGTTGTGATAGGTAGAAGAGAAGCCAGGAGAGAGCGGAGTCTCTGAGGCCAAGGGAGTGTAGCTTTTTGAGGAGGAGGGGGTGGTCGACTGTGTCGAAGGCCGCGGAGAGGTCGATGAGTATGAGCACTGAGTAGTGGCCGTTAGCTTTGGTGGTTAGCAGGTCGTTGGATAGTTTGAGTAAGGCAGTTTCGGTGGAGTGTAGGGGACGGAAGCCGGACTGTATCAAGGAGGTTGTTGTCGTTGAGGTGGGAGCTTAGGCGATTGTAGACTAAGCGATCAAGGAGTTTGGATGTAAATGGCAGCAGGGAGATGGGTCTAAGGTTGTTCGGGTCATTGGGGTCCAGGGAGGGCTTTTTAAGTATAGGGGTGATGTGCGCGTGCTTCAGAGGGGAGGGGAATGCGCCCAAAGAGAGGGAGAGATTAAAGATGTGGCTAAGGGAGCGTAGCATGGAGGAGGAGGGAGGTCGTAGGAGTTGTGAGGGGATAGGGTCGAGGGGGCAGGTGGTGAGGCGGGCATTAAAGAAGACCTTGGTGACTTCCTCGATGGTAGTAAGGTCGAAGGAGTGGAGTATGGAGGGGGCTTCCGTGTGAGGAATGTTAGGTGGGGTAGAGATCAGGACAGCGGTGAGGCCGAAGGAGAGGAGTGATGAGGGGGTTGCTGTGTGAGAGGGGACGGGTGGGGAGCAAGTTTGAGCAGCGGCGATGTCCCTGCGAATAGTGTCAATCTTGTTTTTGAAATGATTGGCAATCTCAAGGGCAGTGAGTGAGGTGCTGGGTGGAGGTGGGGGCAGAGAGAGTAGGTGGAGAAGAGCAGGCAAGGATTGGAGGAGAGGGTCTTGATGAGGGTCAGGTAGTAGGCTTGTTTCGCAGCGTGGAGGTTACGGCTGGTAGTAGTATGACACTTGGGGGGGTAGGCGTTAGAGGACGAGGAGACGGAAAAGGTAATAAGGTGTTGGTCAGAGAGAGGGAAGGGGGTGTAAGTGAGGTTGTGGGGAGCGCAGAGATGGGAGAAGACAAGGTCCAGAATGTTCCCGTCGGAGTGGGTGGTGGATTGTATGCACTGTGCGAGTGCAAAGGAGGAGGTTAGGTGGAGGAATTGTGACGTGGCCGGGTTGTCGGTGTTAACAGGGATATTGAAATCCCCAAGGATGATGGTGGGTAGCTCGGAGGAGAGAAAAAAGGGTAGCCGGGCGGAAAAGTCATCAAGAAAGCGGGATACGGGTCCAGGAGGCCGGTAGATTACAGAAATCCTCAGGGGGGTTGGGGAGAAAAGTCGGATGCAGTGGGCTTCAAAGGAAGAGAAGGATAGAGAGAGGGGATTTGGGAGGACTCGGAAGGTGCTCTGCAGTGACTGGAGCAGACCAACCCCACCACCTTTACGACCGTTGGGTCCGGTGGGTTGGGTGAGTGGGTCCAGATGAGACCTCCATAGGAGAGTGCAGCAGGGGAAGTAGAGTCTGTGGCCTGGATCCAGGTTTCTGTGATCGCTAGGAGGTTGAGGGAGCGGGAAACAAAGAGGTCATGGATGGCAGTAAGCTTGTTGCACACTGATCGGGCATTCAGGAGTGCACATGAAAATGGAGGGGTGGTTTTAGGGAGCAGGGGGACAGATATTAGGTTGAGGGGGTTGTGGTAGGATGTGGAAGCGGGAGGGTGCCGTGTGGGTGAGCGAGGTGGTGGAGGGCCAGGGTTCGGGGAGATGTCCCCCGCTGTTAGGAGGAGAAGAAGGGTGAGAAAGGTATCATGGGAGCGGGATGTGCAGGAGCATGTAAGTCTACCAGTGGGGGTGTTCGGGTCAGTAGGAGGGTGGAATATTAGGAGGAGGTGGTGGGTGCCGTAGAGTGGCGAAGGAAGCAGTGAGAACACAATATGCAGTTGTTTGGGAGGAGCAGAGGGATATAGAGAAGGGGTTTTGGGAACGGAGGAGAGGAATATGAGGAGTGGAAGAGGCATTTAGGGAGGTACACGGGGTGGCGGATAGGTGCGGTGGGAGGCTTGGCTGCGGATAGTCCAGCGTGTGGTGGCGTATCTCATCGCTGTGTCTTCCGGTAGCTGGCGTTTAAGGGAGTAGGGAGTGGGGATCGGGTGTGTAGGGATGGTGTCCAGGGGCACTTGATTGGAGGTTGTCTAGCGTGCAGTGGGGTTTATCGTTGTAATGTCTTTCAGCTAGTGTTCTAGTCCTTAGGTCAAGCTGGGCTTGGGTCGGCGTGAGTGGTCTCTGGGTGGTCAAATCAGGAGCGTTGTGCAGCTGTTTCTTGTCCTTTGGGTCAAGCTAGGTTGGGTCGGCGTGAGTGGTGTCTGGGTGGTTGGATCAGGAGCATTGTGTGGCTGTTTCTTGCAGGAGGATACAAGTGTTCTTGCGGAGACTTGCTTGGCAGTGTTCAGGGTCCAGGTGGAGGTCCAGGTAGAAGGATGAGGGTTGGCTTGAGGAGGAGAGGGATGGGTGGGAGTTGTGGAGTTGATGTCCCTTGCAGACGGTGGGGAGAGGAGATGAGGATGGACGGAGATGGGGAAGTCTTGTCAGGATGCAGGGGTGGGGATGGAGGTGGATAGAGATGGAGGTGGCTTACCGGACACAGGGGACACTGTAGGGAGTCTTGAGGGTTCACTGCTGACCGGGTGGAGACCTGGGCGCCTGGTTCTCGGGCTCAGCGGCCGCACCAGGCTGCGGGGTAGTGTCCACGGGTGGTGTGGGGGTCAGGTGGTGGTGATGCCGTGCTGGGCCCTGTGGGGCCACAGTAGCCTGGTCCTGCAGGGGTGGTTCTTGACGCCTGCGCAGAGGGCCATGGAGCCTGTTGGAGTGTCCGTGAGGTGGGGGACTGCGGGTGTGCGGCCGCGCCAGGCCACAGAGTGGTGTCCCTGGGTGATGTGGTCGTACCAGGCCCGGAGGTTGGATGAGTAGTAGTGGTGATGTGTGGGGCCCTGCCGGGGGCCACAGCTGCCTGAGTGGTGGTGTTGCCATGCGGGCACAGCTGCTTGGGTGGTGGTGCTGCTGTGCGGGTGCCTGAGGTGGTCCTAGGAGCCTTCTGCATTGCTGTGGTCCCCTCTTGGTGCTGGGCTTCCCCTCACGGTGCAGGCAGGACAGGAGGGAGCAGGAGGGACCAGGAACAGAAGGCAGGGGCTCTCCTTACCTGTGCCAGTGGCTTCTCTTCCCTCTGGGTACTGGTGGGGGTGGTGGCTGCCTCGGTGGGGGTTGTCCACTGGAGCGGAGCAGTGCGGCGGCATCCCGGTTAGTTGCGGCGGCTGGTAGGAAAGACTGCGGCTTCATTGGCCGCAGGTCTTTGGAGCTCTGCTGGAGGGGCTAGGCGCTCAGCACCCCTCCTGGGTGTCAGCGGGACCTCCGGTGGCGCTCCGGAGCTCGCTACCGCCCGGATGTCGGCAGATTCAGCAGGGGGGGCATCGGAGCTGGCGATCATGCTGCCGTTCTGGACTGCTTCTTGGTATATTGCCAAAACTATTGGGACACCTGCATTTACATTTACTTTAATGGCATCCCAGTCTTAGTCTGTAGGGTTCAATTTTGAGGTGGCCCACCCTTTACAGCTATAACCGCTTCATCTCTTCTGGGAAGGCTGTCTACAAGGTTTAGGAGTGTGTCTATGGGAATATTTGACCATTCTTCCAGAAGCGCATTTGTGAGGTCAGGCACTGATGTCGGATGAGAAGGTCTGGCTCGCAGTCTGCTCTAATTCATCCCAAAGGTCTTCTATTGGGTTGAGGTCCGGATTCGGTGCAAGCCAGTCAAGTTCCTCCACCCCAAACTTGCTCATCCATGTCTTTATGGACCTTGCTTTGTGTACCAGTGCACAGTCATGTTGGAATAGGAAGGGGCCATCCCCAAACTGTTCCCACAATTTTGGGAGCATGAAATTGTCCAAAATGTTTTGGTATGCTGATGCCTTAAGAGTTCCCTTCACTGGAAAGCCCAACCCCTGAAAAAACAACCCCACACCATAATCTCCCCCCCCCCCCCACCAAACTTTACATTTGGTACAATGCAGTCAGGCAAGTATTGTTCTCCTGGCAACTGCCAAACCAAGACATGTCCATTGGATTGTCAGATAGAGAAGCATGAATTGTCACTCCAGAGAACACATCTCCATTGCTCTAGAGTCCAGTGGCGGCATGCTTTACGCCACAGCATCCGAGGCTTTGCATTGCACTTGGTGATGTAAGGCTTGGATGAAGCTGCTTGGCCATGGAAACCCATTCCATGAAGCTCTCTACACACTGTTGTTGTGCTAATCTGAAGCCCACATGAAGTTTGGAGGTCTTTAGCTATTGACTCTGCAGACAGTTGGCGACTTCTGCACACTATGCACTTCAGCATATGCGCTGTCATTTTACGTGGCTGATTTGCTATTGTTCCCAGCTGCTTCCACTTTGTTATAATACCACTAGCAGTTGACCGTAGAATATTTAGTAGCAAGTAAATTTCATGGATGGACTTATTGCACAGGTGGCAACCTATCACGATACCACGCTTGAATTCACTGAGCTCCTGAGAGCGACCCATTCTGTCATAAATGTTTGTAGAAGCAGTCTGCATGTCTAGGTGCTTGATTTTATACACCTGTGGTCATGGAGGTAGCTGGAACACCTAAATCCAATGGTTTGGAGGGGTGTCCCATTTCTCTTGGTAAGATAGTGTATGTATGCATGTACATGTGCGTATGTACACACATTTATGCATGTTTATGTGTGTTTATACACATGTGGTGTTTGAGCATAAATGCATTCCATTGACTAGAATAGAATTTATCCTGTGCATTTATGTGCTTAGTTGCATTTATTTGTGTGTGTGGGGGGGGGGGGGTTTCTGCTCAAAAGTGCCTCTTGGTACATGCCTTTTCGTGTTTTTTTTTTTTTTTTCTGCCTGCAAACACTCCTCTTGAAACACACCTGTAAATGCCTTTGTGTGCATTGCTACATAGGCTAACACAGAGCTGTTTTTATAGGCTGAACACCTGTATAAGCTGCATTATTATTACAGGTACTTATATAGTGCTGTTAATGTTGTACATATATATTGTACATTCACATCAATCCCTAACCCTCAAGGGGCGTACAATCTAAGGTCCCTAACTTACATTCATACATACACACACTAGGGCCAATTTAGACAGGATATAAATAACCTACCAGCATGTCTTTGGAGTATGAGAGGAAACCGAAGTACCCGGAGGAAACCGACGCAGACACAGGGAGAACATGCAAACTGCAGGCAGGTGGTGCCATGGTTGGGAATCGAACCAACGACCTGAGTGCTGCCAGGTGGAAGTGCTACCCATTTATTTTTATTTTATTTATTTCAGGTACTTGTATAGCGCTGTCAATTTACACAGCGCTTTACATATACAGTTGTGTTTAAAATAATAGCAGTGTGTTGAAAAAAGTGAATAAAGCTCAAAATCCTTCTAATAGCTTTTATTTCCATACACACAAATGCATTGGGAACACTACACATTCTATTCCAAATCAAAACATGAAGAAAAATATATCAAATTTGTGTTGTTCCTCTAAACAAATTGAAGAAAAGTGAATATTAGACTGTTCAAAAAAATAGCAGTGTTTGTATTTTTCTTTACAAACTCAAACATTCACTATATAAACTGAAAAATGTTTGAAGATTTTGCTTTCCTTTGAATCACTTAATTAATATTTAGTTGTATAAGCACTGTTTCTGAGAACTGCTGTACAACTGTGTTGCATGGAGTCAACCAGCTTCTGGCACCTGTGAACAGGAATTCCAGCCCAGGATGATTGGACTACATTCCACAGTTCTTCTCTATTTCTTGGTTTTGCCTCAGAAACTGCATTTTTGATGTCACCCCACAAGTTTTCTATTGGATTAAGATCCGGGGATTGGGCTAGCCACTCCATAACGTCAATCTTGTTGGTCTGGAACCAAGATGTTGCACGTTTACTGGTGTGTTTGGGGTCGTTGTCTTGTTGGAACCCATTTCAGGGCATTTCCTCTTCAGCATAAGGCAGCATGACCTCTTCAAGTATTCTGATGTATTCAAACTGATCCATGATCCCTGGTATGCAATAAATAGGCCCAACACCGTAGTATGAGAAACATCCCCATATCATGATGCTTGCGCAACCATGCTTCACTGTCTTCACAGTGTACTGTGGCTTGAATTCAGTGTTTGGGGGTCGTCTGACAAACTGTCTCTGGCCACTAGACCCAAAAAGAACAATCTTGCTTTCATCAGTCCACAAAATGTTGCACCATTTCTCTTTAGGCCAGTCAATGTGCTCTTTGGCAAATTGTAACCTCTTCAGCACATGTCATTTTTTCAACAGTGTGACTTTGCGGGGGCTTCTTGCAGATAGCTTGGCTTCACATAGGCGTTTTCAAATTGTAACAGTACTCACAGGTAACTTTAGACCTTCTTTGATCTTCCTGGAGCTGATTGTTGGCTGAGTCCTTGCCATTTTGGCTATTCTATCCATTCGAATGGTAGTTTTTTGCTTTCTTCCACGTCTTTCAGGTTTTGGTTGCCATTTTAAAGCATTTGCGATCATTTTAGCTGAGCAGCCTATCATTTTCTGCACTTCTTTATATGTTTTCCCCTCTCCAATCAACTATTTAATCAAGGTACGCTGTTCTTCTGAACAATGTCTGGAATGACCCATTTTCCTCAGAATTTCAGAGAGAAATGCACTGTAACCAGCATGTACAACATTTGCTGACTTCCTTCCTTAACTAGTTGCCGACCGCAGATAGCCGAATGACGGCTGCACTGCGGCCGGCCAGTTCTGAGTGGACGTCATATGACGGCCTCCCAGAACGCGCTCTCCTACGCGCCCCAGGGGGCGCGCACCCGGCGATCTCCGTGATCGCTGTGTCTCCGTGACACAGCTGATCACGTGATGTGGTAAAAGGCCAATCACAGTGGCCTTTTACCACGTGATCAGCGGTGTCCAATGACACGCTGATCAGAGGGAAATGCAAGTGCCGGTTCTCGGCTGCACTTTCCTCACGCTGTCAGATCGTGCGGAAAGTACTGCCGAGAACCGGCAGTTGTCAGAGCGGGGATCGGCACCGATCATCAGGGCAGTGATGATCAGTGCCCTGATGATCGGTGCCCAGCAGTGCCACCCGCAAGTTCCGCCCACCTGTGCCCAGCAGTGCGCCCACTAGCTCCGCCCACCTGTGCCCAGCAGATCACCCACCTGTGCCCAGCAGTGCACCCACCTGTGCCACTCTGCAGTGTCACACACCTGTGCCCAGAAGTGCCACCTACCGGTGCCCAGCAGTGCCACCCACCTGTGCCCACCCACCTGTGCCCACCAGTGCCACCCACCTGTGCCCACCCACCAGTGCTGCCCACCAGTGCCACCCACCAGTGCAGCCCAGCAGTGCTGCCAGTCAGTGCCACCAGTCAGTGCCCAGGGGTTGTGCCAGTCAGTGCCGCCAGTCAGTGCCCAGCAGTGATGCCAGTCAGTGCCGTCTATCAGTACCCATCATTAGTGTCACCTATCAGTGCCGCCTATCAGTGCTGCATATTAGTGTTGCCTATCCGTGACACCTCATTAGTGCTGTCTATCAGTACCGCCTATCCATGCCACCTCATTAGTACTGCCTATCAGTGCCCTTTAGTGCTGCCTATCAGTGCCCATCAGTAGTGCCCATCAGTGCTGCTTCATCAACGTACATCAGTGAAGGAGAAAAAATACCTGTTTGAAAAATTTTATAATAGAAACAAAGAAACTTTTTTTTTTTTTCAAATTTTTTTGCACTTTTTTTATTTATAGCGCAAAAAGTAAAGTGCCCAGTGGCAATTAAATACCACCAAAAGAAAGCTCTATTTGTGAGAAAAAAATGATCAAAATTTCATAGGGGTACAATGTTGCATGACTGCGCAATTGTCAATCAAAGTGCGGCAGCACTGAAAGCTGAAAATTGGCCTGGTAAATAAGGGGGTATAAGTGCCCGGTAGACAAGTGGTTAAATAAGGGCAATAATTGCCACCTGTTTTTCAAAGAATGAATGACCTCACTAATAGAACTCCACACTGCTATTATTTTGAACATGCCCCTTTCAATTAGTGATTCAATTACACAGAATCAGCAGCATGCATGTCATGACTGTTGGGTCTGTTGGATTTCTATCACTCTACTACACCTGCTAGTAAATTATTTGCCATGTAGAAATATAATTTCTACCAAAAACAGTGATTGATCAGGTTAGTGATGTCTGACTGCTATTATTTTGAACACAACTGTATATTGTACATTCACATCAGTCCCTAACCCTCAAGGGGCGTACAGTCTAAGGTCCCTTACTTACATTCATACATACGCATACATACTAGGGACCATTTAGCCACTGTGTTGCATTATTTCAGTTCTGTGTGCATAAGGCCTTACGAAACAACCACAGCCTGAGCATAAAAGCCTGTCCCCTCCCAGGATGCTGTAGAAAAGATCCCTTGTCTGTGTGAAAACAGTGATTTCTCTGCAAAGATCCAACGTGTCCCCTGTCAAGTCAAAGCTATAGTTTTGCAATCAGCACAGGCTTGTACACACTATGTGCTGTGACTGGCACTTTTCTGCACCTGATCAATGTCTGCCATTGCCAGGGCACTTAGAAAACAGTTGAGCCTGAGCAAGCCCCTTCCACGTCCCTCCACAGCCCGGCGCTCCAGTGAGTGCTGGAAGCGCAGAGCAGAGAGCTGTTGTCTGACAGTCCCCAGCTGTCTGCTCACTAAAGAAAGCCTCTAGGTAGCCATATTACAATGATGCAGACTAAAAAAGGAATGGTAATTTTTAATACTATTCAGTTAAAATATGATTTATATTGCAGTTGTAACCGAGCCAGTTCCTTTGCAACCTCTGTCTCTAGAAATCCTGAAAATGAACTAATGTTACTAGGATTAATAGAATCCCCCAATTTGTCATTGCTAGTGTAATATATTTCTAGGCTGAGCAGAAGTAATTGCCTAAATAGTTTGCTATACCAGGTCTCTTCATAAATGTTATGCCCTAGGGTAAGTGCTGTTTCACACATTTCACAGAACCTGCCCTCTGAACTACAGAGGTGCTGAGAGTTGGAGTTTCAGAAGGTGGATCAGTACAGGAATCACTGCCGACAGGCAGCAAGGTACCATGGGATATGTAGTCCTTAAATTTGAAAGTAAATAGTAGAGGATAAGCTGCAAAGCATGCAGGGAATCCAGGAAATTGTGGACAGAGATGGCCAGCAGACAGGCAAAAACTCACAACATAAAAGGAGATTTTACTAGTATAAGTAAAGGCAAAACCTTTTTGTTTTAGTTTTGTTTCTGCTGACCTAGGGGCCCCAAGAGATTACTTTAATTTTTAGGGATTTCCTCTCACGTCCTGTTTTAGCTATGGGACAGGGCGTGAAGGTAAATCTTCCCAATGTGACACAGATGGCAAAAAAAAAATTACAAGCTTTATAATTCTCCCTTTATTCTATCCAAAATGAGAAAAATGTTTTGCCTACTAGCTCTAGCGATACTAAAGGTTTTTTTTTTTTGTGTATAACAAACATGTCTATACTTACCTGCTCTGTATAGTGGTTTTGCATAGAGCAGCCTGGATCCTCCTCTTCTCAGGTCCCCCGCAGTCTCTCCTGGCTCCTCCTTTCTGTCAGGTGCGCACATAGCAAGCAGCTTGCTATGGGGGCACCCGCTGCTCCATGTGTCCATTCACACATGGAGCTACAGCTTGGCCCTGTCCCTTTCTCTCTTCATTGCTAATGGCTCCCACTTGCTGTCTCAGCCAATGAGGAGGCAGAAACCCGGGACAGCCTCGGCTATCATGCACATCGCTGGATCTCAGTGGGGCTCAGGTAAGTATTGAGGGGGCTGGGGTCACTGCTGCACACAGAAGGTTTTTACCTACATGCATAGAATGCATAAATGTAAAAAATCTTGAGCCTTTACAACCGCTTTAAGCTTATATTGGATTGTCAAAAATAACTATTGTTTGTATTGTTATTACAATGCTGATATTATAAAATGAAACTGTGTGCTGTGACTAAAAATCTCTTTAATTCCTGTATTTTCACCTCTATAAACACATTCTCGAGGTTAGACTGCCAGCAGCAAAACATTTCAGTTCTTTTTGGCTCATATCGCTGTCCCATCCTCTTTGCATTGGATAACAGGAAGCTAATAAAAAGTAAATTAATTACTTAACAGTTCTATTTAAAAAATACTAATTTTAATAATTTTAATGGTTACATAACCCTAGTAAATTGTGGGGTTTTTTTTTTTTATAATTTCTACTTGGAGATTAGTTTTTAATCATGGGGCCAGCTGGTGGGCACATTGCTAAAATATGCATTTCTGTTACAGAGTTCTGGGAGTGAAAAAATAGAAAAAAGTCAGATGTTATAGTGGAGAACTAGTGCTCCACCCAAATCTTGCAGTCCTTAGATTTTTGCCTATGCTTTCAGTACTGTTTAAAATGTAAATGTTACACCTGTCACAGACAGAATACAAGGGATTTGTATTTATTGTGTCATTGGTGAAATAAGGTGAGTGTCCATTGTGGTTTTCTAAAAAGGTCAGACTGACAATTATACATGTCATCTGCAAGTTGGTGATGGATTTCAGGAAGCGTTGTAGCGCCTATTAATGTAGAAGTTATTCCACTATAGATACATAAATTGGATCATTTAATAAGGCAATGGCTAATGCATCTTTTTCATTTTTCTGATGGATTAAAGTGGTTGGAAAGGCTGAAAGTTTAGCCTTTTTGTATTCTATGTATGAAGATAAAAAAACATCCAGTAGCAGCTTCCCCATCAGCCCCCCTTACTACTTATGTAGCACCCTCCTAGGTAGCTATGGGACGCTAGATCCTAATTTTAAGGTGGAGGCTGAGTAGCAGCCTGGTGCAATAGTCAGAGGGAGGTCAAACTGTGGTCAGAGCAGAGACTAGCCCTCTGGAACTTTCCCCTGCTTTGGAACTTCGTAGAAAGATCTAGAAGCAGTGGGTGGATTTGAGAAGTGGCTGTTCTGCACTTTTGAGGGAGTTTGGCCAATCCCCAACTGGAGGCATGGCAAGGGGCCAGGACAATCCTTTAAAGTGAGTGAGCCTGTTCCGCAGCAGGAGAGTTTGGGTTGAAGAGACAGAAAGGATCTGAGGTGGAGGCAGGAGCCTATGAGGGGGCCCAGATGGAGAGGGACTCGCCTGCATGCAGAGGATCTTGGAAGACTGAAAACTTGGATCTTCACTGGCCCCCTGAGAGAGGACCACCTGTGTGGCAGGAAAGGAGCGGCCCAGCTAGAAGGCCTGGTGGCAGCCACTGACCCACCAGCAGCACAGGAGAGGGACCAAGTGAGTACACCTGCACCCCCTGGGCCAGTAATGGGAGAGTGGCACTCTAGTGGGAAACTGGATTTGCTATCTTACCCGGGAGTGTTTCACACTGCAGTGGCAGGCACTGGATCCCCTGCCCAGGGATTCACCCAGTACAACTGGATAAGGAGAGGAGTCATTTGAGGTCTGGTGTGGTACTGCAGGATATGCTGGCCAGCTCTCAAGAAGATAAATTTTTCTATATAGATTTGTATATAGTTCAGGAAGATTGTCCTCTGTTGCCATACCCTTGGGCATCCCATACGCCCCTTACCCCATCCAAGTTCTAAATCCCCTAATAAAACTTCAAAACAAAGTTCAAGAACTGGTTACTGCCTACTGATGCAAGTCTGAGTGGAGGAATGCATGTTGCCTGGCTGGGGGTACTCATCAGGGGTGAGGAGCCAAGAGCACCAGCGGGGGACCCAAGAAGAGGAAGATCTGGGCTCCTCTGTGCAAAATCACTACACAGAGCAGGTAAGTATAACATGTTTGTTATTATTTTAAAAATCTCAACCTTTACAATCCCTTTAAAATAACAAACAGACTAAACCGTAAAGCTGAACTACAAGGAAATGTAATTATTGCCCTTGCAGTGGGGCTTGTTTTTGTCCAGGAAACATTTAAAGGCATTGTAAAGTTACAAATGTTTCTGTTGTTTCACCCAGGTATTAGTGTAGTTACATTCCCTGTGTTGTTTCTTTTCCTTTCGTTGTAATGGTGGGCTCACATGTTTGTACCACTACCCTGTTGAGAGCTGCTGGCTTTGGTTCCCCCTTTTCTTCCTGCACAGCCAGGCAACACACATTTTCCACTTGCATCCAGAAACAAGAAACAGTCAATGGACTTGTTTTATTTAGTCTTATTAGGGAATTTAAATTGAATAGGGTAAAGGGGTTACGGGATGCCTTACTTGATTGCAGAATAATAGAGGACAATTTGCTTCTCTAGAAAATGCTACAAAAATGGCTGATGAATGACTGTGGTCTAACCGGAACCCTGACAGTCTTAAAAAAGTAAGCAACTTGCAGAAGTTCTGAGTCTCCTTGAATAGATTTTTAGCAAAGTCCCAACTTGTAGGAGCTCTAAGGCCCCCAAGTGGACAAAATAACCCAACTGGCTATGGTATTTAACCCCAGGACAAGGGATTGGGTAAGCTATGAACTATACCCTGAAGACTTGCCAGAACTTGCATCCAGCAGGCTCCTCCTTTCTAGGCCCTGGGGTTGTAAAGGTACTCACACTGTCCTTGTCCTGCAGCTGTGGATAGAACTACTTTCAGCTGGGCTGGATCCTCTCCAAGCTTGGCAGGCTGTCCTTTCCCAGTGGACTGCAAGGCAGTTGAGTTCCCTCTTTCAATTTTCCTTCTTCAGCTTCCAGCCTCCAGCCTGTAAGCAAGACCCCCTTCTCCAGAGTGCCCTCCCAGGCTACACAGCAGCACCTCTCAGCACTCCATCTTCCTCCCGACTCCCCTACTGGCCAGACTCTGTCATATTTATGGGCTGGTCTGCCACTTCCTCTTCCTCTCCGCCTTATTTCTAGAAGCTTCTCCAAGCCTCTAGAGCAGGGGAGGGGCAGTACCAGAGGACTGACCAGTAGAAGCCTCCATTCTGATCTGAAGTAATCCCTCTGACTAAACCCAGGCTTCTAGCAAACCTCTAACTACACTAAACAAATATGTACACCAGAGGGCACTACATGTTGTGGCTGCACTTTATAATGTCATGGATGATCGAATCCCCTATGTCCTTGTGTTGCTTCACGTAGCTTGTTCCTATGCACCACAGAGACAACACAATTTCTCATACCAGGTCACACGACATCCCATGACACCATTAAATGACATAATTAATGCAGATCTTACACAGATGAAAAACATAAGGTGCAGGTAGGAGTGTTTTTCCTTTTGCCTTCATGCAAAGGGCTGTCATTGGAGCCTTGGCATTCTCCCTTACAATGCAGGGCTGCTGGCCTTGTATTGTATGTGATGATGTCAGAGTGTGACCAATGGACAGAACATCAAAGAGATTCAGCATCAGGGGCCATTCACATGGAGAGGAAAAGCTTGCAGTATTGAGGAATAAGGTAAAAAAAACCTACTTTTTAATGTTCCTCTAGTCTTTAACCATTGCAGTGTTCCTCTAGCCTTTAACCTTTGCAATGTAGAGAGCCTCACTGCAAGTTAGTTTTAAAAATTCGCTGGAGCTCAGTTTTACGTCACCAGCCACACTGCTGCGATTTTAAAATTGCACGATTTGTGTGCAATTTCAGCAGGATTTCAGGTGCGATTTCTGAAGACTTTATTGCTACTTGTGAAGATTTTCAATGATTTCTTGCAATTTGCAATTTCCATTATATTCTATGCATGTGAAATCTCAACAAAATTGCAGAAAAAGTAATGCAAGAACTACTTTAGAAATCGCGCTGCAGCAAATCACAAATGTTAAGACACTGACATTCACATTCATTAGATGCAATTTCAATTAGCAAATCACACCTGAAATCACATTGGTATGAAGGACACTAAATCAGCATGTGTGAAATACCACACATTTAAGTGAGCTGTATTACCTGCCTAAGGATTTGTATTTTATCTTTCTAGTCCTGAGATTTACACAGCCTTGCCAGTCAAAACAACCAGGTGGATGACACCACTTACAATTAAGTAATATAGTAGTGTTCTCTATCCACCCGCTGCCATTGGACAGCGGTAAACTTCTAAATATGAGGTCATCCCTGTGCTTATTCTGCTCTATACTTTCTCTTCCAGTTTTTGTTTCTTACCTTGCCAAGAGAGTTTGCTCAGCACTTTACAATATAACGGGAGACAGTACAGCAACAATACAGTGCAATACAAGAGGGATTTGAGGGCCCTGCTCCTTGGAGCTTACAATCTAGGAGGGAGGGGCTAGTGGTATAAATGGTAGTAACTGTGGGGGATGGACTGGTTGGAAGAGTAGAAGATTCCAGTATTAGCTGAGGGCAGGATAGGCTTCCCTGAAGAGATAGGTTTTCAGAGATCGCCTAAAAGTGAGCAGAGTAGGCGATAGTCTGATAAATTGGGGTAGAGAGTTCCAGAGGATGGGGGAAGCTCTGGAGAAGTCCTGGAGACGATCATGGAAGGAGGAGACAAGGGAGCTAGAGAGTAGGAGGTCTTGCAAGGAGCGGAGAGTACGGTTTGGGTGATATTTAGAGACAAGATCACTGATGTAGTTTTCTGCACAACTGGCAGGTCAGCAGTCTTTCCCATGATTGTGATTCCTACTGAACCAGATTGAGAGACCATTTAAAGGCTCAGGAACCCTTTGCAGGTGTTATGACTTAATTAGCTGATTAGAGTGGGACACTTTGAGCCTAGAATATTGCACCTTTTCACAATATTCTAATTTTCTGGGATTGTGGATTTGGGGTTTTCATGAGCTGTAAGCCATAATCATCACAATTATGACAAATCACACCTTGAACTATCTTGCTTTGCATGTAATGAGTCTATCTCATATATTAGTTTCACCTTTTAAGTTGCATTACCGAAATAAATGAACTTTTGCACGATATTCTAATTTTTCGAGTTTCACATGTATATATTTTAACCCCTACACATCATATAGTTTCACATATATAGATTATATTATTATTTTTTCTACATTTTGGAAATAACTGTTTTTCATGGTATATCTATACAGTATACATACATATCATGATAACTCTCAATATAAAGAAAATATACTATAAAGACAAAACAATATCAATAAAGACATACCTAGTTCCTAAGTGTTTGGATGCCATCTAGTGGATAAACAAGATATATTCATTTGTAAGACTAGCAGCTTTTTCATATTATTATATTTCAAATAGAATATGTTTCAGAAATAATAAAATCAACACTGAAAACAAAGGGAATTTCTAAAGGACATGTCCAAACATTGTCTTGGTAATAGAGGACCAGATTGGGAAACAATCATGAATGTTACACATCATACCTCCCAAATGTTCCCATTTTAACAGAACAAACCTCAATGTTTTGACGATCAAAGGGAACGATCTGTACTAAATGGCAATGATTAGCTAAATAAATGCAATATTTAGGCAAATCAAAACAACATTAAACAGTATTGCAATGGTTCATTAAGCCTTTGGGGGATTTTGAATCATAAAATTCACAAATACTATTGTTAGTCTGTCAAAATCGACCTTAAAATCTCAGTATGCAGTCATTGAAAACAAAAGTCGATTCTAATTTTTAGAGATAAGAGAACCATTGAGATTGAAATTTAAAATAAGAATGTATAGCATAGAAGCCAACTTCACTGCACAAGCTCTAGTAAGAAATTAATTAAAACTGATCTTAACCCCAACTGATTGACATTTTCTTTGGCAAAGCACAATGTACTATCAACAACTGGAATTTTTTATACAAAATGTTTGTTTTCACCTTTATTTCATTCTTTGTTACAGTTCAATGCTCCTAATCCACTGTAGATTCTTTGAAGCCACTTCCTGTCTACATACATGTATTCCAGCAATGACTGTATAGCATTTCTTAAGTTGAGTTTCTTGACAATGACAACAGGGAAACATACCTGGGCACTGTATGTTGAAACATGTAGTCATCAATGAAGCCTGTGTGAAATTTTAAACATTCAAATACTTCTGCTTTTGTGCCTTCTTTTTTGATTAACTGACATTTTTGGATGAAAATGTATTAATATACAATGCTGAACCAGGCGTCTTTGGGTAATCTGATGTTGCCTATATAGTGAATTGCATTTCAGCCTTCTCAGCTCCCTTGTTGAATATTGTTCAGATGCTGATGAAACTAAGAGGGTCTGTTTGTAAATGAGTTTACACAAGCTTCACCCTTTCCCTGGATTCCACTTGATTCCTTTATTTAAAATCTGTGAGTCTTAGTTGAAAGTTGTGTGAATTTTGTGTGAAAACATTTATAATTAGACCAGTAAGTACATTTTTTTTTCTAGCGTATGGACTTTTAAGTGATTGTACTTTTCATACAAGTACATGGTACAGCAGGCACATATCAGGAATATGAAATGTTGGGTTTACATTTTCTTTTAAGTTAATCCTCTTGCCACAAAATAATTTTTGAGAATGAGAGTTCAGTAAAGCAAGCCATAGATTATTCAATTTTATTTCTTTACACCACAGTCAGTGTTAATAGGGAAACCAGGAATCTACCAAGGACTCACAATTAGCAACTTACTGGCAGGGGTAAAGACTTTGAAGGTGAGTACCCACAGATAGGGGGTTCTAAAAGAGAACCTGTCACTCTGTTCTAAATCCGCAAATGGCAGAAGCTGCACACCAAGCAGATATACAGGACAAAAAGGTCAGTGCAGTCCTGTATTCTTTAACACACCATTAAATGTATTTTTCTAAATGCAAGTAATTAAAGGAGAAGTATATCCAAAGCTTTTTTTGCCTACTTCTATGGAATACATGAGTGCACTTCATTCTGCACTAATGAAGGAGGTAGACAGCAGCACTGATCTGTGTGTAGCATAAATACAAATGGTTTAATTAGAAGTGGTAAACAACTCACAAAGTAAAAACATTGTTGCACATGTTAAAGAAGTATCCTTTCCATCTTCACTTTACTGGACTGCTATGCTGCTACAGGCAGTGTTATCCATTGCTCGCCCGCTCTGGTGGATTCCAGGGCTCCAAGACTGGATGGGAGTCAACAGCTTGTGATGTTACTGGCAGGAAGAGCACCACACATGTGAGGTATCACCACAAACATCAGATCGAGAGCAAAAATTCTAGTGCCAGACCTCATGTGTAAATCTAAAGTCGTATCCTGTAAAGGCTTTAAAGCATCGCCAGTAGATAATAAAATATGCATCATTTGTCTCCATTACACGGGCGTGTGCAATTTTAAAGCATGACATGTTTGATATTAATTTACTTGTTGTAACATCATTTAGATTTTTACAAAACAATTAAGTATTATATTGTGGTTTGTGCATTGAAATTCAATGAAGTGTATTTTTCAAAAAAAAAAAATTGTGGTTGAAAAACAACTGCACAAATCCAGTGTGAAAAATAAAATTGCTTCATCCACCATTTTATTCTCTAGGGCCTCCTACATGTAAACAAAAAGGTATAAAAAAATATGCCTGGTCTTGAAGTGGTTAAAAACACATGGACCCAAAGCTATTACCTTTTCCCTATAATTTCAAATAAAATTTGACTAACCTGAAAGTCTCTTCTTTAGTAAATCAGATCCTCAGCTGATCTGGAAAGCAAAAATACAATTTCAGATTTTAAAGGCCAACAGTAAGCAAAATGTTGCATTTTATTTGTTGGTATAATTTTGGCACAAATTTATTTAACATCCTGTTGGCATGATTGTCTCCTTTTGAATTCCATACTCTTGCATACCATGCGTCTTGATATTCAAAGCTGTACAGTGAATGGCCTTGTAATAATAGATTAATATTACACTCTGATCAGTTCAACATGTACATTAACTATTCTTACTTTTATGGCTTTATTTTGTCTTTGTAATCTTAAAACTATGCACGTGTTCTTAAGAATATTTTAGAACCAGTGACGGAACGCTTCTAGACATTTCTGTGGCATCTGGTGTTTAACTGTCTCAGTGTTAGGAACACCATATACATCAGGAGTATTGAATTAAAAATCACTGAGGTCCAGGCAGTAACATTTTCTTCCAGCAGGGGTCCAAATCTCATTTTCATGTATGCCAAACTGTATGTTGCTGCAGCACCATGCGGCTTGGTATGACATGATTGTGAAAGAAAGGTTGGGGATTTCTTTCTCAGTGTTTCTCGCAGGTAGTGCAGCCCATTGAAATGAATGGGCTCATCTACCCATGATGTTTAAATCAAAAGCAAATGCACAGATCTGAACCTGTTCTTATGTCAGTGTCTTAAGTCCCTACTGCTCATCACAGTCTTCTTCCCTTAAACATCAGGATCTACTCTTCATGAGTGTCCTCAGCTCTGCCTTTACATTGCCCCCCTTCACCCCTTTCACAGTAATGTTCTTACACTTTCTTGACATAAAACCCCCCAACAGAAATGCTCTCTGCTCCCCTTCACTGCAGAGTACTTTCTTACATCTTTCCCCCACATTATTGTCCTCAGCCACTCCTCTCACATATACTGTTCTCAGCCCCCCCACATTAGTTTTTACCCCCCCCTCACATTACAGTCCTCAGCTTCCCCCCACATGACAGTCCTCAGTCCCCAAACATGACAGTCCCCCCCCCCCACACACATTACTGTCATCATGGCCCATCCACATTACAGTTCCCAACCTCCACATTACAGTCATCTGATCCTTCCTCCTGGAGGTGCTGTGATTTAGTACAGCATCGATCACTCAGCAGATTCAGGTCAATGATGTTCGGCTTGGACCTGCTGATTGGCTGTACCCAGTCAGAACTCAGCCTGTATCTGTTTTTACATTACACAGGCACAGGAAATTATGCAATCTTCTCTCCCTGGAGCACATTCCATTTCAGAGAAAGAAGATCTACGATCAATGCAGGAGACAGTAAAAGCACAGCTAGGTCACATTTAACCCCCTGATCACCCCCGCCCCCCGTTAACCCCTTCACTGCCCTGTCACCATTGTCATTAGTACAGTGTACAGGTTTTTTTTACTGATCACTGTATTATTGTCACAGGTGACGTCAGCTAGTGTTCGTGTCAGTTAGCATCCTTCCCAGATAATGTCAGAATGCCCTCCACTACATCAATCATCACATTTAACCTTTTGACTGTCAGGAACATGCTCACATACACAATAAACCTCCATTGATAGTATAGTGTCTTAGCGGATCAATATCTTTGATCAGATTAGCACAATACTAGCATTCACAATAGTATGATGTCCCCAAAAATGCAGCGTTAGCAGGTACAGCCCCAACACCTGCCAGCACCTGCTTTTAGCCCCCAGCAAGTGCAGTGTCAGTAGATCACTGTCTCTTAATACATTGCACACACATTTGCAGGGTTAGCAAGATCAGATCTGATGTGTGCTAGCACTAGCAGGTAAATGTTTTTGTCAAGCATTCCCTGACAGCCAGGTGCTCTTTTTCCCATGAGTCGCACTAGGTACCTATAAATACCATGGTCAAAATGCCTAATGAAAGGTACATTAGTGAAGAGGCCTGCAGGATTCTGAATATGTCAGATGAGATCAAAGGGAAAGCCTCACTGACAGAATCAGGCTCAGAATACAAACCTGTAGAGAGCAGTGGCACCCTGACAGATACCTCAGACGATGGAGTAGAGGTCCCTGCTAAGGTCAGGCGTACCCGACCCCATTCTCAGGTTGCTGAGGTGTTACAATTGCATGATGATTATCATATGCAGCAGAGTGCAAGTACTAGTGCCGCTCTATCTTTTGGTGAACTGGTGAGCACCAGCGTCTAATACATCCTGGTCTTATACATACCAGCACTGCTTTATCACTTGGTTATATGATGTAGCGAGTCCCATAAGTGCAGTACAAGCTGGTGCAGTGGCTAGCAAAAGTAGTGTCCCGCAGCCACCAAGAATTTGAACACAGGCATGTAGAGCCCATAGTGTCCGTCCGAATGTGCTTGCAAATCCAGATTGGCAGCCCACAAATTCTGCAGGACCTGTACTTCCCCCATTTACTGCCCAACCTGGAATTCAGGTGGAAATAGCAAATTTAACTACGCCCCTTGATTTTTTGGAGCTGTTTTTCAAGGAAGATCTGTATGGATTGATTGTGGATCAAAGCAATTTATATGCACAAGAATTTATTGCTGCCAACCCAAATTCAAACCTTGCCAGACCATTTGCATGGATACCTATTATGTTTTCCAAATTTAAAGTTGTTATGAGCCTAACCGTCAACATGGGAATTACTAAAAAAAATTAATTGTGGTTGTATTGGTCTCCAGACCCAATTCATCATATGCCCGTGTTCTCTGCTGCTATGGCCAGGCATAGATATGAGAATATAATGCGATTTATGCATTTCAGTGATAACACACTCTGTCGTCCTTGAGGTGACCCTAGCTCCACAAAACTCGTAAATCATCGTAACCAGAAATTTGCAGATGCGTATACTCCCCAACAAAACATCGGTGTTAATGAGTCCCTCATTAATTTTTCTAGCCGCCTTGCAATCAAACAATTTATCTCCAGCAAGCGTGCTAGATATGGAGTCAAAATGCATAAGACCTGTCAGAGGGCAAGAGGCTATACATGCAATTTTCAGATTTACAAGGGAGAAGATAGTCACTTAAAGCCCCCCGGATTCCCAGACTACATGGGGAGCAGTGGCAATATAGTTTGGGACTTGGTATCACCCTTTTTCCATATGGGGTACCACTTATACGTGGACAATTTTTATACAAGCGTGCCACTATTTAGACATTTGTGCAATCTTGGAATTGGTGCATGTGGCACAATGTGACCTAATCGCTGGGGCTTCCCCCAACGGCTTGTAAATACCTGTCTTAGAGAGGGGAAGAAAGCCTGTTTGGAAAATGAGGAATTGCTCGCAGTGAAGTGGAAGGACCGACGGGATGTTTTCATCCTGTCTTCCATTCACGCAGACACAACCTTCCAAATGTCCACGGCAGCTGGTGTTGTTGAGAAGCCCCTCTGTGTCTAAGACTATAAAAAGAGATTCACAGGCTGTGAAACAAATAATAGAAAAACACTGGGAGATTCTAACCCAATGCCCCAAATTGAGTAAAATTGTAGGTGAGCGTCCTCAAATGGTAGCAAGAAGAGCACCAAATCTCGGTGATCTCCTTATTCATTCGGACTATCAACCGTTAAAACAAACAACATGGTTGAAGTCACGTACAAAAGGGATGTATAGACGTGGAAAATGTCAGATCTGCAAATTTGTGGATCGCACAGATCTTTTCTGTGATTCAAAAAATAGTACTCACTATAAAATTCAAAGTCTTATAAATTGTTCCACAGCTAGAGTACTATATATATTGACTTGCCCTTGCAAAAAGATGTATATAGGTAAAACTAAAAGACAACTTAATGTACGAATAGGCGAACACTTTAGAGACATCAGATCCAATGACCCTGAAAGTAATTTAGCTCAACACTATGCTAAGTATCACGGGGGTAAACTGGATGGTACAAAAGTGAAAGGTTTCTATGCATTACATTTTCCCCAAAGGAGAGGTGATTTTGATAAAGAATTATTAAGAAAGGAAAAATATTGGATATATAAACTTGATACATTGTTCCCGAAGGGGTTAAATGTTGAGTGTGACCTCCAGGTATTTTTGGATAAATAGCCCTATATAGGGATTTCCTAATTAATATCGCCATTTTGTGGTGAGTTGTGGTAATTTTTTATCTCCTTTAATGTTAATAGAACATGATAAAGTCTTCCCTTTTGTTGATGTGTCTAGTTGCCCGTTGGTTGAAATGTGATAAAAAATCAGCTGTTGTGCTAAGTAATTAGCCCCTTTCTCCATCATGTGATCTTCAGGTATTTTTGGATAAATAGCCTTATACAGGGATTTTCTAATTAATATCGCCATCTTCTGGTGATTTTGTGGTAATTATTTATCTCCTTTAATGTCAATAGAACATGATAAGCCCTCTCTCCTTTTGATGTGTCTAGTTGCCTGCTGTTTTAAATATGATGAATGACCAGCTGTTGTGCTAAGTAATTAGCCTTTTTTCCTTTGAGAGTGGCTGCAGGTTAACAATTTGCATATGTGGGTGGGTTTTAACCCACTATAAATAGGAAGCTGAAAGGCAGGAATCTCATTGGTCCTGACGAAGCTGAGTGAGATACGCCCATCGGCGAAACGCGTCGACGCCATATGTCAGATACGTCACTTCCGGTCATGCACATTGGCGATATGCACGCCGACCTACAAGGAGGCAGCCATCTTCACATGCCATGAGTTATGCAAAAGCTGTACAGGCGCCATGGAGAGGTCGGAACCCGCAAAATGTCTGTTGATGTAAGCGGTAGATCCCTGGATCAACACGGCAGTACCTATGAAGGATACTTCTATTTTTTACTACCCATGGCACAGGTGGTGAGTGGACTTTAAACAGGAATAACGAAGAAGGTTTCTTGTTACTTATACTACATATACATCAGAGTGAGAGTACCCAGAGTGACTATCCTCATATTATTTGTCTTATTTCAGGATGGGGACATTATGATGCATTACCTAGATGCAAGGCATACAACATATATTACAACAGGCGGAAGACCCATTGGGCCTCATTCCATCTCAAATATTAAAGTGGTTTGCAGTCCACATGTTGTGGTGAAGAAACCATATACAGCAGGCCTCTGCTATCTACATTTAACTCTCCATCAAGACATCAACAGGGACTCTTGCATCTACAAGAATCTGTGCAACTATTTGCATCTACCACGGGCCCCAACCACATATGCCTTTATAGGGTTGTACTGCTTGAATCCATAATTACATTATTGGGGTATATTTCCCCCCCCCCTTTTCTCATTCCAATTTTTTACCCATATTGCCTTGTATAGGCTTAGGGTTATGTATGTCTCCATGTGGTAACTGTATTTGCCTATTTGCATAGCATGTGATATTATATACCTATGGTACAATTTTTGAAAACACATCCTACAGGGAGTGTAACCAATGTGCGGTGCTGCAAAGGTTTTAGACTATGGTTGTCACAACCTTTGCAGCACACTTATATCCAGACCGGTCTTTGTGTCATTTTAAATGGTTTTAGGTCTGTGTGTATTGTCTCATACTGAGGTGATGGTAAACCAGGGCGATTGCCCGATTGTCTATTATTAATGTGTAATAAAGCATAATTTTTGGAAATTCTTTCTGAGTATCGCATTCTGTCCATAATGTAGCCGCTTTTTCTGTGAATCTCTTTTCACAAATTTCTTTGTTGGTCTACATATTTTTTGGCTACTGCATGGAAGCCATATATTGGGTGATACAGTAATTTATATTTGAACCTCTAAATCTATTTTTTACTGTCTAAGACTATAACCTTAACATGGGAGGGGTGGACTTCAACGACCAGATGATGAAGCCATACTTAGCTGCCCGTAAAACCAGACGCTGGTACAAAAAAGTGTCTGTATATGTATTTCAGTTGACTCTGTACAATGCTTTCGTGCTTTACCAGGCAACTGAAAGAAGAGGATCCTTCCTAAAATTACAGGAAGAGATCATCACGTCCCTTTTATATTCAGAAGGTGCTGTGGCCCAAACCCCCAACCCAGATGCAGTGAACCGGCTGCATGAGAGGTATTTTCCTTATGCCATTCCTTGTACCCCAACCCAAAGGACACCCCAAAAAAGATGACAAAGAATTAGGCGTGGCACCTGCTCGTTGTCCCTCCTCTTCTGGCAAACCTTGTCTCTGCCTCAAGGACTCCTTCCATCGCTACCACACACTAGTGGAGTATTAGTATAGGGTACAGCACAGCACAGTCTAGGGCACATATATACATAGGGTCTTGAAAGATGTTAGTTAGTCAGGAAACTGGCTATCGCATTTTGAGAGACTCTAACATCTGAAGATTTCAGTTTTAAAGGAAGTTAAGAAAAATAAAGTAAAAAAAAAAAGTAAAGAAAAAAATAATTGTCGTTTTATTAAGTTACGGTTTTATTGTTACTTTTTTATTGTTAACCATTGCTGTTTTCTTTGCAGGAATGCCATTCAACCGCAACACCAATCTGTTTATTCTGACAGCAACAGGGTCTTGCTCTCAAAATATATGTGTGTGCAGCGCTGTTAGATGAGATTTTTTATCCGCAGTTAAAAAAAAAGAAGATATTTGTCCAAGCATGGGGGCCTGGGGTGACCAGTGGGTGGATTGCTCCTATGCTTCAGCATATATATTTTATATTATTTTTTGGCACAGAGTTCAATAAAAACATTTATTGAGTTACCATTTCATTGTTAACCATTGCTTTTTTCTTTGCAGGAATGCCATTCAGCTGCAGCACTGATCTGTTTATTCTGGCAGCAGCAGGGTCTTATTCTCAGAATTTATGTCAGTGCGTGCAGTGCTGTTGGATGAGATTTTTCATCCTCAGTTAAAAAAAAAAGGACATATATGCCCAAGCATGGGGGCCTGAGGTGGCCAGTGGCTGGATCGCTCCTATGCTTCAGCATATATATTTTACAATATGTTTTGGTGCAGATTCCAAAAAAAAAGTTGTTTTATTGTTACTGTTTTATTGTTAACCACTGCTGTTTTCTTTGCAGGAATGCCATTCAGCTGTAGCACCGATCTGTTCTGACAGCAACAGGGTCTTACTCTCAGAATATACGTCAGTGTGTACAGCACTGTTGGATGAGATTTTTCATCTGCAGTTAAAAAAGAACATATATGCCCAAGCATACATGCCTGGGGTGGTCAATGAGTGGATCGCTCCTATGTTTCAGTAGAGATTTCTTCATTCACATCTATCGATGTGAATAGAGGCTGAATAAAAAAAGGAACATTTCATGTATGCCCAACATTAGAAGTGGGTGGATGCACACTTTTTCTGGGTGAGATGTCTTCTCTTTTTTTCATTCAGCCCACAGGAGAACCTAACACATATATATATATATATATACAGTCATGGCCGAAATTGTTGGCACCCTTGATATTTCTCCAGGAAATCATGTATTTCTCACGAAACGTATTGCATTAACACATGTTTTGCTATACACATGTTTATTCCCTTTGTGTGTATTGGGACAAAACAAAAAAAGGGAGGAAAGAAAGCAAATTCGACATAATGTCACACAAACCTCCAAAAATGGGCTGGACAAAAGTATTGGCACCCTTTCACAACTGCGGATAAATAAGAATGTTACAAGCATGTGATGCTCCTGTAAACTCACCTGGGGCAAGTAACAGGTGTGGGCAATATAGAAATCACACCTGAAAGCAGATAAAAAGGAGAGACGTTCACTTAACCTTTGCATTGTGTGTCTGTCTGTGCCACACTAAGCATGGACAACAGAAAGAGGAGACGAGAACTGTCTGAGGACCTGAGAACCAAAATTGTGGCAAAATATCAACAATCTCAAGGTTACAAGTCCATCTCCAGAGAACTAGATTTGCCTTTGTCCACAGTGCGCAACATTATCAAGAAGTTTGCAACCCATGGCACTGTAGCTAATCTCCCTGGTCGTGGACGGATGAGGAAAATTGATGAAAGATTGCAACGCAGAATAGTCCGGATGGTGGATAAGCAGCCCCAAACATGTTCCAAAGACATTCAAGCTGTCCTGCAGGCTCAGGGAGCATCAGTGTCAGCGCGAACTATCCGTCGACATTTAAATGAAATGAAACGCTATGGCAGGAGACCCAGGAGGACCCCACTGCTGACACAGAGACATAAAAAAGCAAGACTACAGTTTGCCAAAATGTACTTGAGTAAGCCAAAAGCCTTCTGGGAAAACGTCTTGTGGACAGATGAGACCAAGATAGAGCTTTTCGGTAAAGCACATCATTCTACTGTTTACCGAAAACGGAATGAGGCCTACAAAGAACAAAACACAGTACCTACGGTAAAATATGGTGGAGGTTCAATGATGTTTTGGGGTTGTTTTGCTGCCTCTGGCACTGGGTGCCTTGACTGTGTGCAAGGCATCATGAAATCTGAGGATTACCAAAGGATTTTGGGTCGCACTGTAGGGCCCAGTGTCAGAAAGCTGGGTTTGCGTCCAAGATCCTGGGTCTTCCAGCAGGACAATGACCCCAAACATACGTCAAAAAGCACTCAGAAATGGATGGCAAAGAAGCGCTGGAGAGTTCTGAAGTGGCCAGCAATGAGCCCAGATCTAAATCCCATTGAACACCTGTGGAGAGATCTTAAAATTGCTGTTGGGAAAAGGTGTCCTTCCAATAAGAGAGACCTGGAGCTGTTTGCAAAGGAAGAGTGGTCCAAAATTCCGGGTGAGAGGTGTCAGAAGCTTATTGATGGTTATAGGAAGCGACTGATTTCAGTTATGTTTTCCAAAGGGTGTGCAACCAAATATTAAGTTAAGGGTGCCAATACTTTTGTCCAGCCCATTTTTGGGGTTTTGTGTGACATTATGTCATATTTGCTTTTCTGCCTCTGTTTTATATTTGTTCCAATACATACAAAGGGAATAAACATGTGTATAGCAAAACATGTGTTAATGCAATACCTTTTTTGTGTGAAATACTTGATTTTCAGGAAAAATATCAAGGGTGCCAACAATTTCGGCCATGACTGTATATATATATACATACATATATATATATATATATATATATATATACACACACACACACACAACAAGGAGCAGCGATGTACTAGTACATCACTGGACTTTGAGTGGTTATACCAGAATGATGCCTGTAGTTGCAGGCATCATCCTTCTATCGTTTTTTACAGCCGGCGATCAGCCTTCACATAAAAGCAATCCTAGTGGCTAATTAGCTGCATGATTGCTTTTACAAGCAGTGGGAGGAGATCCCCCCCCCGCCTCCTTCCATGACTTTCTTGGGCAGTCCTCTGCCATCGGGAAAACTGAGTATGTAGCTGATGTTTCTTCCAGCTGACCATAGAGCTGATTGGAGAAATGGGGCGAGATCAGATGATTTAAGGGCAGAGGAGATATCTAGAGTCTAAGAGACCCCAGCTTTCTCAGAAAAGAATACCTGTCACTGCCTATTGCTATCACAGGGCATATTTACATTTCCTGTGATAACAAAAAAAGTGATAAAAAAAATTAAAAAAATGAAAGGGACAGTGTAAAAAAAAAAAATAATTGAAGGACCCTTGTCCCCACATGCGCAAAGGCGTATGCAAGCGTTGGCCCTGTGCCGGTATGTAAACAGCGGTTGCACCATGCATATAGGGTATCACCGCGAATGTCAGATTAAGAGCCGTAATTCTAGTACTAGACCTCCTGTGTAATGTATGTAGTTTGTCGCCATTGAACGGGGCATGCACAGTTTTAAAGCTTGTCATGTTTTGTATCTATTTACTCGGCATACCATCATCTTTTATATTTTACCAAACAATTGGCCAATATATTGTGTTTTTGTCCATTATAATAAAAAAGTGCATTTTTAAAAAGAAATTTGCATTTGAAAAATCACTGCGCAAGTATTATGTGACATAAAAAAAATTAAACCAATTAATATACACTAACTGGGAAAATTTATTGCCAAAGACATGTAGCAAAATACATTTTGGCCTAAATTTATGACAAAATGTGAGTTTGGATATTTTTTATGACAGAAATGAGAAAATATTGTTTTTTTGTTAAATTTTCTTTTTTTGTTTATAGCGCAAAAAAAATTAAAAAAACCCACAGGTGGTCAAATACCACCAAAAGAAAGCTCTATCTGTGAGAAAAAAGTTATATAAAATTTCATTTTTGTACAGTATTGCATGACTGCGCAATTGTCAATTAAACTAGCGCAGTGCCGAACAAAAAATGGCGTAAATTCCAGTATCCATACTGTACCATAGTTTGTAGACGCTATAACTTTCACATAAACCAATTCATATACTCTTATCAGGATTTTTTTTGACCAAAAGACATATAGCAAAATACATTTTGGACTACATTTATGATGAAATTTGAGTTAATTGGATATTTTTTATAACAGAAATGAGAAAATACCGTTTTTTTTTTCTCAAAAGTTTCAGTCTTTTTTTGTTTATAGCGCAAAAAATTAAAACCCCAGTGGTGATCAAATACCACCAAAGAAAATCTATATTTGTGTGGAAAAAGGACATACATTTAATTTGGGTACAGCATTGCATGACAGCACAATTATTAGTTGAAATAGCGCAGCGCTGAATAGCAAAATATGGCCTGGTCGGGAAAGGGAGTAAATCTTCTGGAGGGCAAGTGGTTAATGTCCTCAGCCCCCCACATCACAGTCCTCAGCCCCCCCAATTTAATGTCCTCAGCCCCCATATCACAGTCCTTAACCCCACTTTATTGTCCTCAGCCCCCCCACTTTAAAGTCCTTAGCGACCCCTACATTACTGTCCTGCCTCCTGCTGTTGGCTCTTTGAGGGTGACGGCATGACAGCTGAAGGAAGAAAAGGTTCCCAAATAACAGGACTGTGACAGTCCATAAGGGACAGTGACTTGGTCCACATCCGGACTATGGGCCGCCATTTAGTGATGCCTGCTATACATGGTTAGAATGGTGGAAATATTTAGGTTACAGTGGATTGAATCTTGATTATGTCAACTCTCAATCCTAAAAATGTCAAGGATACTAATTTCACTTTAAGAGGAGATTTTAGATCTCTAACTTTGTTCTTTTACAGCCATATCATCACTGTAAGGTTTGTTATTCTCTGAAAGGGATGGGGTAATTGTGAATAACAGAAATATAGTGAAATAAAACATGTTGCTAATTACAAATGTCTATATAAAACAACATCTGGGTACCAGTGACCACAACATGTCTTCGTCTAATTTAAGTTGTAGACAATTCATACTGGAAAGATAAAACTACTTAATTTTAAGAGAGCACGTTTTCCAATACTGAGGGCTGCTCTCCAAGACTGGAAGGAAATATTATCATCAAAGAGCATTAAAAAGAAATATTTTATAATAAATAAAGCACCTGGACCGGATGGTTTACCCCATGCGCCCTCAAGGAGCTAAGCTCTGTTATTTCAAAGCTATTGTTTCTAATTTTTAGAGACATAACTGGCATGGTACTAATGGATTAGAGTAAGAGCAATGTGGTGTCTAGAAGTAAAAAAGGAATCAAATTCTTTAGCAAGTAACTACAGATCTGTTTGTTTAAGTTCTATAGTTTGGAGTTTGATAAACGTTTTTGCTAGAAAACAATATTATAAGCAATAGACAGCACAGATTCACAAAAGACTGAAGTTGTCAAACAAATTTGCTCTCTTTCTATGAGAAAGTAAGCACAAATGTAGACAAATATGTGTCTGGATGTGGATATAATATACTTGGACTTTACAAAAGGGTCTGACAAGAATAATATGTAAGCTAAAGTCTATAGGTTTAGAAAAAACAGTGTGCAAATGGATAGACATCTGACTTAGGGAATGTATTTAGAGAGTAGTGTTACCTCCTCCCACACTCGCCTCCAGGACTTCTCCAGAGCCTCTCTCATCCTCTGGAACTCTCTGCCCTAGTATATCCGGTCAGCTCCTACCCTGTCTGTCTTCAGACGATCCTTGAAAGCTCATTTATTCAGGGAAGCCTACCCCACCTCCATCTAAGAACTGTACTTTTTTTTATTACATAGGGGACACAAAGTCCCCTATGTAATGACTTTTAGGTGACAGGTCTAAAAGATTTGGAGGAGAGGAGAAGGGGGGTAGTAGAGGATATGTGCTGGGGGTGCTTTGAGGGGAGAGAACTTGTGCTAGTGGGGGAAGGGGGGTGTCAAATTTTAAATACACCACCCCACTTTCCAGCACAAGTAATCTCCCCTCCCAAAGCACCCCCCCCCAGTACATATCCTCTTACCCCCTCTCCCATCACTCCTCCATTTGTGCATCCTTCTTATCTGCCCCCCTTCCCTGTTACTGTGTCCCCCTCCTCTGTATCCATCCATAAGCTATACAAAGAACAGCAGGGCTCTTGCAGTGTAAGATCCCTCCTCCTATCTGTATAGATGAGAACATCAAAGTCGAGGAGGCGAAGAGGAGGATCCTTCTTGAGCTCTGTGTGCTCTGCAGACTGTTAGTGGGGAGAGATGCTGGTGTCGGCTGCCACAGAGGGGCAATAGCCAGGTGTGAGACCTTGGACACCCCACAAGAAATGTGAGGCAGGAGCCCACACTGGTGTGCCCCTGTCTGGCCAGCTACCGGAGCCCAGTGTCAGAACTTATAAGTCGGGACAGAGGTACTGCCTACTGGGAGACTCTTATTGGGCCCTCTGTGGCCCTGGTTGGGGCCCGGGTGTCCTGAGACCCCATCTGTATGGGTTGTTCCCCCCTGATGGTGACCTTACTCAGCTATGAAGAAAGATCAGCTGAATTGAATTTACCCTTGTAAGCAATGCTTAAACCAATGTTATTTTACATGTCATGCAAATTGGATGCTGTTCAAAACGCATCCAATTCGCAAATGTGAACGGGCTCTTAAGAAGTGATATGATCACCATGTATGAAGACATAGGTGGTCAATATGTGTACCTAGTGCAAAGATATTCACTTTAAGGTAATTACAAAGGACAATGGACACTCTTTGTCACTGTCACTGCAAACAAAACATTTTTTTCACTGTGAAAATGCGAATAGATTCCCTCAAGAACTAGTTCAAGCCAACTCAGGTTAAAAAAGCTACATTCCTAAATGCACAGATTATAACTGGTTATTAAAATGTACAAGTAATAAACACCACCGATTGTTAATTCAAGAAATATCTGATTGTCTTAGGGGATCAGGAAATATTTTTTTTTCCAATGGTGGAGCAAATTGGACCATGCTTTAAGGGTTTTTTGTTGCATTCCTTGGAATCAACTGTGGGTATAGGGTTCTGTATTGGGAATTTTTCATTTCATTTTTTCTATACTGTATAAACTAGAGGGACTTCTGTCTTTTTTTTCATCCTAACTAACTATAACATCACACCTAGTGGCCATAATGTGATTTTTATTCCTGATTGAGGTATTTAAGAAAAATGCCTTCTGGCCACTATGTGGAGCTGGCAATATAGGAACTTCAGAATGGCATTAGAAAAAAAATACATAAAAGGAGAAAAAGGACTGAACAGAAAAAAATGGAAAATGTGCAACAACAAAAAAAAACATTTAGCGAACAGGAGCCAATGTAATGAATATATCCTTCACTGGCTTGAGTCCAGGGCCTGGCTTTGTAGGCACCATGGTCCAAATCAGCAGTTCTTCCAGTGCAAGTACTGTTGTGCTATTTGGCAGTTCACAATGTAACAATGACAGTCAGAGTCTAGGAACATTATTTTCTTGTACAGTTTCAGGTCATTCTCTGATTAAGACTAAGAAAGCACTGTACAGATTTCAAATGATCCCAATCAAACTCCCTGAGGCGTTTTTTAGGATAATAAAAAGAATGCTATCAAGATATATATGGAGGAATAAAAAACCAAGAATATCATACGAAACACTAAGTAGGAATAAAGAGAAGGGGGGATTGGGACTGCCAGATGTTAAGAGATATTATAAAGCAGTAATCTTAGCAAGAATTTATGACTGGACATTTAACTTAAAAGGAAAAAACTGGGTGAAAGTTGAAAACGAACTTAGTGGAACTAGTTTGAGTAAGATTATATGGGTGCCAGCACAATATAGAGGAATTAAAGATAGCACAAGTCTTTACACTTTAAATGTTTTAAGGGTATGGGATAACTTGCACAAAAATACGAAATGGGACTTTAATTCTATATTAATGCCACTAAGAAACATGGGGTATTTCCCACCGGGTAGGGAAGAGATAACAGGGAGATGGTTCAAAAAGGAAGATGTCCAATTGAGAGATGTTTTGAAAGAGGGGGAATTGAGACCACTTAAAGATTTAGAAGAGAAAAAGGGAGAGATCTTCACTAGGATAGATGAGTGGAAATATCATCAATGGAAACATTTCATTGGGAATCTCCCGAAACCACTGAGATTAAAAAAGGATTGGAACTTGTTTGAGAAGTTGCTGGAGACACGAAGGGATGGGAAGCACGGTATTGCCAAAGTATATAGAATACTCACTGAATTAGACACGAACACAAAGTTAATTTTTATAACAAAATGGGAAAAAGATATGGGTGAGGTCTTAGATGAGGATAAACAGAAAAAGATGTTTAGACTGATTCATGAAAATGTAAGTATGAGAGAGGTGGAATTAAATTATAAGTGTTTGACAAGATGGCACATTACACCGAGTGTTGAGCATAAGATGAGTGGTGAGAACTCAAAGTGGTGTTGGAGGGGGTGTGGAGAGATCGGCACAGTTTTTCACATGTGGTGGGAGTGTCCGAAAATTCAGGCTTTCTGGAAGTCAATAGTTAAACTGATTGAGATAACTGGGATTGACATAGGGTTAGACCCAACGATATGCCTCTTACATAATATCGAGTTAGCAGTAAGTAAATATAAAGAAACAGGTATATGGTACTATTTAAATGCTGCTAAAGGTTTGATACCCAAGTTTTGGCAGAAAACAGAGGTGCCGAGGGAGGAGGATTGGCTTAATAGAGTGAACCAGATTGGTAGGATGGAAAAACTTTACCATATGCAGGAAGACAAGATGAGGATTTACTATACGAGATGGGAAAAATCTGAATTGAAAGAGAAATATAGGAAAGTATAAGTTAGGATAATAGAAAATATCTCCTTGCTTTAAAGAGGAAAGAGTGGTTTAACATGCAGAGGGGTGGGGAGAGAAAACAGTTTTTATAGGAGGTAATGTAGAAATGTTTAGGATATTTACTGTATCTGTGTTTTACTTTTCTTGGTGAAATTTGTAATAATATGAAAAATTAATAAATATTTAAATTAAAAAAAAAAAAAAAAAAAAAAAAAAAAAGGTGCTCGCTTCGGCAGCACATATACTAAAATTGGAACGATACAGAGAAGATTAGCATGGCCCCTGCGCAAGGATGACACGCAAATTCGTGAAGCGTTCCATATTTTTCCGATAACGGCTCTTCTCAATCTACGCCCTCCCAATGTGACTATGTCACAATTCAAACTCATCATGCAGGTTACCACAGCAGCCAAGCAGGTCATAGCAAAATCTTGGAAAACCCCCGTCTTAAGCATTGCCGCTGTTAGAACTAGAGTAACGCAGGCTATGATACACGCTAAGGTTGAAGCCACAATTCTCAATACAATTCCTAAGTTTTTGAATATCTGGACTCCCTGGGTTGAGAGTTTCCTTCCGCAAAACTTTGACGAATCCCTCCTTCTTCCATGATATTCAAATACTGGTACCACTTCTAACTGGTCCCACAAATTATTTATATCCCTCCTAACTAGTCATGGAGCCATCCCTACCCCCCCATTCCCCTCCCCCCCCCCTCTCCTGACCTCCCCAGGTTCCTCCCTAACTTCCCACATAGTGCGGGGGAGTCTCTTTTCTCATTGAACAAGTCTCTCTCTGACATATTGTTATCTTATGCTAAAATATTTTCTGTATACTATAAGACATAAGTTTTGTTGCATTGTTAGTTTGACTCTTTATCTCCCCCTTCCTTTATAGACATTTGTACTGTGTATATTTTCTCCTATGCTTTGCAGCCAACATAATGTCTATTGTCAAATGTCAATGTCTTCACCCCTTTGTTTCAAAACTAATAAAATGTTTGAACAAGAAAAAAAAAAAAAGACTAAGAAAGCACTCAGGCAGGGAAAACACTGACTACTGGTTGCTGGTACCAAGGGCTGCAGTTTAGGCCCCTGGGCACTACAGCGTGAATCCTATTAGTAATGGCAGTAATTTCAGATTTTTTTTTTTAATCCTTCTGGTATTAGTTGATGTTTTATGCTCAGTCATGTACCCTGATCACTTTAAATGGAAAAACCTGATGCTTATGTCTGGAAGAATGGTTAACGACTTCAATTCCAGGCACTTTTACCACCTTCCTGCCCAGGTAAATTTCCAGCTTTCAGCGCTGTCGCACTTTGGACGACAATTGGCGTGGTCATGCAACACCGTACCCATATTACATTTTTATCATTTTTTTTTACACAAATAGAACTTTATTTTGGTGGTATTATTCACCACTTGTTTTTTTTGTATTTCTTTTGTTTGCTAAATAAACAAAAAAAGACCAAACATTTTGAAAAAAATGTGTTTTGTTAGTTTCTGTTATAACATTTTGCAAGTAAATAATCTTCATAATGTAGGCCAAAATGTATTCAGCCACATTTCTTTGTTGAAAATAACTATTTACTGTGTAGGGAAGTTATAGAGTCCACAAACTATATTGTATATCAGCCTTTTTCAACCAGGGTTCCTTCAGGTGTCTTTAGGGGGTGCCTTGGCAAAATGCCTAAAAATTGCCCACAAGGAAGTGGATGTATCAGCCTGCCTTTTTGTGACACAAATCCATAGGTTTTTTAAACTACTATAACCATCTAGCTGCCTATGTCATAACAACCAATAGCATTGCGGTTGATAAGGAGGACTTTTGGACGCATGCACAGCATTTTTGTTTGCTCCGACTCTTCCCCTCTCCATCAGCACTGGGGTCACATTATCTGAGGAAGGGAGAGAAACTGGGGCAGAAGAGAAACATTGGAATACTAGTCAATACCAGTGTAGAAAGGTGTATTTGCTTTGGAAAAATAAGTTACCTGCAATATTTGGGTGTCCTACATGTGTGGCTGTTGCTGTGTTATATAAAACTGTAAGTTTAGTTTTTAAATTTTAGAATGGGGTGCCTCGAGATTGTGCAGAATTTTAAAGGGTGCCTTGACTGAAAAAAGTTGGGAAACACTGGTATACACACTATATTGCCAAAAGTATTGGAACACCTCTCCAAATCATTGGATTCAGGTGTTCCAATCACCTCCATGGTAACAGGTGTATAAAGCAAGCACCTAAGCATGCAGACTGCTTCTACAAACATTTGTGAAAGAATGGGTCGCTCTCAGGAGCTCAGTGAATTCAAGCGTACTACCGTGGTAGGTTGCCACTTGTGCAATAAGTCCATCCGTGAAATTTCCTTGCTGCTAAATATTCCATGGTCAACTGTTAGTGGTATTATAAGAAAGTGGAAGCAACTAGGAAGAACAGCAACTCAGCTACAAAGTGGTAGGCCATGTAAAATGACAGAGTGGGGTCAGCACATGCTAAAGTGCACAGTGTACAGAAGTTCCAAACTGTCTGCAGAGTCAATAGCTAAAGACCTCCAAACTTCATGTGGCCTTCAGATTAGCACAACAACAGTGCGTAGAGAACTTCATGGAATGGGTTTCCATGGCCAAGCAGCTGCATCCAAGCCTTACATCACCAAGTGCAATGCAAAGCTTCAGATGTTGTGGTGTAAAGCACACCGCCACTGAACTCTAGAGCAGTGGAGACGTGTTCTCTGGACTGATGAATCACGCTTCTCTATCTGACAATCCAATGGATGTGTCTGGGTTTGGCAGTTGCCAGGAGAATGGTACTTGACTGACTGCATTGTGTCAAGTGTAAACTTTGGTGGTGTTGAGATTATGGTGTGGGGTTGTTTCTCAGGGGGTTGGGCTTGGCCCCTTAGTACTAAGGGAACTCATACCAAGATATTTTGGACAATTTCAAAATTGAAATTTCAAAATTCCAAACTTTGTGGGAACAGTTTGGGGATGGCCCTTTCCTGTTCCAACATGACTACACACCAGTGCACAATGCAAGGTCCACAAAGACATGGATGAGCGAGTTTAGGGTGGAGAAACTTGACTGGCCTGCCAAAGTCCTGACCTCAACTCAATAGAACACCTTTGGGATGAATTAGAGCGAAGACTGCGAGCCAGGACTTCTCGTCTAACATCAGTGCCTGATCTCCCAAGTGCTCTTCTGGAAGAATGGTCAAACATTCCCATAGACAC